>NC_053499.1:57098257-57432007 GCF_905171775.1 Rana temporaria
GCATACTGCCTCCATTAGCTGCCAGGGGAATCACTGCTACAGTAAAAGGGACATTTTAACCTCATGTACATGGCCAACCTAGGAGATGTGTTATTTTTTGTTGTTATGCAAGTATTTATTGGATTGTATGAGAGGAGGAGAATTAGCTTCCTTTAGTGATTGGTAGAAGGTTACGTTTATGACCAGCTATGAAATCGAGTGCAACCATTGAATTTAAAATTTGGATTGTATGTGGTCCCTGATAAGGAGGTGTTTAGCGTGTGCAATTTAGCCTGACTCACATGTAGGCCTGACGGATGCAAATCTTTGCAAGAGAGCAAACCATTGGGTCGAGGCATGAGGGTATGTGATGTACAACAAAATGTCATCTGCAAACAAAGAGAACTTATGTGAAATGCCTCCTATATTTATTTTAGGCCTTATGTGCCGCTAGGTATTCTAGAGTATTAACCACCTCAATACCAGACACTTTCACTCCCTTCCTGCCCAGGCCTTTTTAAAGTTTTCAGAGCTGTCACACTTTGACAGTTACTAATCATGCAACACTGTACCCAAAATTTAAATGTTATCTTTTGTTGGTGGTAATAAAAATGTTTTTTTTTTACTTTGCTAAACAAAAAAAGATGGAAAAGTCTGAAAAAGGGAGGTGATACAAAAAGGCAATATATGCAGGAGATAATCTGATGGAGGTGGCTCTGGTATCGCAGAGGGCGATATTGTGGATGGCCTTATATGTTGTGGTTTGTATTATGAATTTTATACAGTGGGGTAGGGGAAGTCAGTGAAGGAATTGGTAGAGAGGAGCAGCAGTCATGGATAGGTTAGTAAGGTGTATGAGTCTAGCAGCAGCATTCATAATACACTGAAGGGGCATAGCCTGTGTAAAAGGTAGGTCGGTCAGTGAGGAAAGAGTTGCAGTAGTCAAGGTGGGAAACAACCAAGGATTGAATAAGTTGTTTTGTGGCGTTAGTCAGGTAGGGGCAAAGTGTTGCAGAGGTTAAAGTGGAGGTTCACCCTCAAAAAGAATTCTGACATCACACGGAGCCGTGCCATCCTACCGACAGAATGCCGGTGTTCTTTTTTCTCAGCACATACCTCTTAATCGGTTGCCGAAAAAACCCGAACGTCGGTGCCGCTCTATACGGCGCCTGCGCACCGACGTTCGGGTTCTGTCGGCAACCTGTGACGCGCAGTATGCGTCGTTCGGAAGCCTGTCAATCACAGGCAGTGCTTGGGAACGCCCACTCCCGCGGGATCGCCGTGAGGTCAAAATCGTGGTTAAGAGGTATGTGCTGAGAAAAAAAAAAAAAACACTGGCATTCTGTCTGTAGGATGGCGTGGCTCCGTGTGATGTCAGAATTTTTTTTAAAGGGTGGACAAAGCATTCAAGAAGCTTGGAGTCAAACAGGAGCGGGGAGATGGGTCCTCAGATATTCAAAACAGGTGGAGTCCAGTAAGGCTTTTTCTAAGTATATGGGTAACCACAGTGCATGTTTGATCGGAGAGAGGGAGAGGTTGAAAATGTGGGTTAGAGAGTTTAGGACAGAGCAAGAAGGTGGTTGCAGTAATTGTGAGGAGACAGGGTCCAAGGGACAGGTGGTGAGGTGGGCCATGGAAAGGAGTTTTTGCAACTTACTCAGTGGTAACAGGGCTGAAGGAGGAAAGTATTGAGTGCAGTGTTGGACCAGGGTGTTGGTTTGGGGAGGAAGCTGGGCACATCTCTTATCACAAATTGTGATTTTAATTTTAAAACGATTGGCAAATACCTTGGCCGTAAGCAAGCTGGTGGGTAGGGGCAGTGGGGGGGGGGGGGGGGGGTTGAAGTAAGGAATTAAGGGTAGGAAAAAAAAGGGAGTTGACAAGATTTGGATTTTGATGAGAGAGGTGTAGTTGGTTTGTTTAGTAGTGTGGAGGCAGGAGCTGCATTTGAGAAGGGCAGATTTGTATTTGTAAAGCCCTTTTATATCTTTTGATAGCATAGGAAAGGGTCAAAACCTTTGCCAAGTTTTTATGCCCCTGCTCAGAGTTTCTTTTTGCATATGTCCTAATGAACATTGTCACTGGGGCTGAAAGTGAGAATCCAAAATATGTTGTCACTGGAACAGAAATAGGGGAGAAATATTCCAATAAGGACACTTCTACGGATGGCAAATAAAGGCAGTTACAGTTAAGATTAATTTAAGGAATTTTTATTTTTTATTTGCCACAATAGAATCAAATGCAAACACAGTTCCCAAAACAGGCAGATATCCTGAGGCCGCTTCAACAAAAATATGCAAAGTTCCTCTCCTATAACCTTTCCCCCTTGCTTTTAGATCAGCTAAAATGTTCTATTAGCAAAAAATAGCTGGTAAACTGATTTAGCCTATAGAGCATGATATACATTGGCGTTCCATAAATTAATACTCTATATGTAGACTTTATTCTGGTATATTTAACACCATTCAGACAGCAAAATTCTTTATATCCATTTTAAAGCAACCATCTAGGAGCTTTCCCTATGTAATAAATGGCAACAATTAGCCCAATTTCTATACAATGACAGGACTACTAGGTACAATTAAGGCTCTGTAGCTAGAGAAGTTTGAAAAATTTGCATTTATTTCAAATTCAGTGGTCAATATAAGATGGTGAAAACGAACTTAGTAAAATGACTGGTAGGTTTATTATTTGCAGCCACCAATTTATTCTAAAAGTATGAAATTCCATGACAAGAAGTTAGTGGTTTGAATGCGTTACCCTTTATTTTATCACCTTCAAAATTGTAAGCATTTTTGAAACCGGTTATAAACTACAAACTGTTGTGTGCTATCAATTACCTACATATTCAAGATGCATATAAAAGTTGATAACCATACCCAAAGGTACAAAACAGATTATAGCGCACACATGCAAAAATGACATTTATCCTGCAAGGCTAGTTAAAAACACCTGAACATATTCAAAAATACGGGGGTTTGGTCACACTATATAGTCATATAGTGCTAAGCCCACTTACTGCGACAAAGTACCCCGAATTAGTGGGTCCTACCCTAGTAATAGAATGAAAGAACCTGGGTCTCAACCATCTCCCATGGTTGAGACCCAGGTTCTTTCATTCTATTACTAGGGTAGGACCCACTAATTCGGGGTACTTTGTCGCAGTAAGTGGGCTTAGCACTATATGACTATATAGTGTGACCAAACCCCCGTATTTTTGAATATGTTCAGGTGTTTTTAACTAGCCTTGCAGGATAAATGTCATTTTTGCATGTGTGCGCTATAATCTGTTTTGTACTGTATTTGGTCTTATAGCAGCACCAGCTTAGATGTATAGCATTTTTAGGGTGTGCCCACCAAGTATCTTTTTGTATTTTGTATAGACCCTGACCAGGTCTCTTGGCTGGAGCACCCCTCCCCCTCTTCATTACCTCACATTAGTGGCCACCATTGTATAGGAAGAATCCCTTCAGTTCTCCCACATAGAGGAGTATATCTCCCATGGTTGAGACCCAGGTTCTTTCATTCTATTACTAGGGTAGGACCCACTAATTCGGGGTACTTTGTCGCAGTAAGTGGGCTTAGCACTATATGACTATATAGTGTGACCAAACCCCCGTATTTTTGAATATGTTCAGGTGTTTTTAACTAGCCTTGCAGGATAAATGTCATTTTTGCATGTGTGCGCTATAATCTGTTTTGTACTGTATTTGGTCTTATAGCAGCACCAGCTTAGATGTATAGCATTTTTAGGGTGTGCCCACCAAGTATCTTTTTGTATTTTGTATAGACCCTGACCAGGTCTCTTGGCTGGAGCACCCCTCCCCCTCTTCATTACCTCACATTAGTGGCCACCATTGTATAGGAAGAATCCCTTCAGTTCTCCCACATAGAGGAGTATATCTCCCATGGTTGAGACCCAGGTTCTTTCATTCTATTACTAGGGTAGGACCCACTAATTCGGGGTACTTTGTCGCAGTAAGTGGGCTTAGCACTATATGACTATATAGTGTGACCAAACCCCCGTATTTTTGAATATGTTCAGGTGTTTTTAACTAGCCTTGCAGGATAAATGTCATTTTTGCATGTGTGCGCTATAATCTGTTTTGTACTGTATTTGGTCTTATAGCAGCACCAGCTTAGATGTATAGCATTTTTAGGGTGTGCCCACCAAGTATCTTTTTGTATTTTGTATAGACCCTGACCAGGTCTCTTGGCTGGAGCACCCCTCCCCCTCTTCATTACCTCACATTAGTGGCCACCATTGTATAGGAAGAATCCCTTCAGTTCTCCCACATAGAGGAGTATATCTCCCATGGTTGAGACCCAGGTTCTTTCATTCTATTACTAGGGTAGGACCCACTAATTCGGGGTACTTTGTCGCAGTAAGTGGGCTTAGCACTATATGACTATATAGTGTGACCAAACCCCCGTATTTTTGAATATGTTCAGGTGTTTTTAACTAGCCTTGCAGGATAAATGTCATTTTTGCATGTGTGCGCTATAATCTGTTTTGTACTGTATTTGGTCTTATAGCAGCACCAGCTTAGATGTATAGCATTTTTAGGGTGTGCCCACCAAGTATCTTTTTGTATTTTGTATAGACCCTGACCAGGTCTCTTGGCTGGAGCACCCCTCCCCCTCTTCATTACCTCACATTAGTGGCCACCATTGTATAGGAAGAATCCCTTCAGTTCTCCCACATAGAGGAGTATATCTCCCATGGTTGAGACCCAGGTTCTTTCATTCTATTACTAGGGTAGGACCCACTAATTCGGGGTACTTTGTCGCAGTAAGTGGGCTTAGCACTATATGACTATATAGTGTGACCAAACCCCCGTATTTTTGAATATGTTCAGGTGTTTTTAACTAGCCTTGCAGGATAAATGTCATTTTTGCATGTGTGCGCTATAATCTGTTTTGTACTGTATTTGGTCTTATAGCAGCACCAGCTTAGATGTATAGCATTTTTAGGGTGTGCCCACCAAGTATCTTTTTGTATTTTGTATAGACCCTGACCAGGTCTCTTGGCTGGAGCACCCCTCCCCCTCTTCATTACCTCACATTAGTGGCCACCATTGTATAGGAAGAATCCCTTCAGTTCTCCCACATAGAGGAGTATATCTCCCATGGTTGAGACCCAGGTTCTTTCATTCTATTACTAGGGTAGGACCCACTAATTCGGGGTACTTTGTCGCAGTAAGTGGGCTTAGCACTATATGACTATATAGTGTGACCAAACCCCCGTATTTTTGAATATGTTCAGGTGTTTTTAACTAGCCTTGCAGGATAAATGTCATTTTTGCATGTGTGCGCTATAATCTGTTTTGTACTGTATTTGGTCTTATAGCAGCACCAGCTTAGATGTATAGCATTTTTAGGGTGTGCCCACCAAGTATCTTTTTGTATTTTGTATAGACCCTGACCAGGTCTCTTGGCTGGAGCACCCCTCCCCCTCTTCATTACCTCACATTAGTGGCCACCATTGTATAGGAAGAATCCCTTCAGTTCTCCCACATAGAGGAGTATATCTCCCATGGTTGAGACCCAGGTTCTTTCATTCTATTACTAGGGTAGGACCCACTAATTCGGGGTACTTTGTCGCAGTAAGTGGGCTTAGCACTATATGACTATATAGTGTGACCAAACCCCCGTATTTTTGAATATGTTCAGGTGTTTTTAACTAGCCTTGCAGGATAAATGTCATTTTTGCATGTGTGCGCTATAATCTGTTTTGTACTGTATTTGGTCTTATAGCAGCACCAGCTTAGATGTATAGCATTTTTAGGGTGTGCCCACCAAGTATCTTTTTGTATTTTGTATAGACCCTGACCAGGTCTCTTGGCTGGAGCACCCCTCCCCCTCTTCATTACCTCACATTAGTGGCCACCATTGTATAGGAAGAATCCCTTCAGTTCTCCCACATAGAGGAGTATATCTCCCATGGTTGAGACCCAGGTTCTTTCATTCTATTACTAGGGTAGGACCCACTAATTCGGGGTACTTTGTCGCAGTAAGTGGGCTTAGCACTATATGACTATATAGTGTGACCAAACCCCCGTATTTTTGAATATGTTCAGGTGTTTTTAACTAGCCTTGCAGGATAAATGTCATTTTTGCATGTGTGCGCTATAATCTGTTTTGTACTGTATTTGGTCTTATAGCAGCACCAGCTTAGATGTATAGCATTTTTAGGGTGTGCCCACCAAGTATCTTTTTGCATACCCAAAGGTAGACTTTTCTCAAACTGTTTTACTGACTTAAAGTGATTGTAAAGGCAGAAGTTTTTTTTTTTTATCTTAATGCATTGTATGCATCAAGATAAAAAGCCTTCTGTGTGCAGCAGCCCCTCTAATACTTATCTAAAACCCCATCTAGATCCAGCAATGTTGTAGGAGTGTCTTGGCTGCCCGGGACTCCCCTCATTGGCTGAGATAGCAGCGCAGCGTCACTGGCTCCCGCTGCTGTCAAAGTCAGTCAGTCAATGTCTGAATGGACACAGGGAGCTGTGGTTCGGCTCGGGTGCTCCCATAGCAAGCTGCTTGCTGTGGGGGCACTCAACAGTAGGGAGGGGCCAGGAGCACCAAAGAGCGACCCAAGAAGAGGAGTATACAGGCTCCTGTGTGCAAATCCACTGCATAGGGTAGGCAAGTATGACATGTTTGTTATTTATTTTTTAGTTAAAGAGACTTTAGTATCACTTTAATGTGTCATATGGAAGGGTAAATAATATCAATGATCTGCAATTTTACTTAAAGCCTTTCTGCAAAAAAATGCCCCCTGTTTATGTGGGTGCGACTTAAAGAAATAGACAGCGTTTACATTGTATGTTTATAGTGCCAGAAGAAACTAGTTGTGAATTAGAAATAGTTGAAAGTAAATCCAGGAAATTGAATATGAAAATGTTATAATGTATGGCCAGCTTTAGATCATACTTGGTGTTGTACATAACATACCAATTAACCCACAAAGCAGATTAGTTTGGAAAAACTGTAAGGCCTCTTGCAACATAAATTCTGGGCATTTTCCCTGCTTGGGAAGCCCAGCTGCTGTGTACCGCTGCCTATAGGTATGAATGGCCGTACTCTGGCATACGCTGGTACTTGCAACAAAAACATGTATGCCATTTTGCGCAGCGCATTTAACTTCTTCACTTGTAAAGAGAATGCCATCCTCCCAAAGGGCATTTCACCCTGTGCCTCCCCACAGGATGGGTATAATCGAAAAGAAAAGTTACAAGATTAAAAAAAAAAAAAAAACACCTCCAACGTACCATGGAGCTGTTGGTACACAGACACATAGAGGCTAGCAGAATCAGACTGCATGGTGAGGCACTGCTGACTAGAGGACATATACTGTAATAAACATGGGTAAGGTCCATGGGTAAGTATTTTTGCTGCAGAGCATATACATGTTTATTATTGTCCTTTATTCTATTACTGCACATCGCATTTTTAAGAATGAATTCATTTAACCGCTTCAGCCCCAGACCATTTTGGTGGTCAAAGAATAGGCAACTTTTTGCGATTCCGCACTGCGTCGCTTTAACTGACAATTGCGTGGTCGTGCGATGTAGCTCACAAACAAAATTGACGTCCTTTTTTTCTTATAAATAGAGCTGCGATTTTTATTTTTTGCACTATAAAAACGAAAAAAGAGCGACAGTTTTGAAAAAAAAATCAATATTTTTTTACTTTTTGCTATAACAAATATCCCCCAAAAAATATATAAAAAAAAAAAATTCTCCACAGTTTAGGCCGAAACATATTCTTCTACATGTTTTTCTTAAAAAAAAGAAAATACGCAATAAGCGTTTATTAATTAACTTTTGTGCAAAAGTTATAGCGTCTACAAAATAGGGGACTGTTTTATGGCATTTTTATTAATAATTTATTATCGGGACTGCGACATTATGGGGGACACATCAGACTATAAAAGAGAAGAAAGAGAGCGGAGGGCGCACCGACCTCGTGTGATACTGATAAAATATATTTATTCCAATAGTAAAATCAATGGTTATACTCACAAAATTGGAGTTAAAATCAGGCTTTAAAAATAAGTACAGCAGATGTCCAGCATAGTACTCCCTATAAAATATCAGAGCGCAGGAGACTTGTTCTTGGACACATCAGACACCACTGAATTTTTACAGCGATCAGTGCTATAAAAATGCACAGATTACTGTAAAAATGACACTGAAGGGGTTAATCACTAGGTGGCGCTGCAGGGGTTAAGTGTTTCCTAGGAAGTGATTCTTACTGTTAGGGGGCGTGGCTACATGTGACATCACTGATGACCGTTCCCGATCACGGGGAACGGTCATCAGTGACAGTGTCACTAGGCATAATAGGGGAATGCCTTGTTTTCAAAAGGCATTCCCCTGTTCTGCCCTTGCCGACCGCAATCGCGGGATTCCCGGGAACTAATTTAGTTCCCGGGACCTGCGGCCACGCGGGCGGCAGATTTAAAGGGACGTACCTGTATGCCAATCTGCCTGCCCGTGCCATTCTATTGGCGTAAATAGTCGTGCGGCGGTCAGCAAGCGGTTAAAAAAAAGCATCTAATAGTGTGCTCATGGGTGAGACTCAGGCCTGTTAACTAAACTAGAATGTGACACCATGGCCCCAAAGGTTTAAGGACAATTTTTTTTTTTTTTTATAGAAATGGGTAAATGCTGTACAGAACTCATAAATAATAGGTTAAGCACTGATCAGCACAAAAGGAAAAAAGATAAATCCAAGACTAATAAAATGATTAAGACTTATGCAGTCTGTTTTAAAAAACCCATATCCATAAATGTAAAGAATTCACCCTGAGCAAAACCCCCCCAAAAAAACCTCAAAAGATATTGACCATATGGGATAGGATAAAAAAAAAAAAAAAAAGTATTTCTCCTGAAATATCGCCCTCCGATCATGAGGCTTCAAAACATAAAAATTGGAATGGAATAAACACTGATAGGCATGTTTCTTTGTGCAGTTCCAGTATATTAAACAAATTATGACCAGATAAGCAGGATAGAGACTTTATAAACCCATATCACAAATTTACTCTTTTTATTTTTTAAAGAGGCCAGCCCCTCCAACCATCCAAAACAGAATGAATAGAAAACTAGTATACTCGGACAAGAAGCTTCAGGAGGGGGAGGGAAAAGAAAATAGTCAAAAAATTTATTCCGTTTAAAAATCTTAAATACTCTATTCAGAATGTCACTCTACCTAGATATTACAACATCAAAAAGGGTACCCAGCGCTATAAAATAGTCTACTTATGCTGCATCTACAAATGAGGAATACATGAATAAACTCCAGGAGAATAATAATCTTACAAGATAATGGGATATCTTCTACTGAGGATAACGAGTATCTATTTACAGGGACTATTATAGAACACACATTTCAGAGAGATGTTTTTATCTTCTACATGGCAGAAGTTTGATGCCATGTTGTTTTATTCTGCTTTTACTTGCTTTGCAACACCCAAAAATAAAGTAAATCTAGGGTGGTCTGCATTTAGTTTATCGAGCATGGCATCATTATAAAGTCAATATTGCCCCTTTCACATCAGACTCCATTCCAATAAGCTAGGGATCTGCTTACAGATCCCCTGCTGATTGGAGCAGAGTGGGAGGATGAGAGAGGCCTGTGTCCGCTTAGTTTATGCAGAACAGACACAGATCAAGCCCACTCTACTCTATGGGTGGCCGGGTGTAAACAGACTCAGCTGTCTGTTTACACCCCACTACCTCCAATCCAATCCACTTAGGTGGAGGAGACCAGATACCCTTCCACTTGTTTTTAGTGGACTGGATCAGAGATAGGCAGGTGTAAATGCACACAATTCCACCTACACCCACTGGTTCATAGGGATGAATGGGCCGTTCGATCAGGTCTGCCTGAAAAACTGACAGGTGGACCTGATCTGAATGATGGTGTAAAAGGGGCCTTATGACCCATACACACGATCCGAAAATCAGACAAAAATTACCACTTTTAACACGATCGTATGATAAATCAGATCGTTAGTACAGAGCTTTCAGGAGCCTATCAAGATAGTTCATCCTATATTTTTAAATCGGACATGCACGTAAAATTTCTTGTACGATAATAGATAGTACTACTTTCATTTAATCAGTATAGCTGTTGTTTAAAAATACAATACATGCCAACATCACTTCCAAATTTCAGGTTCGATATACGACTAGCATGCAAAAAAAAAAAAAAAAAGAACGATCGTTCCGTCGTTCAATTTTCAGATTGTGTGCACAGGGGCATTAGGGAGGTAATGCTCGAAATATGTCAGATTATATGTCAGATTACAAAAAAGAATCATTTAGCCTAGCCTACTTATAGACACCGGCGCATTTGAAGAGTTTAATTGACTCAGCAGGTTCAGCAGGGACTAGCCAAATTGCAATCTATATATGGCAGTTCCAGCTAGACAAATTCTTGTTCGATCAGTGCTGTGGCATTGATCAGTGTAGTCTGATAGTGAAAGAGTACTGCATTGAGAATACAATAGTGCAGCGGGGAGGATCCCCCCCATCCACTTAGATTATGTGGATGGGGGAATTAATTTATTTGTTTTTTTGATCAGCAGGCCTTAAAATGTGGGAGGGTTATAACGCCTATAAAGCTAATTTTTGTCCTGTTTCCCAATGGGGAGATCTACCTTCACTGCCCCATAGCCAAAACAGGAAGTGAGGAAATCCCTGCAAGGGAATCTCTTGGGGACCCCCAGAACACCAGAACTAGTGTTGGAAGATTCCCCTCTTTCTTTTCAGGGAACAAACCAAAATGTGGGATTTTCTTTTACTCTCAATAATGGTAAACAACAATAAAAACTGACAGTTGTTTGTATCCCTCTCCCCTCTTTCCAAAAGAAATGCATTTAAAAGCATTTTCCCAAACTCCCTATCTTAACGCCTTCTAAATAATACATAAAGTTATAGTCTAATGGGCTTTCACAATATATTAGATTCTTTATTTTTTTAATCTTAAATACTACTCTTGTGTTAAAAAGGATTTCTTTCACGTTACCTAAATATTGCTGGGAGTCTAGTTTGAGGCTCTTTACAGGGTTGTTCTCTTTATGGTACTATACCTCGTAACTTTTAAATGCAATAATAAAATACCACTTTTCCCAAAAAATCTTGCATTCATTTTAAAACAGCATTGTTTTTATCATTGACTGCATGACTTTTACATTGAAACTAGAAAATGCATTTCCTGCAGAAAATGCGTGGGAATGCTGAATTGCTAAGCCCACACCAAAGCCATTCACCATAACCACTACACTATCGTTAGGACATACAAGCAGTGTTCCTTCAGTACTTATAAAGCCTCTTTTTGATCATTAAAGGGGTTGTAAAGGTAAATCAATTTTTCCCTAAATAGCTTCCTTTACCTTAGTGCAGTCCTCTTTCACTTACCTCATCCTTCGATTTTGCTTTTAAATGTCCTTATTTCTTCTGAGAAATCCTCACTTCCTGTTCTTCTGTCTGTAACTACACACAGTAATGTGAGGCTTTTTCTCTGGTGTGGAGAAAGCCTCTTGAGGGGGGAGAGGATGCAGAATAACATACAGCTCCTTTCTCTATCTGCAAAGTAGAGAGTGTCCTGACTTGCCTGGTTGCCCCATCCCCCCTCAAGAGGTTTTCTCCACACCAGGTAAGTGAAGGAGGACTGCACTGATGTAAAGGAAGCTATCGAAACAGCGACTTCACCGTTAGAAACACACGGCCTTTGTGAACGTATCGGTATAAAATTTATGTTGATAAACTTAAAAATGTGGGCATGTCAGCGATTTAAAAAATAAGTTCTCTGTGCGTTTCACTGGTAAATCTGAACAATTTTTTTAAAAGCTTAATATTTAAAAAAAAAGTAGAAATAGTAGAAAAAAAAGTTGAAGAAGTCCCATCATTAGTTCAAAGAGCTGAACATTTTAAAAGTTGAATAGTCTTAATGGTCTTAATAGCTGAAAGTATGCAGCAGAGCCAAAAAATGTACGGAGTAATACAATTTAAAATAATAAAAAACGAATAACAATACTGGGAATGCTATAGAGCAGGGGTCTTGAATTAAAATTCAAGGAGGTCCAGTCACTAAAATTTTCTTTGGGCCGAGGTCCGAATCTCAAGTCCCCATCACAGTGCCCCTTTACATCAAGTGTCCCCATCACAGCGCCCCTTTACATCAGGTGTCCCCATCACAGCGCCCCTTTACATCAAGTATCCCTATCACAGCGCCCCTTTACATCAAGTGTCCCCATCACAGCACTCCTTTACATCAGGTGTCCCCATCACAGCGCTCCTTTACTTTACGTGTCCCCATCACAGCGCTTCTTTAAATCAGGGGTCCCCATCACAGTGCCCCTTTACATCAGGGGTCTCCATCACAGTGCTCATTTACATCAGGCATACCCGTCAGAGTGCCTCCTTACATCAGATGTCCCTATCAGAGTCCCTCTTAACATAAAATAAGGGTCACGCTGATGGGCAAATTTTATGTTAAGGGGCACCCTGATGGGCACATTTCATATTAAGGGGCACTCTGATGGGCACAACAAAACGTAAAATCTGCCCATCAGAGTGCCCCTAATTCAAAATGTGCCCATCAGTGTTGCTCTTAAAATAAAATATGCCCAGAGTGCCCCTTAACATAAAATGTGCCCATCAGCGTGCCCCTTAACATAAAATAAGGGGCACACTGATGGGCACATTTTATTTTAAGAGGCACGCTGATGGGTATATTTTTAATATGCACGCTGATGGGCACATTTTATGTTAAGGGAAACTCTGATGGGCACAACAAAATGTGTCCATCAGTGTGCCCCTTAACAAAATATGCCCATCAGTGTGCACATTAAAAATATGTCCATCAAAGTGCCCCTTAACATAAAAAAAATATGCCCAGCAGTGTGCACAATATAAATATGCCCATTATCAGTGCTGGGACAAGGTCATACAGCGCCCAGGGCAAAGATGTCAAACTGTGCCCCCCCTTTGCCTTAGGGTTAAGGTCAGGGTGCCCCCCATCCATGCAATAAACCATTGCGCCAGGGACAGCCGCCCTTCCTGCCCACCCCTTGTCCCGGCCCTGCCCATTAGTGATCACTAGCTAACATGTGTCCCACATACCTTGAATGAGGGCACAACTGAAGGGGCGGAAGCTGTAAGATGAGAGCCAGAACCGCGAGTAGCAGGGGGGCGGGGCGCGCACATGACATCACTGCCCTTTTTTGCAAGGAGAGCCAGGACCAGGGGTCAGAACACCTGGAACCGCGAGCAGCAGGGGGCAGGGTGTACACATGACTTTGCGCCCCTACGCACAAGGAGAGCCGGGAACCGCAAGCTACAAGGGGTTAAGCTTTTTAACTCTGAGACCTGCGGTGCGGCGTCACTGGTTGCTGGGGAGACCCGCTGTCCCAGCAAACAACTGGTTGAGGACATTTATCATTATACTGGCGGCCTGGTGGTCCGGGCAGAAGCTTCACTTGGTCCGGACTCGCACCGCGGGCCGCCATTTAGTGACGACTGCTATAGAGCATTCCCACTAATAATGAAAAACCTAAAATGTTTTTTAAACAAATTGGCAGAACAGCTATAAGCACCAATTACACTCCTAGCTATGCTAGTCTGGAGTTGGGATACCGAAAGGATAAATGCATATGGTATAACAAACCCTGCGCCTCCTACCTAGTATTTTCTAGAAGTATTTTAAAGAGGCTATCGTCATCATTTGGGATATGGAGATCAATACCTTTTAAACCATCTTCTGGTATCTCTTAAAAAGTACAGTAGTTGCCACCATTCTAGATGAAAGCAATTATTCCATCAAGTATTTTTTAAAGGATGAAAAAGCACTCCGGTCAGCACAAGGAAAACATAGCACAGTAATGTTCTAAAGTGGCTGATAAAGGTTACCTTACCAACATAGTTGAATCGCCTTTATAAATGTATTATTGGTAGACAAGGGGTTAAACACGGAACTAGCTTTCTCAATAAACAATTAAAATCCACCATTTTTTTCCCCACACAATATATAGATTTGTTGTGCCCTTGTGGTCTGTACAATATTGAAAGAACTACAAGATTACAGGTTTGGGAAACACCGCAAACAGTGGAGGTGCGTTCATAAAGGGCGCAGGAACGCCGCCCCTCTCTCATCACCAAAGATTCATGCATTGCATGAATCTATGGTCGCTGCTGACACCCCCTATTCAGGTGTTTTGCCCCTTTTCGGGCGCCGGGCACCTGAATTGCAGTGGCGGGGCTTTTTTTGGAAGCACCCGATTAGAGCCGAAGGCTCTAATAGGCACCCAAAAATGTGAACATCGGGCGCCATGCTGGGTGTTTGCTGTTTACTTAGCTGTGTGTTAGCAAAGCAAAGGAATTTGTTTTGCCAACACCAAATCTGCCTCTCAGCCAATCAGGTTGCTGGGTCCGTTACCGGTCACCTGATTGGCTAAAATGTCAGGCGCTGTGATTGGACGCCTGAGAGAGAACGGAAGAAGACATGAAGGACGTGCAGGAGACCGCCGCTGACCCGCTCCGAGACAGGTAAGTTCCGGGCAGCATCTGATGGGGGCACAGTAGCGGCAATTGATGGGCACGCTGGCAGCATCTGATGGGGGCACAGTGGCTGCAATTGATTTTTTTTTGTTTGCGCCCCCCCAAAAATATTGAGCACCAGCCGCCACTGACCGCAAAATACTAATAAAGTTTGGGATCCTCATTTTCTCAGGGCTCACAACAGCACCTGTGAAGGCCTAACATGGTTTGTGATAGAGTATTTCCCAAAAATATCTGACCATTGAGAGGTTTAAAATCCTATGTAGGCAAAAGACTGAGGCTCCATTCACACTTGTACAATTTCAGATGTGACTTTAGTCACATATAATCGCATTACAATGGTGGCTGTTCACACCAATGCAACTCAGCACTTTTGGGAAAGGTTCCTGTACTACTATGGTGCAATTCCAGCACAATTTTGAACTCCTAGAATATACAAGCCACTTCAAAGTAGCATCCAAGCTGCACTGAAAGTTGAATCAAAATTGATTGCAGCATTGTAAACCTAGCCTTACTGGTTGGTTATTTAGTAGAAGACTACAAACATGATGGTCACAGTAAGGCAGAAAAAAAAAAAAAAGTTACAGTAAACCCCACCTCTAATGTACTGCGAGATAAGCCTCATTGACACAGGTGTACTTACTGTACAGCCATGTGAAGGGCCACCTTACAGGCACAGGATGTACTGGTCTTCTGTGTATCACAAGCAGATGGTCCCATACATGTTTGCAGCTGCACGGACACTGGTCTTAATGTCCCCAATACATTGCATCTTTTTTGTTGTTGTATGATTTGGCTCTAAATGAACAGGAGTAGCTCTCTGCTGCCATCTACTGACCACTACCAGCATTCACAGTTTACTATACAGCATATACAACGTACCCAATGTTCTAAAAGTGACACAAGTTAATTTTTTCCATTTGGGTTAGCAAATTATTATTGCATCGAGTGTACATTTTAACCTTTTTGTGACCTTCTTTTTTTTTTTCAATCAAAGAGCTTTTATTTGAGCAAAACAACAACGCACAGGGCATACATACAGCGTACAGGTACAGCACATGACCAGTGATCATAGATAGAATGCAGGTATAAGTGTGTCAACAATAGGTAACATGGAACACAGGTGACATAGAATACAACAACGTTTGAACCTAGTTGCCCCAGAATGTGAACACAATATAGCAGGGTTAGTTGTCAGTCCACCCGCATCCCTCCCAGTCCCTTCCGTGAGACCGGGGACCCCCTGAGCACATCTATCTCTCCTAAGTGCAGGTTGCAGATGAGTTCAGCCATTTTCCCCAAATGTTTTCATATTTGGCCGAACAGCCCCTATGCGAATAGACCAGCTTCTTGTACGGTAGTACACTGTTGACCTCTGCCAGCCAGTGGGACAGCTCTGGGGGTTCCGATCGCATCCACACCCGCGCTATACTTTTTGTGACCTTCTATTGCATTTTTTTTTATACTTTGTGCTACCAGGAATGTTGAGAATGCAAAATGTTAATTTGTGGCACTAGGAAGTCAGACCCTGATGCCTTCTAGTGCTTTGACAACTCCCACATGACAGCTTAAAAAGGGATTGCCTTTATGAGTCTAGTTTGTAGTGTCTGAATCTTGTTAAAGAATCACAGACATTACAAGCTAGGCTCTAAACACATTACCAAGACTACCACCCGAGTGACATGGAAGTAGAGGAAGGCAGTCTCTTTGCCGCTTGACTGTGTACTTTTTTACATCACCGAGTCTTTTGGTGTGTATTCCTGTATCGTGGTGTAGTGTTTTCCCGATTAGGCAGACACGAATAGAATACATGTCCTAGGTTTATATTTATAGATGAGGATCTATTATTGTTTGGACAACCAACAGATGTACTTTAATTCATGCACAGTCACAGGAGAATATCAAAAACCCAAGAGATTAAATATAAATGACCATTGTTTCTGTATACTGCATTGTGAAATCCTTATTATACTACTTTTTTTCAATTCTTTCAGCCAGATAAAGCTGCAGACATAGTTTAAATGAGTTGAGAACAGACCTTAGTGAATACTTCTCAACTTTGTGTGCTAAAATATCACAGTAGAACATGAACATGATAAATCCAAGGTGGTGTACCAAACATCTGATCGGACAATCCTATTATGGAACCAATGAGATTTATTTTTTCCACACCTCATTTGTGTCAGGCAACACCAGCACTTTGACAATTGTTTTATGTGCTATGTACAACATTTAGTTTAATTTACTTTCAAAATATTTTTATTTTCATAGTATATAGAATACAATTTTATTCAATTATTTATAAAAAAATAATAAATCCTGGACAATGACAAAATTAATTGAATAAGTGCTGAGTAGCTTAAATAAGCATAGATAAAAAAAATTAGGAGGGTAAAATAATCCTATTAAGTCCTACCAAGAAAGCAACCAGCTTAGGGAGAGACACGAAAGAGCAGAGGTATTCTAAACCCCCCGGCACCCCTAAAGGGAACACGCTGTGCCGGCGGAGAGAACCCCCCCATCCCTCGGATGACCCCATCCCCCTATCCAAGAGGTCATTATGTCGAAAATAATCAGCCCTATAAATTGAAACATAAGGAAAGAGATTTCTGTAGGTTATATGAGAATATTAAGAAGAGATTAAAAAACATTTCGTTTAATTTATATCTTACAAGACATACCATTGATTAGTAGCCTCAGATATCGGCAGAAATATTTGCTTGAAAGCAGGGCCCCACTGTGTTAGCAGAATTTGTTTTGAGATATGTTATGGTATAGGGTTTGTTTATTCTATTTTCAGAGGAGAATATAAATGCATTAAAATGTGTATATTTGCACACAAAACCATTATAGAACACCTTAACCAGTCTAATTTCTAAACTTGGCTCTGTGGTGACTCTTTACAAAGATCTATATAGGATTCTATGGGTGTACTTTTACCTTCAACTATACAAAAGCCCACCTTTTGTAAGGGTCCTTTAACATAAGCATCATCAGTTCAGTCACAAAAATGTTTTTTATTGAGATCTTGAAGATCGTCATAGGTGGAAGATCTCAATAAAAATAAATAAAAAAAAGGCATGTGAAGGGTGAATGTAAGCTGAACTGATGGGTCTTTTAGTTTTTTGTGACTGAACTGATGATGGGCGAATGTAGCTTATTGGCTAAAAACAAACATCATCCGTTCTCAGTTTATTTCTTTGGACAGTCTTATTTACATCTGCCCATCCACTGACATGTATTATAGTTTGGTCTGCATCTGTTTGAAAAACAGGAAAGGTGGATCTAGACTGAACATGTGTGAAAAGGGCCTTAAGGCTAAAGCAGTTTTTTATTTTTATTTAATTAGTAAAAAAATGACATCAAGTCTTGATTGGGTTAATTCATAAAAGCATACGATAAACACTAAAGATAAGCAGGAACAAAAATTGTCTCTGGACAGCCGCACTCTGAAAAAATTGTAGCCTTTAATAAAAGAAGGACAGCACTACAAGTCACAGCAAAATAAAACCCGACTGCGGACGCGTTTCGCACTGAAACTAGTGCTTAGTCATCAGCTATGACTAAGAACTAGTTTCAGTGTGAAATGTGTCAGCAGTCGGGTTTTATTTTTGTTCCTGCTTTGCTAAGTGCATTGCCTGCACCTGAGTTGTCTGCAACGGTGGATATTCATCTGGGTTCCCACCTGGAGCGGCTATTCCCTTTCCCAAAACAGTAAAGATAGGTTGAATTATTTAAAAGGCATCATCAGTGAATTTGAGATTATATACCAATATTTATGCTTCATACCTTAATATACGATCTAGGGTCATTGCTTCCCTAGATATTGAGAATGATTTTGATGCCTTGGAGTGGCCCTTCTTGTGGAAGGTACTCCACAGAATGCAGATTGGCTGGTTGGAGGAGAGGGTAGCCTTGTATGCAGATGACCTTTTATTATTTTTAAATGACCCTGGACCCTCACTAAAAGGGGCCTTAGAGAAACTTTATTATTTTTCAATGGTTACAGGCCGGGCCGCTGATAGGGCAGTACAGCCAGCCCTTCTGTACCGGGCCCGGCTCAGCAGGGGGGCCCGGGGAACTTCATTCTCCAGCTATCGTGAAAGCACTTTAGCTAGGAGAAAGCATTTGACAATGCTCCTAGGCTTGCTGTAACATACATATATTTTACCCGGGCCCCATCAGCACAGCAGAGGGGCCCAGGTGGTGATTGGCAGAGAGGGACTATTTTCTTTATTTTGGGCGCCGGCGTCTAAAGCTGGAACCGCACT
The DNA here is from genome assembly GCF_905171775.1 of Rana temporaria. Taxonomy (NCBI): domain Eukaryota; kingdom Metazoa; phylum Chordata; class Amphibia; order Anura; family Ranidae; genus Rana; species Rana temporaria. The sequence continues at coordinate 57,117,080 of NC_053499.1, forward strand.
TTGTTAAAGTTCCTGCTGGCCGCGGCTAATGACAGACAATCTCTGGCGGAGTGATTCTCCTTTCCTCCCACCGCAACTAACGGGGCTGTAGCCGGGCAGCGCGAAATTATTGAAGAGAGAAGTGTCTGAGAACGCAGGCAGCACAAGGATCCGATGCATGGGCTGGCTCACAATGTCTGCTTTCTGAAAGGTACAGAGACACATCCAATTCATACAGAGAGACGTGCATCACCTTTTGTACTGTGTGATCATCATCGTGGTAATGATGATGATCACAAAAGCACAGTGAGATGCTGTTAGGTCTTGTTTACTTTTGTATTTGGGTGGGGGTGGTAGTAAAAATGTGCAGCTCAGCCACAGTTTTAACATTTTCCAATCACTCCCTCTTATGCTTCCAAGGCACTACTGCCATAGTGTGACAGTAGTGATGGGATGTTGTGTAAAACACCCTGCAGCCATACTACAGAAGCAGTGCCTTTGCAGCCTAAGGGGGATTGGTTGGGGGATGGTAAAACTGTGTCTTGGCTGCACATTTTTACTGCCCCCCCCCCCACAAGAAAACAAGACCTAACAGTTAGCATCTCACTGTACACTACCAATTATTAGTTAAGGCATTACCCAACCCACAGTCACATATATACATGGATCCTTTATACATGTGGCTCTGGAGCAGGGAATTTCTTGACCACTTATGATTGGCAGGGCACTGCGGCGGCGGGTGGGGGGGCCCTGTCAGGTAGGCTGTACGGGGCCCCATGATTTCTAACAGCGGCCCTGGTTACAGGCATGAAAGTAAATCGGACCAAGTCCTTGTTGTTCCCAATTGACATGGAGGCCCATGACACAGCTTCAGATGATATTCCATTGCAGTGGGTAGAGAGCTTCAAGAATTTGGGAGTTGTAATTTCCCACCAAGCTTCAGAATTTATTTCCCTGAATTTGACACCGATTCTAAGAGATATTGGGTCAAAAATGAGGCATGGAAGTCTCTACCATTGTCCTTATTGGGAAGTATTAACCTCTTAAAAATTAAAATTTTACAAAAATGTATTCATTTATTCAGACATTCTCCTCAGTGGCTCCTTGCATCCTTTTAAAAAAAAGATTAAATCAGCTTTTTTCATCCTTTTTATGGGGAACGAAGAAACCCAGGTACAAATGTAACTACTTTGATGCGGCTTTGTGAACAGGGAGGCTTAGCTTTTCTGGATTTATATAAATATTTCTTGGCCACTAAGCTGGTCAGGGCCGCATGGTGGCCAAGCCCAAATTTATACAACTCCTCCACTTGGCTGGAACCAGCAGTGGTAGGTTCCATAAAAGCTTTTCAGATACTCTTATTTAGGGGCCGTAGGGCACCCTACCAGTTGACTGCTTCAATGCTCAATACTATGCAAGCTTGGGAGGCTGGTCTTAGATGCAAGTCCAAATGCCCCTTTATGGTTTAATCCTCTTCCTCAATTTTTTAAAGTACCAGAGCCTATTGTATGGACTAAATATAATATTAAATTACTCTTTTAAGTGGTCACTGATTGAAAATCATCTAACTTTTCTACACTTACCACAAATTTAACTTGCCTAGTTCTTATTCATTTAGATATTTCCAGCTTCTCCAGATTTTTCCATGCAGTTTCCACAGGACAGCCTAAGAATTATACAAGCCTCTTTTGAATCGATACTCAGGGTTGAGTGCCTGGATAAGCCCGCTGAGACTGTACCCTCTTACTTTAATTTATATTCTACCATTAGAAGGTCTTGGAGCTAGGTGGATGTGAGATATACCAGATTTGGATATGGAGGATTGGAGGGCTGTGTGGCATTTCCCTCTGCAATCTCTGGTATCCTTGAGACCACATGATACAATTTACATTGGTACATAGAGCTTATATCACACCTTATAGACTTCAAAAGATAAATCCTGTGTGTTCTTCTAAGTGTTGGCGGTGTGGAACATCTCAGGGGGATTTCAAACACAATTTTTTTTGGACTTGTCCATATATAGCTATTTTCTGGGGGGAAGTGGTAGATCTATTGAATACTATCACCTCTGCTCCTTTACCGGTTTCAATGGTCTGTCAGGTCTGGAAGATTCTACTGTTCCTACAGTGTTTGAACAAGTTTTCGCTAATACAACATTATTCTATGCAAGAAAAGCCATTGTAATGAACTGGAAGAAACCTCGCCCTCCTACACGGGAAACAATTGATAAATAATAACCTCCCACTGTATAGAGACACATATATTAATAGGGGTTGCCCTAGTAAATATGATAAAGTCTAAAGTGGCTGGATAAACCATACACGGCATCTACTGCCGATGGGGGTGGTCATCAAGTATAATATGGGTGTTTCCGTATATAAGGGATGTGTGGGGCCATTGATGATATAATGGATCATTATTTACCTTCTCCCCTCTTCTTATTCCTACATATACATACATTTATTTTTTTGGTGAGGTTTTGTAATTTGAGTGGACAGATGGGAAGGCCTAGATTTAGGCCCGAATAGGAGAATTACATATATATATCTATCAATAGCTGCTATGCAGGGTGATTGGATTTTGATCTTGTATTAAATATATTTTAGGCTTAAAGTGGTTGTAAACCCTTTTTTTTTTACAACCTTATGCTACAAGTAAGCCTATATTAAGGCTTATCTGTAGCGAACAAGGATATCTCCTAAACCTGCACGGTTTAGGAGATATCTCCCTGTGTCTTCATGTGCCAAAGTCATTAGCACATGTGCACTTGGGCAAACAAACAGGGGCACTATGTGCCGTTGCAAGTCTTCGTGACGTCATTGCGGCTCCGGCCAATCACAATGCCGGAGCTGCGATACCCGGACGTAACTCTGGGACGACATGTCCACGCCCGGAGTGGAAGACGAGGACCGCTGCGGGGGCTTCGATTGGAGGTAATACATAATGAGCTAGTATGCTAACTTTCTGAAGTATCAACCTGCAATGATGTTTTACCAGCTGTAACAATGTAAGCATAGACTGTTTGTTTGCTGTCCTGAAGAATAAACATTGTATAATGAAGGAAACCTGAGTCTGTATAATGGGAACAACGCCTGAAGGGAAGAGAGTTTTGACATATCGCATGACACGTGTTAGAGGAAAATGTCCCCTCTGGCTCTGGCTCTCTCTCTTTCCCCCTCTCCCGCAATGACCAAGAAAAAAAAAGGGATGGCAAGCACAGAAAAGTACTAGTATGAAAGAAGACATTTAACCATTAAAATCTACTCTAAAGAGAATTGCACCATTAGTGGTTTTGAGGGCCGCACGTATGCAGTTTGGGAATCAGGGGGTCTATATGCAACCCAAATAGTTTTTATCGTGCAAGATTTTTAGAATTTCTAACCAATCCTTTGCTTGTCAAACAAGTATATCAGGCAACAATGCAGATTAATAGGTGTTGGGGGCTGGGACATTTTAACTAGCACTTGTGCCAACTTGGTTATCCTTTCTTTTTGCCAATTAAGAGTGTTCTCCCCAAAGAAAGCATTTGCTCTGGTACCCCTATAAAATATTTTTATTCGTGACCACAATACAATATTATACATTTGCTTCAAGTCATGTTGCACATGAACACTCTTAGCAGGTAAGCTTTTTACAAACATTTTCTTCCGTCTACTAATCACCTGTTATGAAAAGCCTTTTTACAGAGCTCAATAGCTTAAACTGTAATTCACACAAGTTAATGTTTCCAATTTTTTTTTTTAAAGGCTTTGTGCAAGAGCATCCAATTTGCACAAGTGTGGACCCAGCCTAAATGTTGAATACTTTGTTTGGAAATGTCATAGGCCAAAATGTGCACTTCCAAAAAAAAAAAAAAAGGTTTATAGCATGTTAATTCTAGTTTTCCAGGAAGGTAGGTTATGCTGAGAAAGTGGTTTTTGTTACTATTAAACAACTGGGTTATACATTTGAAACTGGCAATATAGCTTAAAAGTGGTTTGAAAGTATCAGGATTACAAACTATATATTTGTAAACCAACTATTCCTTTGCGGTGGTTGTAACCCTGAGGCATGAAACCTGAACAAAGCACCTTCTATACTATGCAATTGTCTCTATCCAAAGCTCTGAGCGTGATTTCTCTCTGTCTGGTTCTTCTGTTGTCTGCACCAGTCACTTCTTAAAAGTTTTCCAGCACTAAAAGAGGAGAGCTCCAGCACACAGCCTGTGATTGACAGCCACCACTGTGCATGTTCCTTACCTCCAATTGGGGTTCAGAGTTCTCCCTGAGCTGTGTAGTGTATGAATACAGATCCCTGCCCCCTGCTTTGTGCTGCTGACAGATTCAGTTTAAATTCTGGCCTGTTAGTGGGCCTTGAGGACAGGGTTGATGACCACTGCTGTACAGGACAGATTGCTGCAGGTAAACAGGTACAAACACTTTAATTGAAGTATTCTCTAACTCATACCTTCTTGGCATGAAATATAGAATCCAATATTTTAGTCCTTCTAGAGCTAGGCATCATTCACACGGGGTGTATTAATGTGTACACCTGTGCAAAGGGCTGTTTACCCACACAGGGATGCAGCGGTGTTCCATTTACGTCAATTGAGACAAGGTGGCTGCACGGTCCCAAATGCAGACAATATGCATTTGGGGCCATGCACCTGCACTGATGTCAGAGTGAAAGCAGTGTCTGTCCAGACAGCCACTGCATCCCAAGTGACATCAATGGGGCTGCTTGCGTGGAACACTTGTGCATCCCAGTGCCGGTAATCACAGCCCTCAACAGGCATATACTTTAGTACACCCTGTGCGAACAAGGCCCATCTAGCTTTCCTAGTGTCCCTATCAGTTTTTATAGTTAAACCTGACTGCAATCCAAATATATGAATACGTTTTTGGCATACATACGATACAAAAAAATAAAGAATTGATGATCCCATAACATAACTGCAAAAGTTAACATGCTCAAGAAGCCTAGAAATTTTAATTTTAAATATCTCCTCTTGTGATAGTTATTCCCTCGGAAAAACCTGGAGAATTTTCAAAATGTCCTACAGATTGACATTAGATGATACATTACCATATAACCAAGTTCATATTGAACTCTAAAAGCAATAGGCTTTAAACCTAGACCTCCATTAGCATGTGTTTTGTAACTGACTGGCTATACAGATTAGTTTGGAATTGGCAACAAGGCTTATGCTGTGAAGCCACATAGTACAGAATCTGGTCGGCTGAGTAATTGACTGCATAAAACATTTTGAGATAAATATGGGCTTTTACTGCTTCTTCAAGAAGTTTCCTGGCTGCCACACTGACCCTTTTGCCCCCATATTTTATGTCTGACATAAGAAAAGCATGAGGGCTTCTGACTTTGCCAAGACTATGCAAAGTGTATCTAGGTCAATGACTCAAAGCACTTCTGGCAGGGAGTCGTGCTCAACAGCCAGACAAATAGCATGCATTTTCAGTAAAGAGAGATTTGGGTTTCTAGAGCACTGGGCTGATTTTACCTAAAAAATGCCAATAAACCCTAAAAAAACACTAATAAACGCTCAAAAACTTGGCTCACCAGCATTTTTTAACCATTGAAAAAAAAAAAAAAAACGCTATTGCAAAAACGTTGAAAGACTCCCTGCAAAGCTACTGCCGTTTTTATAACATTATTTTAGCATCCAGTGTGCATGGAGCCTTAAACAGCTTTTTTTTTCTTCCTGCTAATTAAGGGGAGTGGTTAATTGTTCAGAGGTGTGTATATAAGTGTCTATTAGGGTTGTCCCGATACTAGTATCGGTATTGGGACCGATACCGAGCATTTCTGCAAGTACTTGTACTCGCACAAATGCTCCCGATGCCAGATCCGATACCTGGAGAGGGCAAAGCGGAGATCGGTCTGGCGGTAGTGGGTCAGAGTGGAGTGGGTAAGCTGGCCAGGGTAGGGGTGCAGGGCCCCTCAGCATATTCAGTACAGGAAGTGACGTTCCGTGTCTCCGTCGGAAGGGTAAACATCATGGCGGCCATCTTGGTAAACCCTGCATTTGGCTGCAGTTAGCCAGCAGCGGACATCTTGTTACACCCAGCCCATATAGTTTCGGGCTGGATGTAACAAGATGTCCACTGCTGGCTTACTGCAGCCAAGTGCAAGGTGTACCAATATGGGCTTCGCAGCACATGATTTTTGCAATGCTATATGTCAAATAGCATTGCAAAAATCCTTCCTCTCCTCATTCATGAAATTTATTATGCAATTATAAAAACGGTGCCGTCTTTCAGTGCCCATAAGTTCCATCTATCAGTGCTGTCTCTCGCCCCCCCCCCCCCCCCCCGTCAGTGCCCATTAGTCAAATTGTCACATGACATAAAAAAAAAAAAAGTATCGGTATTGGCGAGTACTTGGAAAAAAAAAAGTATCGGTACTTGTATTCGGTCTTAAAAAACTGGTATTGGGACAACCCTAGTGTCTATACAAACTCCACTAGGAGCTGCGTTCCCTGCTGATGCTGGCTTGCATGTGGATTTTGTGAACATAAGTGGAATTTTGAACTAAAGTGGAGAGTTAATAACCAGGAGTTGAAAACAGGAGTCTTCTAACCAGTGAGTAACTTCTTAAACTTTGTACAAGTAATTATATTGTAACTGGGAAATGAGTGCTAGCAGGGTTGAAGGTTTTGCTCAGTGCAGTGTGCCACATGTATGCAAAATTGGTGCAACAGCTCCAGGATGGATACTGCTGTGACAGATGTGAGCAGGTTGCCCTTCTGGAAGCTCGCATTAGAGATCTGGAGGAGAAAGTTGCAACACTGCTGCAGAAAGGACAACCTTGAAAGGGGCAGGTGGTCAGTAGGGTTCATGTGGAGGGGCAAGTCAGGATTATCAGATAGGAAGATGGGTTAATGTAGTTAGAGGGAGTGGAAGGGGCTCGCAGAGAAGGAAGGCCAGTCCTGTATTTGTGCATCAAAACAAATTTGCCAAGTTGGGTGAAGATGTGGCAGCCCTAGATGTGACTGCTACAGGAAAGCAGCCCCATCTAGTAGAGGTGGTGAGGGGAGTGCAGGTATGCCTAAACATGCCTAGACAGTTGGTGGTAATAGGGGGATTCTATAATCAGAAGAACTGATAATTTGTCACCAGGATTACCTCAACCGAATGTTTTGCTGTCTCCTTGGTGCTAGGGTTCGGCATATGGTGGACTGAGTGGATAAATTACTGGGAGGGGCTGGGCATGACCCAACTGTTTTGGTCCACATTGGAACAAATGACAGTATACATGGAAGGTGGAGGCTCCTTAAGAATCAATTTAAAGAACTAGGCTGCAAGTTGAAGGGAAGGACGTCCGAGGTGATATTCTCTGAAATATTGCCTGTGCCATGCGCAACACAGGAAAGGCAGGGGGAGATTAAAGCGCTGAATGCATGGCTAAAGACCTGCTGTAGGGAGGAGAGATTTGGGTTTCTAGAGCACTGGGCTGACTTTTCATTGGGGTGCAACCTATATGCTAAAGATGGTTTGCACTTGAATGGAAGGGGGGTCTGCCATGTTGGGAGAGGTTTATGGGAAGGCTGGAGGAGTATTTAAACTAGGATTGGGGGGGGGGGGTGAACTAGAATTACATTGGGCAGACAGGTCAGTTAGGGGGTCAGACATTAATGGAGGGTGGAATGGGGATAGATGGGAGAGGGTTATAGCAGGTGACAAGGAAGTTCCCATGTTGCAAACAGCCATTGGAAATTCTAGTGGCATTTGTACTACTATATGGATATGAAAAACACCAGAGCAAAATGTAATAATGCATTAAAGTGTTTGTTCACCAATGCCAGAATTCTGCCAAGCAAAATAGGCGAGTTGGAAGCTCTGGTGCATGAGGAGAGCTATGATGTAATCGGTATTGCTGGAACTTGGCTTCAATCCTCACGACTGGGCTATAAATATTCCTGGCTTTGCAGTCTTTTGGAGAGACAGGGTAAAAAGGAAAGGTGGCGGGGTCTGTCTCTATGTGAGAAGTGATCTCAAAGTGAGTGTGAAAGAGGACCTGGTTGACGGAGCGTGAGGAGTCTGAAGCATTATGGGTGGAACTGCATATAGATGTGCGTAGTTCAAAGTTAATCACTGGAGTTTGTTATAGACCACCCAATGTTAACAAGGAGGTGGAGACTCTGCTCCTTGCACAGATGAAAAGGGATGCAAGGTAATGGCACTGCTGGGACAGTTAAAGGGCAAAAATGTATAAGCCTATTACAGGACAATTTTATGGTCCAGTTAATTAAGGCCTAGGAATGATGCTCTGTTGGACCTGGTAATCTCAAACCATGCAGAGCTTATTACTAATGTTCAGATAAAGGAACGCCTGGGTAGCAGTGATCATAACATGATTTAATTTGATGTTAGCTGTAAGCAAGAAATACATACGAGAAAGATAAAAACACTTAACTTCAAGACAGATTTTCCAAGGATGAGGGCTGCTCTCCAGGACTTAGACCGGAAGGGAATATTGGCATCAATAAACACAGAACAGAAATGGGAATTCTTCAAAAAGACTGTTTGGGACCTCACTGCAAAGTATATTCCGCATGGGCAATACTTTTAAAAGGCTAAAAATAAAACCTATGTGGCTCACGGTCAAAATTAAAAAAGCTATAAAACAATAAGAAAAGAGCCTTTAGTGTCGTTTAAATGTCGCAAAGAATATAACAGAATATGTAAAAAAGGAAATCAAGGATGCAAAAAAAAAATCAAAACGAATGATAGATTGCAAAAGATAGGACAACCCCCCAAAAAAAATCTTCAAATATATTAATAGTAAAAAGGTCAAGTCCGAGCATGTAGGCCCTTTACAAAATAATCTAGAGTGGGCAACTGGGGCCAAGAGAAGGCTAATTTATTAAATTACTTTCTTAAGCTCTGTGTATACAAAGGAGCATGGGGGAGCTCATGACACAGCCCCAAATGATCCACAATGACTCAAAAGTGATATGGTCCAGAAATATTTAGACAGAATAAAGGTGGATAAAGCACCTGGACCTGATAGCATCCACACACGGATCCTAAAATAATTGAGCTCTGTAATTTCAAAGCCATTGTATCTAATTTTTAGGGACTCATTAAAGATGGGAAGAGTACCACTGGATTGGCGTAGGGCCAATGTGGTGCTTATATTAAAAAAAGGGAATTAAGTCTTTACCAAGTAACTATAGACCTGTTAGTTTAACTTCTATAGTTGGGAAGATACTGGAGTGTTTAATAAAAAAGACCACATAGACGAGTTCTTGTTGAAAAAAAAAACCACATTTTAGCACATTTTAGAAATTTAAAGTTGATAGGTAGTAAGGTTACATTAAATAAGGACGTATTATCTTTGATATATTATCCACTAGCCACTAGGACAAGTTGTAAGGATTACATATTTGGCTATGTTAACTACTTAAACTCTTCCTGCGATAGTACACAGAACATGGCTAAAATATTCCCGTTTATTGTTGTTTAACCACTTCCATACCAGGTACTTACGCAGCTTCCCGCCCAAGCCAATTTTCAGCTTTCAGCACTGTCGCACTTTGAATGGCAATTGCTCGGTCATGCTACACTGTACCCAAACAAAATTGGCGTCCTTTTTTCCCCACAAATAGAGCTTTCTTTTGGTGGTATTCGATCACCTCTGCGATTTTTTTTTTTTGCGCAACAACTAAAAAAAGGCTGAAAATTTGGGAAAAAAATTACGTTTTTATTTTTTTCTGTTAATTTTTTTGTAAATAAGTTTTCTCTTTCAATTACGGGCACTGATATGGCGGCACTAATGGGCACCGATGAGATGGCACTGATGGACATCGATGAGGTAGTACTGACGGGCACAGATGAGGTGGCACTGATTGGCGGCGCTGGTATGCGACACTGATGGGCACACATAGGCGGTACTGATGGGCACACATAGGCGGCACTGATGGGCACACATAGGCGGCACAGATGGGCACTCATGGATACTTATGGGTGGCACAGATGGGCACTGGGCATGGATGGGCACTGTGGGGTGGCACTGATGGACACTGGGGTGGCACTGATGGACACTGGGGTGGCGCTGATGGACACTGGGGTGGCGCTGATGGACACTGGGGTGGCAGCACTGATTTTTGCCAGGTTGCCAGTCAGTGCCCATTTGTGGGCACTGACTGGCATCTTTTTTTTTTTCTTTATGCTTTTTTTTTTTTTTTAGACTTTTTTTTTTTTTTCTGTCATTTTTTTTTTTTTTGCCCACCCTGGTGCTCCAGGGTGGGCATCCCTGGTGGTCCAGTGTGGCGATCCGAGGGGGGGCTGCGCTGATAAACAATCAGCGCTAACCCCCCCTGTCAGGAGAGCCGCCGATCGGCTATCCTCTACTCGCGTCTGTCAGACGCGAGTGAGGAAGAGCCATCGACGGCTCTTCCTGTTTACATCGTGATCAGCCGTGGTTGGACACGGCTGATCACGTGGTAAAGAGTCTCCGCCGGAGGCTCTTTACCGAGATCGGAGATGCAGGGTGTCAGACTGACACCCCGCATCACCGATCGCCGCGATGCGCGCCCCCACGGGCGCGCGCGGCATGAAATCCTGCAGGACGTTCTAGAACGTCCTGTCAGGATTTCATAACCACTTCCCGGACGTAAATCGGCCATAGGCCGGGCGGGAAGTGGTTAAGAAAGATGATACTGTTAGTCAATCTTATGTTATAATAACCACCTGATTACTGTAACGAATGTATGCTTCATGTACAATTTATTCTTGCATTTAATAAACATATTCTTGACAAGGAAAAAAAAAAACATTTTAAGCAACAGACAGCATGGATTCATGAAAGACAGAAGTTGTCAGACAAACCTGATTTCTTTTTATTAAGAGGCAAGTAAAACCTTGGACAGAGGCGTGGCTGTGGACGTGATATACTTGGATTTTGCAAAAGCGTTCAATACAGTTCCGTGCACACGGCTCATGTGTAAAGTAAAGTCTACAGGCTTAAAAATATCAGTTTGTAAATGGATAGAAAACTGTCTTGAAGACAGAATTCAGAAATTAGTGGTTAATAATTCTTACTCTGAATGGTTTAAGGTTATCAGTGGTGTACCCCAAGGTTCAGTACTGGGACCCTTACTTTTTTAATATCTTTATAAATGATATTGGGTCTGGGATCAAAAGTAACATTTCTGTCTTTGCAGATGACACCAAATTATGCAGTGGAATTTCTTGTTAAAAAAAGCTATGCAGTGGAATAACATCCTTACAGGATGTCCCCAATTTACAAGCCAACCTCAATGCTCTGTCTTATTGGGCAACTATGTGGCAGATGAGGTTTATTGTTGATAAAATTAAAATGTATGCACTTTGGGGGGGGGGGGGGGGGGGGGTAAGAATATGCATGCATCATACACGAGAGAGAGAGAGAATTGGGGAACTGGAGAAAGTGCAGAGAAGTGCAACCAAACTTATAGGAGGCATGGAGGAACTCAGCTATGAGGAAAAACATCCCAAAATGTACCATAAGGGATTTTAACTACTTGCCGACCAGCCGCCGCAGTTATACGGCAGCAGGTCGGCTCCCCTGCGCGAGAGCCCGTAGCTATACGTCGCTCCCAAAAGCGGCCACTAGGGGCGCATGCGCCCCCCGCTCGTCCCTGATCCCGACGCGCGTGCCCGGAGGGTGCGATCACCGCTGGGCAAGAGCGAGGACAGGGAGCTGTATGTGTAAATACACAGCTCCCAGTCCTGTCAGGGGAGAAATGTATGAACAGCGATCAGTCATTTCCCCTAGTGAGTCCACCCCCCTACAGTTAGAACACACCCAGAGAACATACTTAACCTCCTAGTGTTAACCCCTTCCCTGCCAGTGGCATTTTTATAGTAATCCAATGCATTTTTATAGCACTGATCGCTATAAAAATGCCAATGGTCCCAAAAATGTGTCAAAAGTGTCCGCCATAATGTCGCAGTACCGAGAAAAAAAAAAAATTGCTGATCGCCGCCATTACTAGTAAAAAAAAAATATTAATAAAAATGCCATAAAACTACCCCCTATTTTGTAAACGCTATAACTTTTGCGCAAACCAATCAATAAACGTTTACAAAAAATATGTAGAAGAATACGTATCGGCCTAAACTGAGGAATTTTTTTTTTATATATTTTTGGGGGATATAATAGCAAAAAGTAAAAAATATAATTTTTTTTCAAAATTGTCGTTTTATTTTTGTTTATAGCGCAAAAACTAAAAACCACAGAGGTGATCAAATACCACCAAAAGAAAGCTCTATTTGTGGGTAAAAAGGGACGCTGATTTTGTTTGGGAGCCACGTCGCACGACCATGCAATTGTCAGTTGAAGCAACGCAGTGCCGAATTGCAAAAAGTGCTCTGGTCTTTGACCAGCAATATGGTCCGGGGGTTAAGTGGTTAATACTGTACGAGTGGAAGGGACTCAGGGAGCGCTAAATGTCCATGGGTTTGGGGGCGCAAATTACTTGTCTTGCCTTAGGTGCTTACAACGTACGCTACGAAAATAATTTTACTGTTGGGGGTCCCCACAACTTGGGAAATGTTATTAAGGGGTCACGGCACACGAAGGTTGAGAACCACTGCATTAGAGGAACTGAATTTATTCACTCTTGAGAAGAGGAGATTAAGTGGGGGGGGGGGGGTGGGGATATGATCAACATGTCCAAACATAGAAGGTCCATATAGTGAACTTGGTGTTGCGTTATTCACTTTACGGTCAACACAGAGGACACTCCAAGTCTATTTCATCTCCAAATACAGAAAGGTTTCTTCGCATGTGGAATAGACTCCCTCCACAGGTGGTTCTGGCCAGCTCAGTAGATTGCTTTAAGAAAGGCCTGGATACTTTCCCCTTCTGTAGAAAATTGGAGCATACTCTGCTGGTTTTTTTCCCTTCCTCTGGATAAACTGTGGGTATAGAAATGGGTACATGGGATTGTACGATATATACATTTTTTTTTTTTTATGGTTGAACTAGATCTAGGGGTCTTTTTTCAACCTGACTAAAGGGGTTGTAAAGGTTAGTTTTTTATTTTCTAAAAAGATTACTTTAAGCTAGTGCATTGTTGGTTCACTTACCTTTTCCTTCAATTTCCCTTCTAAATGTTTTTTTTCTTTGTCTGAATTTCTCACTTCCTGTTCCCCCTCAGTAAGCTGTTCAGTAAGCTGTTCTAAATGACTTTCCACCACTCAGATGATGGTGGAAAGCTTACTGAGGAGAAATAGGAAGTGAGAAATTCAAACAAAGAAATAAAACATTTAGAAGGGAAATCAAAGGAAAAGGTTAGTGAACCAACAATGCACTAGCTTAACCACTTCCCGCTCGGTCAATAGACAATTGACATCCAGGAAGTGGTTGTGAAATCCTGACTGGACGTCTATTGACGTACAGCAGGATAACGTGGGGGGCGAGCAGCGCGTTGTCAGTCTGACACCCTGCATCTCCGATCTCGGTAAAGAGCCTCCGGCGGAGGCTCTTTACCACGTGATCAGCCGTGTCCAATCACGGCTGATCACGATGTAAACAGGAAGAGCCGTTGAAGTAAAGAAACCAATACAAAAACAAATCTCCTGCGCTCCGGTATTCTTTGGAAAGATGTTTGAAGAAAAAGGTGATACTCAATAGCAACTCAATTAAAAGGTATCTTCCAAAGTCTTGCAGCCCTCCTCTGAATCGTTGGAATTCATAAAACTAAAGGAAACAAAAGAGGAAAAACGGAGGGCGCACCGACCTAGTGTGATACTGTTTGGTGGATTTTATTAAATCAATAAAAACAAATCATAATACTCACAAAAGGAGTGTTAAAAACAGGCCTTGAATCACAATGCAGCAAAGAACCAACACCATCGGCATAGCACGATATTGTTTCGATCCGTGACCGTGGCTAGGGCTGACGCGTTTCAGGGGAGAACCCCTTTCCTCAGAGCTAAAAGGTCTGCAGTGCTTCCTCACCAAGGGACTTGTCTCAATAAATACTAGCTTTCAGTAAGTGGTAAAGACGCCCCTCCCATAAAGTAGGAGGTGCATGGCCGGACACCCACCCACATGTCTGTCACCTTTTCCTTATTCCTCTCTCCATATCTATATCAAGCCATTCTTAGTATGAATGCACAGTCCAAAATTGCACTATACCCAGCAATAAAAATGTACATACAAAATGACTACCACAATAAGGCATCAATATGTATACACATGCATACACACACCACAATATGGAAAGCCTTTTCAGTCAAAGCACTCAGCAGATTGCTGCCTCCAAGTGTATAGTTATAGCAAATCAAATCAATAAAGTGCCAGAGTGTAATAAGGCCTCTCCTAATCACACTTCCAATAAGGGGCTGTGTAGTTGCTCATATGTGCCACACAAGCCCCACTTGCAGTGCTGTGCCTACCTTCCTTGGACGAGGAGGCTGCTGGAACGCACGCCCAACGTGGAGGAAGTTGTTTGCGCTCCAGCCGAGTCTACGTTCCACTGCGCATGCGCGTGACGTCATTGACGCCGCGCGCGGCGCATATACAATGACAATGCGCTCAAGCTTGTAGAACCAGCAGGCTGGAGCGTCTCCTTCCCTACTAGGTGGCACGTTCCCAAAGGGGAGAGTTACACCGTTGCCATCTAGTGGTGAAAGATGAATATTGCCTCTCAGTGTCGCCTCTATATAGCAGGACAGCATCACTGAATGACAAAACACCAAAGGGAAGGAAGAATGGAGGGGAGAGGAGGAAATTTTTAGGGGGAAGTAAATTACATGGAGCGAGCCATCAACCTTGTGCAGGTGAAAGATTATTACTAATAATATTACACACCCTTTACATAAAAGACATATATTATAAATGTTTAAAAATCTAACTTTCACAAATGGACACATAATGCATTTAAAAGGAGTATTAAAGGAGTTGATAATTAATTAATATTAATAGATTCCAGATAAAAGTGTCCCACCATTTAATCCAATTAAAAACCACATAATTTCAAATGGTAGTAAAAATGAAATAATAATAACAATAATAATAATAATAATGTTGTCTATGGTCATATGCCCAGCTTTTATGGATGCACACTCACAGAGGTCCCAGGTGATAGTATCTAGAAGGACTGCAGACCCTCCAGATATCTACATAACTAACCGTGCGATCATACTGTTACAACCTCCCACAGTGCCCTTAGGGGCACTTACAAAAAGGTGCCCCCAGTGGTATTACCTATGATTTTATGAATCGACTAGACTAAGTATTAAAAAGCGAAAAAACAAAGAAAAATAAAAAGTGATGATAAAAAGTCAGTTAATTACATAAATCCAGTCCACAATGGACAGGTGGCATGGACGTCTCTTTGGGCCATTTAAATTACTATCTATTTTGCATTACTAGATGATTAGTGCATGGATAACTATTGTACTGACTATATTACTCATCTATTTGTATTGGGAAGAGAAAGGAAGGGGAGGGGGGGGGGGGTTTTGTGGGGGGGGGGGGGGGTTTTTGCCTTGGAATTTGATAGATGACTAGTTTTAGATGATTTTGAGGGAGAAAGGGATAAAAGAGGGGATGCGGGCATGAAGCAGAGGGGGGGACATACTGGAACAGGACAAGAACATTATTATTTCTCTTTCTGCTCATGTTATAGTGTGCAGTTCTATTTCTTCGTTCAGTCCATTCGGCACCATTGTACCCAAAGTAAAAATCCAATATGCTTCTCTTTTACAGAGAATTTGATGTTTCTTCCCCCTGTCAAGGTCATTTTGAATGGCCTCTATGCCAAAGACTTTGAGGCCCTCTACTTCACCATCATGAACTTCTCTAAAATGTTTGGGTATGGAGCCTTTATCTTTTTTTGTAGAGATGCTGCTCCTATGTTCGTTCATTCTGGTTCTTAGTTGTCGTGAAGTGCGCCCTACATAAAGCAGGCCACATGGGCACATAATGCCATAGATCACAAACTCAATTCCACAATTAATAAATTGTTTGATCTTATGGCGTCTTCCATCCACCCCAAAAACTTCTTTTTTCCTATGATGCATGTGCATACAATTACCACATGTATTCACCCCACATTTATAGCTTTCTTTCTGGTCGAAGATCGTGGACCAGGGGCTTTCAAGTCCTTTATTTCTGCTGTTTTTCTTGACTCTGCTAGGAGCTACAATACTTCTCAGATCCTTCGGTCTTCTAAAGACCAGATTGGGATGCGATGGAATGCAAGTCTTGAGGAAAGGGTCAGCTGTCAGAATCTTCCAATTTCTTTTGAAGATTTTTTGTATAGTGGAAGCTTTACTATTGAATCTAGTACAAAAACGTGTTGTCGATATTGCACCCTCTTTAGGTTTCACGATTTTTTCGCTTGCTGACCCATCGTTCTCATAGAGTTGGAGATATTTCTGAAAGGCTTCCTCTATGTGTGCTTCTCCATATCCCTTTTCTCTGAATTTTTCTCTCAGAATCAGACTCTGTGTTTCATAGTCGTTCTTCTGGGTACAGGTTCGTTTTAGGCGACAAAACTGGCCAAAGGGGATATTTCTTATCCACGACAGGCACAGTTTATTCGTGACTGTATAGAATTTACTCTCACACACAACTACTTCTCCTTCCTAGATTGTTTCTATAGACAGATAAGGGGTACTGCCATGGGGGCTAGATTTGCCCCCAGTTATGCAAATCTCTTCATGGGATACTGGGAATCCAAATATATATGGGACAACAACCCTTTCGCAAAAAATCTAATACTATATTCACGTTATATAGACGACATCCTAATTATATGGGATGGCAGCGATGAAGAGTTGGAAGGATTCCTGGCTCATTGTGGTAGTAACCCCTTTGGGATTTCTTTTACACATGTGGTGGATAAAGAATCACTAATCTTCTTAGATCTTGAGCTAAGAGCAGATGAGAGCGGTAAGATACTTTCAAAGACACACTTTAAACTAAGTGCAGGAAACTCTTATTTACATGCCTCAAGCCAACACCACCCAAGGTGGATAAGAAATATCCCCTTTGGCCAGTTTTGTCGCCTAAAACGAACCTGTACCCAGAAGAACGACTATGAAACACAGAGTCTGATTCTGAGAGAAAAATTCAGAGAAAAGGGATATGGAGAAGCACACATAGAGGAAGCCTTTCAGAAATATCTCCAACTCTATGAGAACGATGGGTCAGCAAGCGAAAAAATCGTGAAACCTAAAGAGGGTGCAATATCGACAACACGTTTTTGTACTAGATTCAATAGTAAAGCTTCCACTATACAAAAAATCTTCAAAAGAAATTGGAAGATTCTGACAGCTGACCCTTTCCTCAAGACTTGCATTCCATCGCATCCCAATCTGGTCTTTAGAAGACCGAAGGATCTGAGAAGTATTGTAGCTCCTAGCAGAGTCAAGAAAAACAGCAGAAATAAAGGACTTGAAAGCCCCTGGTCCACGATCTTCGACCAGAAAGGAAGCTATAAATGTGGGGTGAATACATGTGGTAATTGTATGCACATGCATCATAGGAAAAAAGAAGTTTTTGGGGTGGATGGAAGACGCCATAAGATCAAACAATTTATTAATTGTGGAATTGAGTTTGTGATCTATGGCATTATGTGCCCATGTGGCCTGCTTTATGTAGGGCGCACTTCACGACAACTAAGAACCAGAATGAACGAACATAGGAGCAGCATCTCTACAAAAAAAGATAAAGGCTCCATACCCAAACATTTTAGAGAAGTTCATGATGGTGAAGTAGAGGGCCTCAAAGTCTTTGGCATAGAGGCCATTCAAAATGACCTTGACAGGGGGAAGAAACATCAAATTCTCTGTAAAAGAGAAGCATATTGGATTTTTACTTTGGGTACAATGGTGCCGAATGGACTGAACGAAGAAATAGAACTGCACACTATAACATGAGCAGAAAGAGAAATAATAATGTTCTTGTCCTGTTCCAGTATGTCCCCCCCTCTGCTTCATGCCCGCATCCCCTCTTTTATCCCTTTCTCCCTCAAAATCATCTAAAACTAGTCATCTATCAAATTCCAAGACAAAAACCCCCCCCCCCCCCACAAAACTCCCCCCCCCCTCCCCTTCCTTTCTCTTCCCAATACAAATAGATGAGTAATATAGTCAGTACAATAGTTATCCATGCACTAATCATCTAGTAATGCAAAATAGATAGTAATTTAAATGGCCCAAAGAGACGTCCATGCCACCTGTCCATTGTGGACTGGATTTATGTAATTAACTGACTTTTTATCATCACTTTTTATTTTTCTTTGTTTTTTCGCTTTTTAATACTTAGTCTAGTCGATTCATAAAATCATAGGTAATACCACTGGGGGCACCTTTTTGTAAGTGCCCCTAAGGGCACTGTGGGAGGTTGTAACAGTATGATCGCACGGTTAGTTATGTAGATATCTGGAGGGTCTGCAGTCCTTCTAGATACTATCACCTGGGACCTCTGTGAGTGTGCATCCATAAAAGCTGGGCATATGACCATAGACAACATTATTATTATTATTATTGTTATTATTATTTCATTTTTACTACCATTTGAAATTATGTGGTTTTTAATTGGATTAAATGGTGGGACACTTTTATCTGGAATCTATTAATATTAATTAATTATCAACTCCTTTAATACTCCTTTTAAATGCATTATGTGTCCATTTGTGAAAGTTAGATTTTTAAACATTTATAATATATGTCTTTTATGTAAAGGGTGTGTAATATTATTAGTAATAATCTTTCACCTGCACAAGGTTGATGGCTCGCTCCATGTAATTTACTTCCCCCTAAAAATTTCCTCCTCTCCCCTCCATTCTTCCTTCCCTTTGGTGTTTTGTCATTCAGTGATGCTGTCCTGCTATATAGAGGCGACACTGAGAGGCAATATTCATCTTTCACCACTAGATGGCAACGGTGTAACTCTCCCCTTTGGGAACGTGCCACCTAGTAGGGAAGGAGACGCTCCAGCCTGCTGGTTCTACAAGCTTGAGCGCATTGTCATTGTATATGCGCCGCGCGCGGCGTCAATGACGTCACGCGCATGCGCAGTGGAACGTAGACTCGGCTGGAGCGCAAACAACTTCCTCCACGTTGGGCGTGCGTTCCAGCAGCCTCCTCGTCCAAGGAAGGTAGGCACAGCACTGCAAGTGGGGCTTGTGTGGCACATATGAGTAACTACACAGCCCCTTATTGGAAGTGTGATTAGGAGAGGCCTTATTACACTCTGGCACTTTATTGATTTGATTTGCTATAACTATACACTTGGAGGCAGCAATCTGCTGAGTGCTTTGACTGAAAAGGCTTTCCATATTGTGGTGTGTGTATGCATGTGTATACATATTGATGCCTTATTGTGGTAGTCATTTTGTATGTACATTTTTATTGCTGGGTATAGTGCAATTTTGGACTGTGCATTCATACTAAGAATGGCTTGATATAGATATGGAGAGAGGAATAAGGAAAAGGTGACAGACATGTGGGTGGGTGTCCGGCCATGCACCTCCTACTTTATGGGAGGGGCGTCTTTACCACTTACTGAAAGCTAGTATTTATTGAGACAAGTCCCTTGGTGAGGAAGCACTGCAGACCTTTTAGCTCTGAGGAAAGGGGTTCTCCCCTGAAACGCGTCAGCCCTAGCCACGGTCACGGATCGAAACAATATCGTGCTATGCCGATGGTGTTGGTTCTTTGCTGCATTGTGATTCAAGGCCTGTTTTTAACACTCCTTTTGTGAGTATTATGATTTGTTTTTATTGATTTAATAAAATCCACCAAACAGTATCACACTAGGTCGGTGCGCCCTCCGTTTTTCCTCTTTTGTTTCCTTTAGAGCCGTTGAAGTGCCACCCCTCAGTGTCCATCAGTGCCCACCCCTCAGTGCCACCCATATGTACCCATCAGTGCCGCCTATAAGTGCCCATCAGTGCCGCCTATGAGAGCCCATCAGTGCCACCTATGAGTGCCCATCGGTGCCCGTAATTGAAAAATAAAAACGTACTTATTTACAAAACAATTAACAGAAAAATATAAAAAAAACTTAATTTTTTTCAAAATTTTCTGTTTTTTTTTAGTTGTTGTGCAAAAAATAAAAAAAATCGCAGAGGTGATCAAATACCACCAAAGGAAAGGTCTATTGTGGGAACAAAATAATAAAAATATTGTTTGGGTACAGTGTAACTTGACTGCGTAATTGTCAAAGTGCGACAGCGCTGAAAGCTAAAAATTGGCTTGGGCAGGAAGGTGTGCAAGTGCCTGGTATGGAAGTGGTTAAAGGAACCAATTTAGAGAATAAAAGACGAACCTTTACAACCCCTTAACTTTGTAACAAATAATTCAACCCCAATAACGGTTTACCATTTAAAAAACGCAAATTCCTAAAATAGACATTTATAGGCAACTACTGTACAATATTCTAGATTTGCAACCCACAAGCTGTTACAGGTCATTGGTTAGCAATGACAGTTGAATTGTTGATTCCTAGGGATCATCCTGTAAAAGTACTACTGAAAAAAAAAAAAAAAATCACAGATCCTGGCATCTGCACATACGAACACAAATGTTGTCCCAGCAACCTGTAAATCAGACAATAGGCCTTTTGCCTCCTTTCAGGGAGAAACATAGGCCACCTGTAAATAATTGAGATAGTAATTTCCTACCATGTGTACAGTTTATTTAAAACCAAGAGCATGTATTCTCACCCGTTTTGGTCATGTCCTTTTATACCGATCTACAGAACCAAGATTTACTTGCTCCCATCCCCTCAGATTTGCCACCCCCGATACGATCACAAATGCTGTCCTAGAAACCTGTAAATTAGCCCCTCATCATTTATCCTGCACATTAACCCCTTCATCTCCATTCAGCCACTGTCTGAGCACATTAACTCCTTCACTTACGCATTTCTCTGTATGGCATTTACATTAATCTAGCACACCATTCTCAAGCTCGGCACTGGCACCCTGGGGTGTCTACTTTCCATAAAAAGGTTGCGTCAGGGGTTTTCATACTGTTCTGGCATTTTTATGCAAGCAGAAAAGAAAACTGCGTTTTTGTGGTTTAAAAAAATAAAAATCTTTTTGTTAACGTGCCAGTCAATGATACGGGATAAATGGCAAGACCAATAATACTTCTGTAAATTCGGTAATCCTACTCCACCCAACAGTTTAGGATTGATTAGTGTCTCCCATTTAATCCTAGGTTGTTTAGAATTTCAAACAAATTTTAAGCATAGTTTTTTATATAGAAAAAAAGATGCTGGCAATTTAATCGGGATGGTTTGCAAGAGATAGAGTAATCTAGGAAGAACATTCATTCTGATTATGGCTATTCTTCCAAACCAGGAGAAAAAAATCTTTGTCCCATTTCAGTAGGTCTTCTTGAATGGATTTAAGAATCGGCAGAAAATTGGAAGAATACAAATCTTTTAGTTGAAGAAGTATGCGTATGCCTAAATAGGATAGGGATCGATCTTCCCATTTAAATGGAAAATTGTGTTTGCATAGAGATACTATGTTATTTTGTAGAGAGACATTCAAAGCTCTGGATTTATCAAAATTAATTGAAAGGTTGGAAATCTGAGAGAAAATAGAAAAGTCTTTTAATAAATTAGGTAAAGTATTAATGGGATCTGTCAAAAAAAGTAAGATGTCATCTGCAAAAGCGGCCAATTTGTATGTTTTGTTTTTGATATCAATACCCCTAATATCAGGATTATTTCTAATTCTCCTAAGAATAGGTTCTAGAGTTAGAATAAATATGATTGGAGATAGAGGGCAACGTTGGCGGGTCCCGTTCGACACGGAGAAGGCGTCCGACAGGTACCCATAAATTTTTATCCTTGCAGTGGGAGAGGAGTAAAGGGGAAGAATGTAACTCAACAAGCGGTCGCCAAGTCCAAGAGAATTTAGGCATTCAGTCATATAGTCCCACGCGACCCTGTCGAACGCCTTCTCCACGTCGAGAGAAAGAAAGAATCCGGGCTTAGAGTGTTTAGTCAGCCAATGATGGATATTAATAGCTTTCTGAGTATTGTCCCTAGATTCGCGTCCAGGGACAAAACCAACCTGGTCTAGCGAGATTAAATTTGGGATTAGGGGTAACAATCTATTCGAAATGATTTTGGCATACAGTTTTAAATCTACATTCAGGAGGGAGATAGGCCTTTAATTAGAGACTAAAAGTTTTTCTTTGTCAGGTTTAGGTATCATTATGATGTGTGCCTCTAAAAGATCTCTGTTGTCAGGTGGATGATCGGGGATTGAGTTGAAAGCTTTCAAAAAGTAGGGGAGTACAATATCGGAGAAGGATTTATAATAGCCTACAGTCAGTCCGTCCGGACCCAGACATTTGCCAGTTTTCAATTGTTTGAGAGCTAAGCTCGATTCGTCCCATTCAAGCGGACGATACAATATATCGGCTTCTGTTTTAGAGATTGGATTAGGGCTGTTAAGTTTCAAGAATTCAGTGATCAATGGTTTCCTGCGGGTGGGGTGCTCTGAACCTGGGTCAGTAGAGATATTATAAAGTTTGGAATAAAAGCTTTGAAATTGTGTAGCAATATCAGTGGGGGGATGGAATTTTGTCCCTGAAGAGTCAGATATGGAGTGGATAGTAGAGTTAGCTTTTTTAGTTCTCAGAGCTCTTGCAAGGAATTTTCCGGATTTGTTGCCATATTCGTAAAAAAGCTTGCGGGATAGCATAAACTTTTGTTTGGTTGTTTTGTCTAATTCTTCAAGTAAAAGTTCCCTGGCATGAAGAAGATCATTATATGCATCAATCGCTAATGATTGTTTATGTTTGATTTCAAGTATATGGGCATTATCAGCTAAAGCAGTTATACAAGCTTGATGAGCTTTTTTACGTTTCGAGGCCATGGAAATAAATATGCCTCTAATGACACATTTGTGGGTCATCCAAAGGTTCAAAGGTCGTGTGTCAGAAGAATCATTCTCTTTGAAAAAATGTGTTAGGTGGGAAGTAATCGATGAAGTGTTGTCATAAGGAGGGAGTTGTCCAATCTCCATATGAATGGTTTGGTTGGTCTGGCGGAAAAAGTGAGGGAAATCGAAATTGGATGATGGTCTGAGAGAATCATGGGCTCAATAGAAGCGGAGATTAATGAGTCAAGTTCCGTTTGGTTTAAGAAAAAATAATCTATTCGTGAATATTTGTTGTGAGGTGGGGAAAAGAAAGTGTAGTCCTTGGTGTTGGGATATAAAGTGCGCCATGTATCATGGAGAGTTAAACCTTTAAGTACATTTTTTATTGAACGAAGAGCGGAGTAAGGTAAGGTGGAAGTAACTGTAGAGGAGTCAAAAGGATTAAGAGTTACATTAAAGTCTCCACCCAATATTAACAAACCAGACTGAAAACGGTGGAGTTCGTCACAAGTGTTTCTGAGAAATGGAACCTGTTGTTTGTTAGGGACATATATGTTGGCTAACGTAACATTTTTGTTGTAAAGAGTACCTTTCAGGAAAATATAATGTCCATCAGGATCCGTCAATGAATCCTGAATTTGTAGTGGGCAGTTTTTAGAAACAAAAATAGAAACACCCCTCGATTTTGAATCTGGATTGGTAGCGTGGTATTCAACCGGGTATAAATTGTTATGAAAATTCGGTATATTGTTAGATTTAAAATGCGTTTCCTGTAGAAAAACAATGTCAGCTTTAGCTCTACGTAGTAACAGAAACAGTTTTGACCTTTTCTCAGGAATATTATGGCTTTTAACATTTAAAGAGTATAGATTGACCTTGAGAGGGGGATTGGAATTGTTATTTGAATGAAACATCATACCTTTTCAGTGACAAGGCACGAAAATTGAGAAAGAGGAAAAAAAAAAAAAAATTATATATATATATATATATATAAATATATATATATATATATATTTATTAAAAAAAATGTAACAATAAAAAAAACCTACGGAGAAAACGGAATAGTTCTCTAAACCGTAAAAGACGAAAGATTGGATTGACCTTGAGGGAGTATTTTCTAAAAGCCCCTTACATCATCTCCCTTGGACTGTAACACGTAAAAATACCCCGTGATAATAGTAACCACCCCATTACGGGTCCCACATCTTTAGATCATTATGTACTAAATACAACATCTCATCCTCCCCGGGTCCGATGACTCCTATCCCTGTGATTCCGAACCTTTTTACTGTTTCTACGAATTCCTTCTCCATTAATCCTACCTTAACACCCTCTCTTAGAGCAGAACTCTTTTTCGTTAATGGTAAATCTTTAACATACGATACCTTTTGTCATACATTTCCAGACTTCAATATTTCTAAAATGGACTATGAGATTATACAAAATTCTGTATTAAACTCTAACCCCCCTCTGACTTGGAATAAGCCCAAAACCCCTTTTGAAAAGTTATGTGTTACCGACGACTCCCAAAGACATCTTATATCGAAAACATACTCGCTTTTATTTTCTGATGTAGATCTTGAGAAGGAAGAAAAAATCCTACATTGGGAGAGAGATCTTGACTTACACCTCTCTGCCAATGATTGGCGTCATATTTTCACCAATATTCATAAGGGTTCTATGAATGTCCTTACTCAGGAAAATAATTATAAACTTTTCTCCAAATGGTATAGGACACCCTATATCATCCATAAATTCTGCCCTTCCACTTCCCCTACCTGTTGGCGCTGCAAGTCCTCTTTGGGGACTCTCCTACATATTTGGTGGGACTGCCCCATTATACAACCCTTTTGGAGAGATGTTCACCGCATTATCCCTCTTATCACTTCTTATTCTCCAGATTTTTCCGCTGCCCAATTCCTGCTACACCATACCTCATTACCCCAACACATATACAAAAATACGTTGATACTGCCACTGATTAATGCAGCCAAGCTCTGTATCCCGACACACTAGAGAGACACTTTCCCTCCTAGTATTTTGGAATGGCTCCGGAGAATTGAACGAACTGCGGAAATAGAGGATCTAATTTTTCAATCATTTTATTCCCCTAAGTTTCGTGATAAATGGAATTGCTGGACAAGCTTTACTGGATCTAATGAATATCATAACCTAACTCTTCACTCTAGACGTTAATTGAATTCGTTCTGATTTCATCGGCAATTTTTTTTTTTTACCTTAGGACCACCTCCCCCCCCCTTTTTTTTTCTCTTTTCTTTTTCTCCATTTTCATTGTTATTATATATTTTTGATGTAATAATTTCCATTATAATAAATTGTAATGTCCTTCGATCTAACTGATCTCATTTTATATGAAATTGGAATATATATTTAAATGACTTATACTGTTCTGTGGATATTATTGATCCACCCCATTTCATCTAATGTTTATCTTGATGTACTCTCACATATGTATTGCTTTATTATATGATTTCTTCAGAAATACCAATAAAATGTTTAAACAAACAAAAACAAAAAAAATCTGTTTACAAATCACATTAAGGGCTCTGTGCAGGGAAGATCAGCATCTGAACACAGAGAAGCTGGAGGTTGATAGACTGGAGGTAATAAAGGCACTACAAATCCCATTTAAAATAAAAGTTAACCAATATTATGCACAAAGCGAAAAAGTCTCAGCCTTTGGTACTACTTTAAAAGATATATCCTCCTCCACCTTTCATATGGCTTCACGTCTGACTGTTAAAATACCCTGTATTTTTAACCTCATGACAGTGGATGTCTTGCATCAAGCTACCTGCCTATGCCAAGAGACTGTCATGCATAAGAATATATCAGTCTTGTCTGAAAATCTGCAAAACAGCATTTTTGGTCTTTTACATTTTTTTTATTTTTAAAATAAAAAATGTGATCTCCAAGTCTGATATGTATCAGATTCAACCTAATATAGCTGGTTATTTATATTTACCACTGCATATAGCTATTCAAAAATAAATTGGATTATACGTCGGTACTTTGAAGAGGCATATCGTTGCTATGGCAGCAGCTAGCTACTATAACCCCGCTATCCTTCAGCAGGCAGTCCGCTTTCAGATAAAAGTGATTTCTGTGGCAGATTCGCCGCAAGATCACTTTTAATCGGCGGAGGGAGAGGGTCTCCTGTTGGGTATGAAGATGAGTGAGGGGGGAAGATGGCCCCCACCCCATTGCAGGGCGGAAGCAACGTCAAAACGTCACTTCCCCCAATGCTCTTAAAGGATCTTTTTTTATTTAAATGACTTTGCATTTCAATCTAAATTTGAGATCCGAGGTCTTTTTGCCCCCAGATCTCATATTTAGAGTTTACACTTAAAAGTGGAGGTTTTTGTAATGCTTCAAGACTGGAAAAAAATGCAACTAAAAAAATGACACAAAAATGCAATCTTGTGCTGCATTTTAATTCCGCACAAAGAAACCCTGCTATAAACTTTATCCGGGGAAATTACATTACCTCTGTCAGGAAATGAAATGCAGCAAAAAAGATACACTAGACCTCAACACTGCAATTGCTGAAATTAAGAAGAGGAAAAAAAACCTGTGATGTTTTTACTCAAACATTTGTGCCTTAAAATACTGAATGTGTGTAATTTTGTTTTCCCCCATGTACTTATTACTGCTGGACCTACCTTTCCCAAAAAGGATTTCTTTTAATTCTTCAGCTACACGGGAGATTTTTTTTTTTAAATAGCCAAAAACAAAAAAACGGCTATAAACAAAAACACGCGCTTGAAATGCCTCTAAACTCAGCTTCTGAACTCATTTTTTACTTTCCAAAAAAAGCCTCTAAACGCAAATAAGAGAACGTTGAATGAGTTCAGGGGCAGTTGAAAAAAGGCGTCCAACTGCCTCTAAACGTAAGTTTAGCAGCAGCAGTGTACATGGGGCCTTAAAAGCAAACATTTATACTTTACTACCCAGAAACTGATTTGTTACAATGTGCCAGATAACAAAAAAATAAATAAAAATTAAGTTGAAATCCACTTTTTTCAAACTATTAAAGTGACACTAAAAATAATCCCCACATCTCCACTTAACAGCCCTGGTAATCTAGATTTTTCATGAAATTGCTTTGCACCTTTTTACTGACTCCTTGTAACATTCTATGCGAGTTCCCAAACTTCTCCTTTTCCTCCCTTACTTCCATTTGTTAGCAGTGCAATTTTAGTTGCAGTCATATGCACTGCTCTATACGCACTACAAATCTCGAAGTCTCACTCAAGGGTTGAGCAAGAGGGTGGCTACATAGTTGGACAAATGGGAATGACTGTAGCCACCCTATAACAGGAGGATGTAGCACAGTAACAGAGTAAATTGCACATCAAAACCAGAAAATTTGAAGATGTAAGAAGCTACATTTTTTAGTTCAAAATACATACTTAACCACTTCAATACCAGGCACTTTCCCCCTTCCTGCCCAAGCCAATTTTCAGCTTTCTGCACTGTCACTTTTTAAAAGACAATTGCACAGTCATGCTACACTGTACCCAAACAAAATTTTCTATAATTTTGTTCCCACAAATAGTTTTCTTTTGGTGGTATTTGATCACCACTGGGGTTATTTTTTACCAAATATAAAATATGCGGGCACTAATTGACATCCCTGGTGGCCCTACACACATCTGTCAGAGGCCTGCTGCGCGCCCCTGCAGGCATGTACTTGCTTGTTACCCTGATTACATCAAAGGACATCTGGCACGGATAACACAACTACTTTGCGCACGTCATATTGCTATATAATGGGTGGGAAGTGGTTAAATAGAATATTTTTTGAACCAGAGTTTAGTGTCACATTAAGCTGTGCTCTTGTGTGCACCGCCCTGTGGTAGTTGCTGCATGTCAGGTATATAGATTGAAGGGCAGCTTGACGCATTTCTGACCAAAGCTATGATGTGCAAGGATTAGAATGCAGCTTTACTTCTGAATGGATAGGTAATGCCACCAATTAGGACAGATTAAGGTGTAGCCCAAGGCTGTTTCTATGCAATTTTATGTGCCCTATATTAAACTAAAAAGTCCCCCAATACCAGACTTTATGTTCAACATAGCTCATGTAAGCACTGGCTTCCGATGTTTACATTAGTTGTAATGGGAATAAAAGGGATCCAAAAAAAAATAAAAAATAAAAGTTCGGCCGAACTTGACCCCGAACACTATTGAAGTCAATGGGGATCCGAACTTTTCAGTACAAAAATTTCTCTAAAACACTAAGGGAGAGGGCTGCAAAATGTCGGTAAGAGCATGGCAAGTACTCTGAAAATAAATGTGGACTGGGAAATAACATAAAAAATTTTTAAATAAAATAATCTTGACCTAGGAGGACGAGGTCCATATGGAGTAGGAGTTTGAGTTGGCGGTGTAGGTGGAAGCGGCGGTGGAGGAGGACGAGGTAGCCAACACAGCAGGTTTTGGTTTTTAATTGATTTTTTTTTTTTTAAATTAGGGTACACCCCAAAAGAGTGAGAAAGATCTAGGGTTGCCACCTCATCCCTTTAAACTCGAGCACATAGTAATTACACAGGTTCTGGGGCTAATTTAATGTCGATAAGGCACCAAGTGTGTTGAATTAGCAGCACCTTAATCAGCCAGAGAACCTGTGTAATTAATATGTTTTCGCTTTTAAGGGGATGAGGTGGCAACCCTAGAAAGATCAGAAAAACAAGAATGGCTGGGTAAGGCCGGTATACGTGTCTTTTCTGCACAAGGTACGGACAAGTCCTGTGGGATCCATGCCTGGTTCATTTTAATGAACGTGAGCTTGTCCACATTGTCTCTGGACAGGTGGCTGCGCTTGTCTGTGATAACACCCCCTGCCGTGCTAAATACACGTTCAGATAATACACTGGCTGCAGGGCAGGCCAGCACCTCCAAGGCGTAAAGGGCAAGCTCAGGCCATGTGCCCAATTTGGAGACCCAGAAGTTTAAGGGGGCAGACCCGTCATTCAGTGTGCAAAGATACTGCTCAACCATGTTGGTGAAATGCTGCCTCCTGCTAAAACGTTCCATATCAGCTGGTGGTGCTGGTTTTTGTGGCGTGCGGACAAAGCTTTTCCACATTTCCGCTATGCTAACCCTGCCTTCTGAGGTGCTGGCGGTGCAAACACTAGAGGAAAAACTGTAAAATATATTTTTTTACCTAAATGGGTATTTTTTTAAATAGCACAATAGAAGAAAAGTATATACAGGGTGTATCTCACAGGAACATATGCAGTGCTGGTGCAATATGCAGAGTATCTCACAGGAACAGATGCAGCTGCAATTTGATTTGTGAACCAGGACTGACACCTATATAATTCTCTCCCTATAAGAACAAGCAGGAACCTTGCCCTAAACTATCTAATGCAGAGTATCTCACAGAAAGAAATGCACTGCTGCTGCAATTTGCAGAGTATCTCACAGGAACATATGCAGTGCAGCTGCAATTTGATTTGTGAACCAGGACTGACTCCTATATAATTCTCTCCCTCAGATCAGCAGGAACCTTGCCCTAAACTATCTAATGCAGAGTATATCACAGAAAGAAACGTTGCTGGTGTAGATTTCTGAAGCAGGCTAGTCCTATCTAAATCTCTCCGTCAGATCAGCAGCAGCCTTTCCCTACCCTAGCTAATGCAGAGTGACGAGCTGTGCTATGTGCCCCTAGCTTATATAGAGGCTGGGTCACATGCTGCACTGGCCAATCACAGCCATGCCAATAGTAGGCATGGCTGTGATGGCTTCTAGGTAAAACAAATAGTGATTGGCTGCCCTGCAGCGCACCATTACATTGCCGAACACCGGATCCGAACTTTCAGCAAAATGTCCGGGTTCGGGTACAAAAAAAAAAGTTCGGGTTCGCTCAACCCTACAAAGAATTTTTAAAGAGCCTTGTTCCTCTGTACTCACGCGCAGAAGCATACCCAAGTCGTGCCCGCATATGTAAACAAGTGTTCAAACCACACGTGAGGTATAGCCACAATCATTAGAGTGAGAGCAATAATTACAGCAAAACACCTCTGCAACTCAAAAACTGGTAACCAGTAGAAATGTTTTAACGTTATATTTGCCTCCTCTGTGAAGTGGATTTGCACAAAGTAGCCTGGATCCTCTTCTCGTGTCCCTCTACTGCTCTCCTGGCCCCTCCCTCTGGCGAGTGCCCCCCTCAGCCAGCAGCTTGCTACAGGGGGCACCCGAGCCGAGTCAGAGCTCTGTGTGTTGATTCAGACACAGCCCAACCCCTCTCCCCTGATTGACTGCCGCAGGAACCAATGGTGACACTGCTGTGTCTCAGCCAATCAGGAGGAGTGTCTGCTATAGCCAAGATTTGTGGACAACGCTGCAGAGAGAAGGGACTCAGGTAAGTGATTAGGGGGTGCTGGGGAGGCTGAAACACAGGTTTTATCTTAATGTATAGAATGCAGCAAGATAAAAATCGTCTGCCTTTACAACTCCTTTAAGTGTCAAAGTTTGTCGCCATTTCACGAGCGGGCGCAATTGTGAAGCATAACATGTTGGATATCAATTTACTTGCTGCAACATCTTTCACAAAAAATATATATATTAAATATATATATATATATATATATATATAAAAAAAAATTAAGAACCAAAAAAATTGATTCAATTTAACCACCGCTAGCCGTAAATTAACGGCTGCAGGGTGATTCCTTAACTCGGGGTGGACGTTGTATAACGTCCTCCCGGCGTGGCGCTGATAGCGGCCGTTTACCACGTGATCGCTCCGTCCAATGACGAAGCGATCACATGTAAACAAACCGGCGTCATTTGATGACGCCGGTTCCTCCCTCTGTACCGATAGGTACAGTGTGAGAGGGGGAGCACGGGTGTCAGCAGCGCTGTGGATGGATCTGTGACTATTGCAGTCACAGATCCATCCATCCCTGCAACCCCCGCCCCAATACTGTGCAATACCCCCAGCAATACTCTTCCTTCCCTGCCAGTACTCTGCAATACCCCTGCGCAATACCCACGCACCAATACTCTGCAATACCCACGCACCAATACTCTGCAATACCCACGCACCAATACTCTGCAATACCCACGCACCAATACTCTGCAATACCCACGCACCAATACTCTGGGGAAAAAAAATGCGTTTTAACCACTTCCCGCCCGCCGGACGTCATACAACGTCCTTGACTTTGTGCAGGAATATCTGAATGATGCCTGCAGCTACAGGCATCATACAGATATCATCTTTTTCAGCCAGCGATTCCCTACACCATAAGAATGATCATGGCGGCTGTTCCACCTCTTGATCGTTCTTACGGGAGGCGAAAGAGAACGTCCCCCCTCCCTTCACCCTCTGGTGCTTCCGACTCACCGCTACGATCGAAGCCAGGATCGTTTTTTTTTTTTCAGGCTTCCCAGCCTAGAGGTGAGATGTGGGATCTTATTGACCCCATATCTCACTGTAAAGAGGACCTGTCATGCTATATTCCTATTACAAGGGATGTTTACATTCCTTGTAATAGGAATAAAAGTGATCAAAACATTTATTTTTGGGGAAAAACGTGTCAAACTAAAATAAATAAAGTAAAATGAACAATAAAAAATAAAAAAAAATTAAAGCGCCCCTGTTCCCATGTGCTCGTATACAGAAGCGACCGCACACGTAAGTCCCGCCCACATATGAAACGGTGTTCAAACTACACATGTGAGGTATCGCTACGAACGTTAGAGCGAGAGCAATAATTTTGGCCCTAGACCTCTTCTCCAACTAAAAAGATGTAACCAGTAAAAATATTTAAAGCATCACCTATGGGGATTTTTAAGTAGCGAAGTTTGGCGCCATTCCACAAGCGTGTGCAATTTTGAAGGGTGCTCCCTGCATGTTGGGCCTCGCTGTGTAAAAGTCTCACACATGTGGTATCGCCATACTCGGGAGGAATAGCAGAATGTGTTTTGGGGTGTAATTTGTGGTATGCATATGCTGTGTGTGAGAAATAACCTGCGAATATGAACATTTTGTGAAAAAAAATAAAAATAAAACAAATCTTGATTTTTGCAAAGAATTGTGGGAAAAAATGACAACTTCAAAAAAACTCACCATGCCTCTTTCTAAATACCTTGGAATGTCTTCTTTCCAAAAAGGGGTCATTTAGGGGGTATTTGTACTTTTCTGGCATGTTAGGATCTCAAGAAATGAGATAGGCCGTCAGTACTTCAGGTGTGATCAAATTGATCAATTTTCAGATATTGGCACCATAGCTTGTGGACTTTCACCCAGACTAAATAATATCCAAATTTTTTTTTGTTGTTACCAAAGATATGTAGCAGTATACATTTTAGGTCAAATTTATGAAGAAAAATATATTTTTTTTGCAAAATTTTATAATAGAAATGAAGAAAAATTATTTTTTTTTACAAAATTTTCGTTCTTTTTTCATTTATAGCGAAAAAAATAAAAAAAACGCAGAGGTGATCATATACCACCAAAAGAAAGCTCTATTTGTGGGAAAAAAAGGACAAAAATTTCATTTGGTTGCAGTTATTGTCATTCAAAATGTGAGTTATTGTCATTCAAAATGTGAGAGCACCGAAAGCTGAAAATTGGTCTGGTTATTAAGGGTGTTTAAGTGCCGAGTTGTCAAGTGGTTAAAATCCGATTCTAACCACTTCCGGACCGCCTACTGTATATATACACGTCAGCACTTTAAAGATGGATATCTCGGTTATGGCAGCAGCTGCTGCCATAACCCAGGTATCCATCTTTTCAGCGGGCGGTCCGGTTTACATTAATGGTGGTCTCGGTGGCGGATTCACCGCAAGAGTGAATCGATATCAGTGGAGGCGATAGGTTCCGGTCTCCTGCTTGGTATGGATGAGTGAGGGGAAGATGGCCGCCACCCGTCTCCATACCATAGCAGAGCAGAGCGGAAGCAACATCAAAATGTCACTTTCGCCTATAGCTCTTAAAGCAGGGTTTGACAAATTTGCTTGGAATCTAGGAGCCAGCTAAAAAAGTTAGGAGCCAGAAAACGCACCCTGTCCCGACGAGCTTGCACGCAGAAGCGAACACATACGTGAGCAGCGCCCGCATATGTAAACGGTGTTCAAACCACACGTGAGGTATCGCCGCGATTGGTAAAGCGAGAGCAATAATTCTAGCCCTAGACCTCCTCTGTAACTCAAAACATGCAACCTGTAGATTTTTTTTAAACGCCTATGAAGATTTTAAAGGGTAAAAGTTTGTCGGCATTCCACGAGCGGACGCAATTTTGAAGCGCGACATGTTGGGTATGAATTTAATCGGCGTAACATTATCTTTCATAATATTAAAAAAAAATGGGGATAACTTTACTGTTGTCTTATTTTTTAATTAAAAAAAGTGATTTTTTTCACAAAAAAGTGCGCTTGTAAGACCGCTGCGCAAATACGGCGTGACAGAAAGTATTGCAATGATCGCCATTTTATTCTCTAGGGTGTTAGGATAAAAAATATATATAATGTTTGGGGGTTCTAATTAGAGGGAAGAAGATGGCAGTGAAAATAGTGAAAAATTACATTAGAATTGCTGTTTAACTTGTAATGCTTAACTTGTAATACCAACGGCCACCACCAGATGGTGCCCACCTTCCAAGCCAAGTCGCCAGGAAGCTATTTCTAGTCGCCATGGCGACCGGGAATTTGTCGAGCCCTGTCTTAAAGGGACATTTTTATGTCATTTTTTCAAATTACTTTTTCTTTCTTTATTGCATGTAAGTCCAAATATGAGATCGGAGGTCTTTTTGACCCCAAATCTCATATTTAAGAGGACCTGTCATGCTTTTTTCTAATACAAAGGATGTTTACATTCCTTGTAATTAAAAAAAAAAATCACTTTTATTCCTAACAGTGTCAAAATCAATAAAATAAAGTAAAATAAATAAGATTTTTTTTTTATAGCGCCCCTTCCCGACGAGCAGAAGCGAACGCACACATAAGAGCCCGCATATGAAAACAGTGTTGAAAACCACACGTGAGGTATCGATAGTTAAAGCGAGAGCAATAATTCTAGCCCTAGACCTCCTCTAAATCAAAAACATACAGCCTGTAGAATTTTTTTAAACGTCGCCTATGGAAATTAAGGGTAAAAGTATGTCGCCATTCCACGAGTGGGCGCAATTTTGAAGCGTGTTGGGAATCAATTTACTCAACATAACAATATAAAAAAAAAATTGGGCTAACTTTACTGTTTACTCTTATTTTTTTATTCAAAATATTTTTTTTTTCAAAAAAAGGTCGCTTGTAAGACCGCTGCGCAAATACAGTGTGACAAAGTATTGCAATGTCTGCCATTTTATTCTCTAGGAAAAAAAAAAAAAGTAAAGTATAATGTTTGGGGGTTCTAAGTAATTTTCTAGCAAAAACAACCTGAAAAGAGGCTCGGTCCTTAAGTGGTTAACGTGTAAACACCAAGTGTAAAAAAAAAAAGGCCTGGTTCGTAAGTGGTAAGCCTTATTAAAAGCTTACTTGTAGGTAAAAATGACCAAGCAGAGTGTACTACTGCTTTAATCTTGATGAGTTTAGCTCCGCTAAACTAGTCCAACAGTGGTTCCAACACCATTATCTAAAACTTAAAATGTAAAGTCCAACTCCAGTTGAGACACTGGGAAATAAACTTGCCTTTAAGTCACTGATTAGCAAAACATCTAGTATGACTATATATGTTCCATCTACATACAATACTCAAAGATAAGCAACGTTTTATACCTTTTTACAGGCAGTGGTGATCAACAGTTCAACCAGATGCACAGTTACAAAATTATTTTCAGTTCTACAATGTAAGCATATCTGAAGCATAACTCCTTGTACGTCCTAAACAAACGTTTACCCAGCAGAATACGCTTTATAAAATTCCCTTCATATTTTTCAGCACTAATACATAGAACCATTCAGATCAAGTTTACATTATTACCTAGGATCTTCACTACATTATAGTTAAAACACACCAAAGGTCATTTCATCTGGATTTCAAATCAACCAGTGTTTGTGGTTTGAGACCTGAGCACGTCTACAAATTACATATAAATATTGCCTCGGAGGGAACAAAACCCAGGACCCCAAGTCACAATGATTTGGCCAAAGTGCTGTTAATTTGAATTCATACCTAAATGCACAATTCTGTGGAGCAAAGACAACCCCAATATTATTGCATTATTTTTCTCTCTAGTGCTCATAACTATGGCACTAGTTTTGTCATTTTTTTCTTTTTAACCGCCCAATGTCTTTTGACATTTGGCCTGTGTGTGCCCGGCCTAATGGTTCTGTGAAAATCTAGAACTACGTGTAAATTGACAGCTTATTCCCATTACCCGCAAGCTAAAAAATGCTCCATTTTACCATGAAGCCAGGTACCTTTTAAGCTGCACATAGATGGGGCCGTGCAATGTGCTGTTTCAGCACATAACACCATTTTTAATACTAAGCTTACAAATAAATGTGCACTTTTATTCAAGTCTCCACAAAGCAGTGCAGTGCTTTGCAGTTTTCTGTAGTGCCATCCAAGTCACAGCAGAAAAGACAGCATGTGGGGCAGGAACAGAAAGCAGAAAATGTGCCGCAGAAAGCTTGATGAAGAACGATTGAAAGAACACATTTTATATACACCTCATACAGACTTGCCTTTCCATTTCAGTTTTCAAATGAACTTTAATGGGCCAGTTTACACTAACTGCAGAATAAAATGCTGCATTTTACTGCGCAGAAGTGTCGGTTTTAACCAGTAGTGGCTTGCTCTTTTAAAAGTATGTTTTACCATTTTTCAGCCATTGAAATGTGTTGCCTGGCACAGAAACTGACATAAATTGAGCCACAGTGCAGAACAGAAACTATGTTGCAGATTTCCACACTGCAGATCTCCCAAAAATGACAGTCTAAGTGTAAACAGGACATGTTGAGATTTATTTTCTGTGCGCCCTTGCAGAGATACAGAAAACCAACAATCTCTGTACAACCCCAAGAAGCACCAAGTATTACAGTATTCAGTTCCAGAAGGGCCAAAGTACAGTAAATGTAGTACTTTGTCCCATCTCCCTAGGTGTAGGGCTGGATAAAAAAAAAAAAAAAAAAAATGTAATGATGTTTTTGATTTTAATAAAGATAGTTTTCTTTTTAACCACTTCAGCCTCGGACCATTTGGCTGGCCAAAGACCAGAGCACTTTTTGCAATTTGCCACTACGTCGCTTTAACTGACAATTGCACGGTAGTGCGACATAGTTACCAAACAAAATTGACGTCCTTTTTCCCCCCCACAAATAGAGCTTTCTTTTGGGGGGGGACTCAATATGTTTTACTTGTTGCTATAATAAAATATCTAAAAAAAATGTTTTTCCTCAGTTAAGGCTGATATGCATTCTTCTACATATTTTTGGTAAAAATCACAATAAGCATTTTTGATTGGTTTGCGCAAGTTATAGCGTCTACAAAATACGACAGTTTTATGGCATTTTTTTTTACTAGTAATGGCGGCGATTAGGGATTTTTATCGTGACTGCGACAATATGGTGGACACATCGGACACTTTTGGGACCATTTACATAGCGATCAGTGCTATAAAAATGCATTGATTACTGTGTAAATGTGACTGGCAGTGAATGGGGTTAACCAGAAGGGGGCGCTGAAGGGGTTAAGTGTGTCCTAGGGATGTGTTCTAACTGTAGGGGGGGATGGGCTACATGTGACACGACAGTGATCACCGCTCCCGATCACAGAGAGCTGTAATCAGTGTTCTTGTCACTAGGCAGAACGGGGAAATGCTTGTTTACATCAGCATTTCCCCGTTCTTCCTCTCTGTGAGACAATCGCTGGACTCCTGGCGGACACCGATTCCGCGGTCAGACTCACGGAGATCGCGGCGCATGCCTGCAACCTCGGGCCTTAAAGGCGCCATAAATATACGGCCCA
The DNA here is from genome assembly GCF_905171775.1 of Rana temporaria. Lineage (NCBI taxonomy): Eukaryota > Metazoa > Chordata > Amphibia > Anura > Ranidae > Rana > Rana temporaria. The sequence goes on from NC_053499.1 coordinate 57,153,853, forward strand.
GCCGTGCCATTCTGCCGATGTATATAGTCGTGCAGCGGTGTCAGCAAGGGGTTACAATACATTAATAATTTAGTTTATTAGACATGTAATGGAGCTCACTTATGTAGCATGAGGCTGTATATTCTGCAATATTTACATTTTTGGTAAACTCAATTAAAGTTCTGCAAGCTAGGATAACACATGAACTGCATTGATGCATTCACACAATTTCACAGCAACCATGAGATAAAACAAAGTTCAGGAATATTCCTTTATCCCATTGTTTTGCAAATCTACACTACAAACTGTATGATTGACTCGGTACTGATATCGCCGTTTTATTTCTGTAAATATTAAAGATTCTGACTACCAGCAAGAATTCCTTACATTTAAAGAGCACCTGTCATTTCAGACCCTTAATGGCAGCGCCTGTTAGCGGGCATCATCCACTCACCTGCTGCCACCACATCCTGTTGTGTCACTGCCGCCCTATTAAACTGAATGGAACTGGTGGTGAGTCAACAGCAGGTCAGAGGAAAAGCCACTGTGGGACAGATGACAGTTGCTCTTTAAAAATTATGATTTAAATCAAGCCTTTTTACTAGCGATTTAAATCAAATCCATGCTGCTAGGTGTCCTATAATGCTAGCTGCAATGTCAGACAGAGCACCTCTTTGATGCACAGCCAAACACAACTAGCCTGGAGATTGCCACTTTACTACAGAGCCCCTGGTTCTACTTCTCAGAACTGGACCAAGGCAAACTCTTACATAAGGAATGCAGAGGGAGGAGAGACAGACAGTACATGCTAGATATTACTGCAAAACAAACGCGTTGGCCGTAAAACATTATGCTCAGGTGCAATTTCATATATATATATATATAATATCTCTCTCTCATACACACATTAGAAGTTCATTCACCCCCACCCTAAATAAAAAAATATGCAAACTTTACTTGGGGCCCTTTCACAATAGTTTGACTGCTCCAGCCGATTCAATCTCAATGCAAAACTGATTGCAATTTTGTGCAGTGCAACATGCTGACATACAAGAAATAAAACAATTAGAAGACTGCACACTGTATGCCTGAAACATTCTACAGAAATACTAGGAGAGTGGGGAATTTGAACCTCTTACTGTGGGCAGTTTAGTATCTGGCTATTCAGTCAGACGATATTACTACAAGACTGGTACTTCACTCCCTGCAAGGGAGTAAAAAGATGTTCAGATGCATTTTTATATTTACCTGACTGAAAGTAAACTAAAACTTGATTTTACCCCTAAAACTTTATTTGGAGCCCATTTGCAATAGCAGAGATGGGGCTATGCAGTCGCAACACAAGACAAATGACCTTATTGCTTATAATTTAATTTCACAACTATGTGCTCTGTGCACACACAAAAAAAAACACCACACACCATAGTATTGGTTGCAATTTCGTGTAAGAGCGTGAAAGATGCACTGCAGCATGGCAACTGTAATGAGCTCGAAGCCTGGGTTCACACTGGAGGCGGGTTTCAAATCATGCATTTCTGTCCAGCTTAGGGAGCGATTTCAGAGACATCTGTGTGAGTTTCTACACAGATGGCCATTAAAGTCACCAAAAGTAGTGCAGGAACTACTTTTGGGAATCAGTGCGACACCGCAAAGTAGGTGTTGCACCGATTCGGACAGTGCCATTGCTGGCAATTTTACATGTCAAAACGGCCTGATAAACGTGGGCCTAAGACAAGATGTTAACCACTTGCTTACTGGGCACAAATAACCCCCTTCCTGCCCAGGTGAAATTTCAGCTTCCGGCACTGCGTCGCTTTAACTGACAATTTGCGACGTGGCTCCCAAACAAAATTGGCTGCGGTTTTTATTTTTTGCGCTATAATCAAAAAAAAGAGCGACAATTTTGAAAAAAAATATATTTTTTACTTGTTGCTATAATAAATAGCCCAATTTAAAAAAAAATTATCAGTCTAGGCCGATACATATTCTACATATTTTTGGTAAAAAAAAAAAAAAAAAATCGCAATAAGCGACTGATTTGCGCAAAAGTTATAGCGCCTACAAAATAGGGGACAACATTTTTTTTTTTATTATTTATTTTTTTACTAGTAATGGCGGCGATCTGCGATTTTTATTGGGACTGGGACATTATGGCGAACACATCGGACATTTTTTGGCATCATTCACATTTATACTGCGATCAGTGCTATAAATATGCACCAATTACTGTATAAATGTGACTGGCACTGAAGGGGTTAACACTAGGGGGTGAGGGAGGGGTTAAATGTGTACCCTGCCTAGTGTTACTAACTGTGAGGGAAGGGGACTGGCTGGGGGAGGTGATCGATCTGTGTCCCTATGTACAAGGGACACAGATCGGTCTCCTCTCCCTGACAGGACGTGGATCTGTGTGTTTACACACACAGATCCACGTCCTTGTCTCTGTACCCGCCGATCGCGGGTGCCTGGCTGACATGGCGGCCGCCAGGCACGTGCATCGGCATCCCAGTGATGCGGCGGGCACGCGCGCCCCCCAGTGGCCAGGAGGAGCGGAGGCCGTAAAAAGACGGCGACCCGGAGATTTAGAGCCACCCTGCGGCCGTCGGGAAGTGGTTAAAGTAGAACTATAGGCATTTTTTTTTGTACGTTTTGGCTAGAGTAAGGGAGGGTTATAACCCATCAGTTTTCTTTCATCATCTGTCCCATTGCAGAGATTTCTCTTCACTTCCTGTTTCATAGCCAAACAGGAAGTGAGAGGACATCCCTGAAAATAAAGGGAATTTCTTGGGGACCCCCAGAACTAGTGTCTCAATTGGAAAACTGGAAGGTTTGGGACAACCCAAAATATGGGATTTTCTGGTAAACAGGACAAATAGGGATGTTGAATCTCCTTAAAAGGGTACACAGACAGCATTAAAAACTGACAGGTGTTCTAATCCCTCCCCACTCTATCAAAAAAATAATAATAATAATAATTAGATAAGAGATTATATATCTCCGCTGATTATACATTAACAGCCACATTGGAATAAGCAATACACAGCGACTGACCCATTTTGTAGCACTGCAAAGAAAGTGGGATCATCCTCTTCTACAGCATACAAAGAAACAAGGTTTGAGGCTGGGTTCACACTACTTTCATCCTACTTTGCTCTGCTACATTGGTCCTACATCCATGAACAGGATACTACTCTGGTCCGACTTCAATGATATTCAATGGGCTGAAGTAGGATCAATGTAGGACCAAAAGTAGTACAGGGAGCATTTTCAAAGTCGGACCGACTTGTGTAGGACCAGTTAAGACAGCTCTCATAGGGAAACATTGATTTTCACACGTCATGCTACATGAGGCTCCCAATGTAGGACAAGTGTGAACCCAGCCTAATACATTAACACCAAGTTTTACCCCAACACAGACCTCATTCACGTACCATTAAATATAAAATCCTATGCCTGTTATTTGACATTATTCTTAAATACCTTAAGCAGAGATGCGAGTCACACAAGTAGCTTTTAGCAGCTCACTCCACCCCATGTGAGTAAATAGAGAGGTTGGGTGGGAACTCACTTCAGCCAAGTCGATTAACCTTGTGCATTTAGGACTTTCACCTAAAAAAATATTGCTGCAGTCCCGATAGGATTTCTAATAGCACTGCAAACTTCTGCGAGTACCAAACCTAAAATTTCTCAACGCGTATGTGACATTTTTGCAAAGGTAATCATCCACAATAAACCACAACCTATCCTTGCAGTAATACTAGGGCTCGTATATACTTTTTACTTCAACCTAGCTCCGGTTAAGGAAAAACCTCATACGCTCTATGTCAGGGGTAGGCAACCTGGGGCCCTCCAGCTGTTGCACAGCTACAAGTCCCATCATGCCTCTGGAAGTAATTGTAACTGCCAGCCTTGCAATGCCTCATGGGAAATGGCCACAACAGCTGGAGGGGCTATACGCAATGAGATCAATCGCAAAGAGCACATAAAAGTTCCTATTATACATGCAGTCTAAACCACATACATGATATAATGGAAAGTTTTCACTGAATAAATAAGTGCAAGCTCTGGGGCTCATTCACATTTTTTTTTATTGATCTGAAGTAAGGTTGCAGTCATTGTACAACAGTCTGTAAGCTTGCATGCATGTGTTGCAAGCTCATGACAGCAGCATAGAAAGGAAAAGCATGACAGGCAACATCAGCAGTTCCTATATGTCTACCCTTATTGGTTACCTTTTAAAGAAGAATCTATATGCAAGACCAGTAGATGGAATACCTGCATGAAGATTTGCACAATCCCTCTGTATATTCATGGATAGCACAAAACAATTTTGTTCCATGTTTGCTCCACAACAGTTACCCAGCACGTCTCCATTTTTACATACAGAACAGTCAAGTAAAAATCATCACTTACCACAGAATATTAATGGCTATAAAGACTCGCATAAAATGAGACTGAGGTTTAACCAATAATTGTTTTTTTTATTTGAATGTAGGTTGAGATTTACATTTCATCTGAGGTTTTATGTTGCAGATTTATGATACAGTTTTAAATGTTCACCATTTGTATATTTATTTCTACACTTGATGCCAAGTAGCACACAGATTTAAGGCACATCTAGCACTGACAACAGTTATGGTGAAAGCAAAGATTCCAGAACTCTATGTTTAACCAAGTTTCATGTATTCCATTGAAGCCATTTCAGAATGACAGGCTGGTCATTAACAGACCGCTTTCTCTAGTTTAATATGTATTTGTTTCATGAGGCCTTGTACATGAATATTACATATGTAAGGCACACTAAAGCCATAGCATCAGTTTTAGATTACGACAAACGTTTTTATTAAGATGGCTTTTAATCTGATGCTTTTTTTTTTTTTAGCACTATGGGTGGTTTATTGTGTTAAGTGCTTGTTATGCAGTTAAATTTGTGTGGAACCATCCCATAAGTAGCCATGTTTGGTGAACAAGGTATAAACTGATAAGCTTTGGTAATAACTTTGATACCTAGCCCCCAGTAATGTTCTGTTTATCCCACCAATCCTGAGAAATGCCATGGCATGTTGCACACCCCAAATGTTTACCGATGTTATGAGAAGTTGTTACCCAGGGATATTAGCTATGTAAGGAATTAATAGTTTTAGGTTATTATGATCTTTTCATTGTATTTAATATGTATTGACGTTCCAGCTTGTTCCTTTGGGAATCCTCAGCTGAGTGAAGCTTTGGTTAGCTGATGTTCCAGGATGACTGTTGGTCCTCATCCTTGACGTTTGTTAAAGCGAAGCTTTGTTTATTAAAGCGAAGCTATTTTTATATTTGTAATTTTATCATTTGATACCTTATTCAACAAATGTACCTTTCATGCTTGTTTTTTTTTTTTAAAACAAAAGAACGACACAATTTAAAGAGCCGTTAAATAAAACACAGACACGACTACTTGGGCCTCATTATAGAGGCCTAAAAATTACGACAAAGCTGTCTGGCATCACAAATATGCAAATACAAGTCTGCAATCTGCAACAGTACATACAAAGTCTAAAGCGTGGCTCATCTGGCACACACTAAATGCACAAATACTCGTATTATAAAATGACAGTATTTACACACACACACCAAGTGACTTAATGCAAATATCAGTACAAGTGATAAAAACATATTGAACAACTTTCTATGGGGTTCCAGTGAACTTTAAAAATATTGTGCAACTTCTCACTGCGGATCCAGTGAATAAATTAAAACTATATCTTTACGTCCATAACATGCTGGGTTTGCAATTAATTTGATCCTTATCTAGGGGGTGGCTCATAACTTAAATGTTCTTAATAAAGGGCTTGATTATCTTCATAGTGCAACATAATGTTCAGAAGACTTGGGGCTCCTTAAGGGTTAGGGCAAGTGATGGTAGGTATGATGGTAGGGACCACACTAGAAACGCATCTTTATTAGGGGTCCCACCCCAGGGGATGTGTTGTGATGACCGGCAGGAACCATGGAATCCTTCCACTGGCGGGACAGCAGTAATGGGACTTTGGAATGCAGAATATCACAGGCACATGTAGGAAGATCTTTGGCTCACAAGGGAGGGACTCATACTCCTAACGGCACACTGAGCTCAGGTCGTACATCTTGGGCTAGGGGAATCATCATGTAAGGATCCACTGTTGTCCTTGGCAGAAAAACACGGAACTGCTTCTACGTGGGTGTTGTCTGAAAAGAATCTAAAAATAACCATTTATAGCCCCGCCCCACCCAGATACAACTACCTAACCACCTACCCCCCACCTATCTACGCACTGACCACATGGGAAACCTAAAGGGATGTCTAGTTATATTCACCCCCTCCCCTTACAGCTAAGGCCATACATAACTAATCTAGATTCTCCCCAAATATACCTAAATCATTACAGATAAAATTAAATACCCATGCCATGCCAGATGTCTGCATATAACGCCTTTAAAATGGAACTTGACTGTTTAAGTCTACAGATGAAGTCGCCTATTCAGTTCAGTGCTTGAAATGGGATGAAATTAGACCTGGAAAATAAAATTAGAGACAACTCAATTCCCCCCCTCCCACCCCAAACCAAGAATGTTTTTTTTTGGACCTATTCTTCCTCCTCCATCACTATTGTACATTCACACTGCCACCTAGTGGCAACATTCATAATAGATCACACTGCAGCTGCGTCACCAGTGACCACTCCCTGCAGCATTTTTATGCCCATACACTGCCACCTAGTGGCAACAGACAATACTGTCATAAAACTGCAGTACTGTCACCAGCGGCCACTCCCTTTACCATTTGTACATCCACACATTGTGTTGCCTAGTGGCAACATTTAGAATTCAGACAGCACTGTCACCAGCAGCCACTCCCTGTACTATTTTGTACATCCACACACTGCGCTATCTAGTGGCAACATTCATATTACAGACAGTACCAGCTTAAGACTGCAGTACCAACAGCAGCGGCCACACCCTGTACCGTTTACCATTGAACCCCCACATACTCTGCCACCTGGTGGCAACATTCATTACGGACCACGCTGTCACAAGACTGCATTAGTCACCACAGGACACCCCCTGAATGATTCAATCTAAAGACACAATCAGAATACACCTGCTTATCACTGCTCCTCAGTTACGGCACGGAACGCACGGCTCCTTGGGATCGCCAGTTCCCTAGGGTGAGCAACATTCAGCAGATCTTGACGGTACCTCGTTCTTGTGAACAGTCCTAGGAATCACAAAATGACCATACATATATGTAACTCCCTACATATAAAATCCATTAACCCCCCCCCTACAAGAGCAGCACACATACCCACATAATGCCACATAGGAACAGATTAAATTACTTATAAAGCAATTTACTTGACCTCCTAAAGATGGGTTCACACGAAGACGCAGTGCGATCCCCAATATAAAACGCAATACCCTCCCGAGACATCCATGGGTGACATTATGTTACCGCCCCCCAAACACAGCACATTTGTGCCCATCAAACCACACGCAGTATAATGCAGGTAGGTGCGACACAATCTGACAAGTTACATTAGTGCTTGCATTATTTTTTCTGTGTTCTGGTAAATCTGATATCCCATTGAAATAAATAGGCTGTTGGGGAATTCATCCATTCTAACATGAACCAGTCTATAATGTTCTACAATATAAGTGACCAGCCCATAATGTTCTACAATATAAGTGACCAGTCTATAATGTTCTACAATATATGTGACCAGTCTATAATGTTCTACAATATAAGTGACCAGTCCTTTAATGTTCTACAATATAAGTGACCAGTCCTTTAATGTTCTACAATATAAGTGACCACTCACATATATTATGGATTACTCTGAGGCTTTCCTCTGTACTCCAACCCAGACCCCATACTCACCACTGACACTCACTATATACATACCATCCATGTCAGCGCAGACCCTCTGTGCCTTTTCTGCTCAGCCGCCGCCGCTTCTCTCTTCTTCTGTTCTTCCTCCTCATCTTCCACCCGAAATACTTTTTACCCGCCCGCTACCGTCTTTTATATAGGCTTCAATGGCGGCGTCCTGTTTTGTATCCTTCCGCCAAACTGACTGGAAAAGTAGTCCCAAACGTAAAGTTTCCACTCCCGCCTCATTGTACTGGGAAGTTATGTCTGCGGTGCTCTCGTTCTACTAAAGTGCTAACAAATTAGTCAATAAATTACACTGCCCCTTATTTAAAATACGACTAAAAAAACTAAGTGGAAGTTTTCAGAGCTCCGAGGACCGTCTTTGTGCGCATGCGCCTCGGCCCCTCCCATTCTAGTGCTCCTCAGTTCTAACTAGTTTAGCGTTCCCGAGTCTGTACACCGTGTGACACGCTAATTCAATATCTTTATTTATCAAACAAACGTTAAAAAAACTATAACGATTTAAAACGAGACGCGCCGCTTCTCCCCTCACATAATCCGGCGGAAGAATACAGCAGTAAACTGCCGGCGGATGGATCACATTTCACACATGCTAGCTTCGGTACAGAAAAAATTGAGCGGATGGATATTTACTGCAGTGAAATGTGCTCCGGTTCAAACTGGTCTGAACTGGTTCTGAGGAGACGCCTGATAAATAATAAGCTGTGTTTTTTTTTTTTTTCTAGAACGTTCAGGAATAAAAAAAATGTTACTTTAGTTTAATAACAGAGCTATAAACTTTTTTTTTTTTTCAGAAGAAATCTAATTATGCTGTAATAGCAAAATATGAACAAATAGGGAAATATTTTATACGATAGATACAAGTACCTCAGTGTATGTATCACAAAGAATAATGTAACCTCAGGAGAAGGAGACTTGTATTTAGAGAGGTTGTATAGTCTGCTTGGTCATTTTTACCTACAGGTAGGTCTATATTATAACAAGTCTTACCTGTAGGCAAATGAATATCTCCTAAACATGCACAGATTAGGAGATATTCACCCTGCATGCATCCGCTGATGTCAGCAGCGCATGCGCAGTGACGTTCCGGCGTATCGCGTTGGAACGGAGGGCTTCCACACGCATGAGTGACGTCATTGCGGTTCGGACCACCCAGCGCCAGAACCACGAACCCGAGAGAAACACAGAGGGAACATGTCAGCTCCCCCAGCGGTGACCGGGTGGCCCTTTTGGGGCTTCATTCTAAGGTAAATATATCACACTAGCTCATTACGCCTTTAAAGTGGTTGTAAATCCATACAGACCACTTTATCCTACAGGTAAGCCTAGATTAAGGCTTACCTGTAGGTGCAACAAATATGTCCTAAACCTACACGGTTTAGGAGATATTTGCAGAAAAGACTGCACCGATGTCAACGGCACACTGAGCGTGCCGTTAGTGAGGGTGATCGTGCCGTCACTGACGGCTCCCACGCCCATGCCAATCACAGCGCCAGAGCCGCGATACCGGGAAGTAACTCGGGTATCAATGGTGGAGGTGAGGACAAGAGGGTTGCTTCGGGGGCTTTGATCGAAGGTAAGTAATTTATAATGAGCTAGTATGCTATGCATACTAGCTCATTATGTCTTTCTCTTGCAGGAGTTTGTTTTTAAAGAAAGGCTTAAAGGGGTTTTAAAGGAAAAAAACATTTCCCTAAATAGCTTCCTTTACCTTAGTGCAGTCCTCCTTCACTTACCTCATCCTTCCATTTTGCTTTTAAATGTCCTTATTTCTTCTGAGAAATCCTCACTTCCTGTTCTTCCTTCTGTAACTCAACACCGTAATGCAAGGCTTTCTCCCTGGTGTGGAGAAAGCCTCTTGAGGGGGGAGGGGGCAAGCAGGAGTGTCGGGACGCCCACTAACACACAGCTCCTTTATCTGCAAAGTAGAGAGTGTCCTGACTTGCCTGCTCGCCTCAAGAGGCTTTCTCCACACCAGGGAAAAAGCCTCGCATTACGGTGTTGAGTTACAGACAGAAGAACAGAAATGAGGATTTCTCAGAAGAAATAAGGACATTTAAAAGCAAAATGGAAGGATGAGGTAAGTGAAGGAGGACTGCACTAAGGTAAAGGAAGCTTTCAGGGGAAACATTTTTTTTCCTTTACAACCCCTTTAACCTCCCTGGCGGTATGATTCTTTCAGAAAAAACATGCTGAAAGCGGTACCATTATTTGCAAGGAAATTCGGCGTTTTATATTGTAGGTCTGTCATTTTTAGAAATAACTCACTTAAATCTGACCAAACAAGATTCTAATAGGCATCCCGGGTATGACATTTTTTTAAAAACAAAATTATAAATTATAATATAATAAATAATTATAAATAATTATAACAAATAATAATATAATTATAATAAAAATTATTCAATAATGTAATCAAATCAAAATCACTGAAATTTGCTCAGTTGCAGAATTGTTGCTGTCATTATTTTTTTTTTTTTATGACGAATTTCCCCACAAATCGCTATCGCACAATTCTGCAAGTGATTATAATTTATTATCGCTGTTTTTTAGCTGATCTAAAACTATTTTTGACATAAAGGGACACTTTTGGTTGCTATGGACAATCTACAGTTTGCAGGGAGAAAGAAACGTTTTTATTATATAAAATGACATGCATGACACAGGACAGACCACTAGGGACAAGGGGGGTGTGTTTTTTTTACATACAGTACTGTAATCTATAAGATTACAGTATACTGTATGTATAGTGTTTGTTTACTTTTTTGAATTTGGCGCCGTTCTCCGTCCCCGTGCGTCGTAACGTCGCAGGGAACGGAGATCGGCGTCACACGGAGGCACTGTGTGAATCGAGCGAGGTCCTGCTCGCTCACACAGCGCGGTGGCATCGCTGGATCCAGGGACAAGGTAAGTAAAACTCCCTGTACATCCAGCGAGGCGAGCCCGAGTCTGACTCGGGGTTACCGATCCTAGCCCAAAAATCTCACCCCGAGTCAGACTCGGGAACACCGCCCAGGAGGTTAAGTGCCGGTTCACACTACAGCGACATGAAAGTCGGCACGACTTTGCGAGGCAACTTCGAGTCACCTCCAGGACAGGCAACTTTGCCAGTGGCCAATCAAACAATAATCAGCTCTGTGGGAGGGAGGGGTTTTGCCTGAGAAAACTATTTTCTCTTCCTGTAAAGTTGCTTCAGTTAAAACGGGGGTTCACCCTAAAAAATTTTTCTAACATTACATCCAGGATACGAACAACATTTACAGTATGCAGGTCTTTTTTTTTTTTTTTTATCGCCGTACATACCGTTATATTGTGATTTTCTCCCCGGCTTCCGGGTTCTGATTCCCGCGGGACTGGGCGTTCCTATCCCTGGGTTAGATGATTGACGTCTGGTGAAACAGTTCCCATGTCGCACAAGGCCTGCGCATTCAGCTCTACACGGCGGGCGCAGGCGCCGTATAGCGCCGACTCGCAGCTCGGCTATTTACGGAAATCTGGTGACGCTCCTTGTGCGACATGGGAACTGTTTCACCAGACATCAATCATCTAACCCAGGGATAGGAACGCCCAGTCCCGCGGGAATCAGAACCCGGAAGCCGTGGAGAAAATCTCGATATAAACGGTATGTACGGCCATTCTTGCTTTGTGAATAGTTCCACAGCCATCTGGGGATGGTGCTGTGTCCTAGAAGGCTGCAGGCAAAGTGGGAGACATTTGCGCAACCCAATCAGTATACACTTATTGCGATTTTTTTTACCAACAAATATATTGCAGCTTACCAGTCCTTAAAGTGATTGTAAAGTCTAATTTTCCTCCTCTTCTCTGGTCCCTGGCTGGAGCTCCTGGCCCCTCCCTCCTGTTGGGTGCCCCCACAGCAAGCAGCTTTCTGTGGGGGCACCCGACCCGAGTCACAGCTCTCTCTGTCCATTCAGACACAGAGCTGCGGCCCGGCCCCACAACCTTTTCTATTCTCATTGGCTGATTGACTTTGACAGCAGCGGGAGCCAATGGTGCCACGCTGCTGTCTCAGCCAATGAGGAGGGGAGTCCCTGGCAGCCGAGACATTTCTACAACATTGCTGGAGCTAGAGGCAGGGATTTTTTTTACACTCACTCTCTTTTTCTTACACTCACCCCCTTTCCCTCAACCCTCCCTCTCTCTCATTCCCCTCTCTCTCACCCCCTCATGATATACAATAATGGATGTAGGGGCCTTTTGGTGGGCGTGATTTTTCGGGGGGGTGGGGGCAGCATTTTACTGAATTAAAGTGGGCCGGTCTGGATGAAGTCCAGGGCCGAATTTTTGTCCCAGTCCAGCCCTGGCTAGAGGGAACTCAGGTAAATATTGTGGGGGGGGGGGGGCTGAAAGGGGCTGCTGCACACAGAAGGCTTTTTATCTTAATGCATGAAATGTATTAAGACCCCTTTCACACTGGGGCGCTTTTCAGGCGTTTTAGCGCCAATAAAGCCTGTAAAGCGTCTCTCATGCCTTCACAGCGTGAAAGCCTGTGCGCTTGCAGGACGGGGGAAAAATTCCTGTAAGCAGCATCTTTGGGGCAGTGCAGGAGCGGTGTATGCACCACTGCCAAAATGCCCTGCCCATGGAAATGAATGGGCAGAGCTGCCGAAGCGCCTGAAAAGTGCTTCGGCAGCGGCGCAACATGGGGGCTTTTAACCCTTTCCTCTGCCACTAGCAGGGGTTAAAAGCGTCCCACTAGTGACCGAAAAGCGCTGCTATAACAGCTGTAAAGTGCCGCTAAAGCTTGCAATAAACTCCCTTGCCCCTGACCCCCCCCCCATCCTGTCTTAGGGCAACAATCATTGCTCCCTTTATAGATATGGTGGAATGAAATGAACAAAGATGCCCTAGGACAGGAAGTGCGCTATTCACAGCCTTATCAGGTGAAAATAAAAGGCAAAAAAATAATAAATCACAAAAAAAAAGGAAAATAAAGCAGCCATGACATCTTAGCCGTTACGCTGTAATACAGACCTGGGCAAACTACGGCCCGGCGGACCTTTTAATCCGGCCCCCGGGCAGTGTTGCCAATAGGGTTGTCCCGATACCAGTATCGGTATCAGGACCGATACCGAGTATTAGCGGGAGTACGCGTACTCCCGCTAATACCCCCGATACTAAAATAGAATACTTCCCCCCCCCCCGCCGCCGCCAAAACCACTGCCACGTTAATCACCGCGGCGGGGAACATTACAGACAGCGTTCGTTTGAACAGCTTTTTTCCCCGCCGCGCATAGACACTCCCCCTTGGACGGATCTGTCCAATCGCGAGCAAGGGGGAGTCACATAGACACTCCCCCTTGCTCGCGATTGGACAGATCCGTCCAAGGGGGAGTGTCTATGCGCAGCGGGGAAAACAGCTGTTCAAACGAACGCTGTCTGTAATGTTCCCCGCCGCGGTGATAACAGTAGGTACGGGGGACAATGGCTGCTGTACGGGGGGACAATGGCTGCTGTACAGGGGACAATGGCTGCTGTAAGGGGGACAATGGCTGCTGTAAGGGGGACAATGGCTGCTGTAAGGGGGACAATGGCTGCTGTACGGGGGGCATGGCTGCTGTACGGGGGGCATGGCTGCTGTACGGGGGGCATGGCTGCTGTACGGGGGGCATGGCTGCTGTACGGGGGGCATGGCTGCTATACGGGGGGCATGGCTGCTATACGGGGGACATGGCTGCTATACGGGGGACATGGCTGCTATACGGGGGACATGGCTGCATTTGGGGACACATTTAAAAAAAAGTATCGGTATTCGGTATCGGCGAGTACATAAAAAAAAGTATCGGTACTTGTACTCAGTCCTAAAAAAGTGGTATCGGGACAACCCTAGTTGCCAACCGTCCGTAGAATTACGGACAGTACGTAAATAAAAGGCACTTTTTCCCTGTTCGTAAAAATCCGTAATAAGGGAAATGTGCCCGTAAAAAGATCCGAATGTGAGCCGCAGCGCAGGCAGCGTCTAGTCCTCCTACATTATGCATAGCCTCGCCCTCTCTGACCGCCCAGCCCACCACCACCCGCCGCGCAGCCAATTATCAAAGCGCATTTTCGCGCTAACAACACTGCTGCCAGCCTATTCAAAAGAGCAGCGCGGGGAAACTGAGGAACATCGTAGAATGTGTGGACTCTGTGGAGAGCGGCACCGGCGGGATAGCACACAGCAGCAGATGTAGTGGACACACTGCAGACGCACCCCCACTGTGACGGAGTGGACTGAGTGAAGGCAGACGGAGACCGACCAGTGCGCCTGCCTGCCTGCCTGCTCTGCCCGCCCGACTGACTGACTGTAGCAGTCGGCCAGCCGCCATGCTGGTGCCCGGACCTGGAGTGGACCCTGGTCTCCACTCTCTTCGTTGGAGTAAGACTCCTCGCGACGCCTGCTGCCTGCCCTCAGTGCCACTGCCCTGGCCTTGTCTGGTGAGTCCTCCTCAGTCCAGCAGCAGAGTGTGAAGTGCTATCCTACCTAGACATCATCAGTATGCTGTGTCCTCCTCCTGTGCCCCTTTCACCTCTCCACAGGTCAGATCTGTGGAGAGGTGAAAGGGGCACAGGAGGAAGACACAGCATACTGATGATATGAAGAAGTGATATGATAATTTATTTGCAGCCTCTGTGCCATGTCCCCAGCCTCTGTCCCCCTCCTGTGTCATGTCCCCAGCGTCTGTCCCCCTCCTGTGTCATGTCCCCAGCGTCTGTCCCCCTCCTGTGTCATGTCCCCAGCGTCTGTCCCCCTCCTGTGTCATGTCCCCAGCGTCTGTCCCCCTCCTGTGTCATGTCCCCAGCGTCTGTCCCCCTCCTGTGTCATGTCCCCAGCGTCTGTCTCCCTCCTGTGTCATGTCCCCAGCGTCTGTCCCCCTCCTGTGTCATGTCCCCAGCCTCTGTCCCCCTCCTGTGTCATGTCCCCAGCCTCTGTCCCCCTCCTGTGCCATGTCCCCAGCCTCTGTCCCCCTCCTGTGCCATGTCCCCAGCCTCTGTCCCCCTCCTGTGCCATGTCTATAACAAGTACTCGTACCAGTTGTCCAACAATGATATTTACTGCTTTTTATAAAGAAATACAATTGATTTTATGCAGTATTGAGTTTAGCCTTTTGGCCCGGCCCTCCAAAATATTTTTAGTTTCTCATGTGGCCCCATCGAAAAAATAATTGCCCACCCCTGCTGTAATATATCAAATATTTATTTTAGGGTTCTGGATAGCCAATGATTTCCAAGCATAGTCCCTTAGAAAATATTTATCAGTTCTTTTTGAATTGTGAATTACAATTGTGTGTCTGTGACACCTGTATATAGGCTGTGCATGGCAGTTTTTACCAACAGAGAGACTGGAAAATTCCACCCTGACTGCATTATGGCGCAGTTCCTCCCTCCCCCTCCTTTTCAGACAGCAGCGAAAACAAGTAGATCATGTTATGGCATGTCTGTCTTAACCCCTTCATGACGAAGGGTAAAAGGAATCCTGAATGCCTGAACACAGTTCTGCAAATTTCACCTACTTAGTGTATTCAGGTGGATTATACCTTGTTTATTTCAGGACAAATTGGGCTGTTATTTAAAGGTCAATGGCAATTGATACCCACTGATTTTTTTTTTTTTTTTTTTTATTTCTTGGTATTACCATAATCTACACCAAATAAATTCTCCTGCTTCTGATGATTGCAGTGATTACCACATGTGTGTATGTGATTTGCTGTGTGTACCCATAGTAGGGCCCAGAAGCAATATTGTGCATTTTGCTTTTTTATCCTACCTAAAAAAACACACGGACACCGATACCAAATGAAAAAAGGACTTTAACCACTTCAGTCCCGGAAGAATTTACCCCCTTCCTGACCAGAGCATTTTTTGCGATTCGCCACTGCATCGCTTTAGCTGACAATTGCGGGGTCGTGCGATGTTGTACCCAAGCAAAATTGATGTCCCTTTTCCCCCAAAATAGAGCTTTTTTTGGTGGTATTTGATCACCTCTGCGGTTTTTATTTTATGCGCTATAAACAAACAAAAAAAAAAAAGAGCGACAATTTTGAAAAAAAGCTATATTTAGTACTTTTTTCTATAATAAATATCCCCAAAAAATATATATATAAAAAAACGAATTTCTTCCACAGTTTAGGCCAATATGTATTCTTCTACATACTTTTGGTAAAAAAATAATCTAAAATCGCAATAGGTGTATATTGATTGGTTTGCGCAAAAGTTATAGCGTCTACAAAATATGGGATAGATTTATGGCATTTTTAATTATTTTTTTTTTTTATCGTGACTGCGACGTTGCGGCGGACAGATCAGACACTTTTGATACATTTTTGGGAGCTAGAAATAGCCACCAATTACTGAAAAAATGTCAATGGCAGGGAAGGGGTTAACACTAGGGGAGCTGATCAAGAGGTTAAGTGTGTTCCCTCAACGTGTTCTAACTGTAGTGGGGGGGTGGGCTCACTAGAACATGACAGGGATCACTGCTCACTGGGAGCAGTAGATCTCGGTCATGTTGCTAGGCAGAACAGGGAAATAGGCATCTCCCCGTTGTGCCGGTGAACATTGAGTTCACTCCACTCCACTCCAACCCTCCCTTTAACTCTACCTGCCTCCTATGCTCATCTTTGCACCCACCTTCAGCAGCCGATTTAGGCATCTGGGTGGATCAAACTGTAAATTTGGGATCTTTCCCAAGCCTGGACTGGCTGAGTAACGTCAGCTGACATCAGGCTTTAGCCCACTGTCGGCTGAAAACGGGCCACAGGAGTGCAGGACGAACTGCACTCCTGTGACCCAATGGAGAAATACAGCCAGAAAAATCAGTTTTATCATTTTTTCAAATAACAATACAAACAAAAAAAAAGTCAATAAAAGCTTTGCAATCTTTTTATATAATTGTATGTGACTATATTTGGGTGCACTAATGCTGACCATACACGCAAAGTTTTTTCGAGAACGTTCATTTGGTTTTCTAATCATTGGTGGGATCAAATCGACGTTAATTTTCGACCACGGTGAAGGGAAAATTCTAAAAAGCAGAATAGAACACTTTTCTTGAACAAATGAATTTTCGACCAGTGTATGGTTTTCGTTCAGAAATTACATTCATTTTAAAATGTAATGTTAACAGCAAGTGAATCTTTCAAATGGCATTCATTCATGCTCAGAAATGAAAGAATACAATACATTACATCATTGCGGGAAGTGTAATTGGTCTTAGGCCCCTTCCACACGGGGCGGATCCATTGCAGCGGTCCGCCAGCTCAGCGGGAGATCTCTCCGTTGATCTCCGCTGAGCCGGCGGATGACAGGTCCCTCTCTGCTCACTGTTTGCTATGGAGTAATCGGACGAAAACGGACAGCATGTCTGTTTTCATCAGATTTCAACCGATCCGACCTGCCAGGGCGGATGGTGACCTATCGCCATATGTCTGATTTTAGCGGATCAAATCGGATGTCAGCTGACAAGGTCACCGATTACATTCAACGCTCCATAGACTTACATGGAGCGCCCGTTCAGGTTCGCCGAAAAAACTGACAGGCGGACCTAAACGGTCTGCTCGTGTGAAAGGGGCCTTACGAGAATTTTCTAGTAATCTATTTATTTTCGATATAAGACCAGCATGCAAAAAAATAAAAATAAAATATAGATTAATTCGTCTGATACTGTGATCTCATCGTGTGTACGAGGCACAAGTGTGGGAGCAGCCTTTCTTGTTTACATTGACTGTTCTTCCTGGGCTAGATAGGTTTAAGGCACAGAATATAAAATGCTTCTTATTCAAAATAAAATTTGAAAAGGTTGGTCTGTTGGTCTAGGGCAGGGGTCTTTAAACTATGGCCCTCCAGTTGTTCAGGAACTACAATTCCCATCATGCCTTGTCATGTCTGTGAATGTCAGACTTCTACAATGCCTCATAGGATGTGTAATTCCGCAACAGCTGGAGGGCTGTAGTTTGAAGATCCCTGGTCTAGGGAATCATCCAATTGCTTTAGATCAACCGTGGGTTTAGGGTTTTGAGAGTTTAAGTTTTTTGTTTTTTTTAACTGTATAACTCTGTAACTGTAGATGGTACATGCGCTTCCAGATCACTGTGAAATACAACCACAACCTCTTACCCACACATTGTTATAATACCAAAAGTCAGGCTAGGTCAAAGAAGTGGCGGTTCACACTACAGCGACTTAAGATCGGACTTGTGTCGCCCCAAGTCACGCGACATGAGACATTCAATTGAAGTGAATGAGAGCAGTCTTGTCTTAATGTACACTACTGAAGTCGCTCCGACTTCAAAAAAGGTTCCTGTACTACTTCAAGGCGACTTCTAGGCAACTTGTACCCATTGATTTCAATGGAAGTTGCCTCCAAGTCGGATCTCTGTCTTAACTGAAGCAACTCTACAGGAAACCCCTCTCTCCCACAGACCTGATTATTCTGTAATTGGCCACAGCCAAAGTCGCCTGTCCTGGAGGCATCTTTAAGTTGCGCTGTAAGTTGCTCCAAGTCGCGCTAAAGTTGCCTTGCAAAGTCGCGCTGTAAGCGGGTTGCCCCTGTGTGAACCGCCACTAAAATTTACGTGTAAAAGAAATGATCCTAGCAGAAGGATGCAAAAGGGTGTGTGTCTTTAGGTTCTAGTGATAGAAACCTCGATAGGAATCTAGCCCTGTCTATGGGTCATTTTCAAAGTGCAGAGTAAGTAAGATTTACTAAAATATCTATGAACTAATTGTTTTCAACAAAAAAGTGGGAAAAAATCCAAAAGCAAGAACCATTTTGATGCTTTGATCTCTACCAGTAGAAGTGTTATTAGATGCTGGTGTACCCTGACATTCCTGGGTCCGGGTACCAGATAGAAGTTAAAGCGGTGGTTCCCCCTAAAACACATTTCTAACAATAGATTCGTAAGACCCGTTAC
Organism: Rana temporaria; assembly: GCF_905171775.1. Taxonomy (NCBI): domain Eukaryota; kingdom Metazoa; phylum Chordata; class Amphibia; order Anura; family Ranidae; genus Rana; species Rana temporaria. Next base: position 57,172,657 of record NC_053499.1, read on the forward strand.
ACTGCGGGTAGGCTGGCTTTTTTTTTTTTTTTTTCGTACATACCGAGATCTCGGCGCCTCGTCCCTTGGCGGTGGGCGTTCCTATTTGATTGACGTTCCTCGGACGGGCGAATACGTGACGTCACGACTTTCCGACAGAAGCCGAACGTCATTGCGCATGCGCCGTATAGAGTCGGCTCTATACGGCACCTGCGCAGCGACGTTCGGCTTCTTTCGAAAAGTCGTGACGTCACGTATGCGCCCGTCCGAGGAACGTCAATCAAATAGGAACGCCCACTGACAAGGGACGAGACGCCGAGATGTCGGTATTTACAAAAAAAAAAAAAAAAAAACAGCCTACCCGCAGTGTAACGGGTCTTACGAATCTATTGTTAGAAATGTGTTTTAGGGGGAACCACCCCTTTAAGGTTTCTCAGTCATGTAGCTACTCTTCCAAACCTAACATCCTAACCCCTATACCAACTTCTGCAATTTATTAACCCACAATATTACCCCCTGTACCTGATATCCTAATGTTCATAACCCTTACTGCACACCGTAGAAAGCTTGCACCCTTAAACCCCTGTAACATGCACAGTATGCCACCTCTCCTCCAAGAGAAGCAGTTTAGCCACACATTCTCCAGTGGATGGCAATGGAAAGAGAATCGAGATAAAACATGGGAAGGCCCAATGGCCCCAATCCCAGGGACAGAGGGTTGCTTGTTACCTTTCTTCCACTTCTTTTTACTTAGATATCCAATAGCACCTGTAACTTAACTGGGGTGTCCAACTTTTTTTTTTTTTTTTTTTTACAACCCTATAAGAGAATTGTAGAAAGGGAAGAACAGGTAACTCTCTAGATGTCAAAATGCAGATAACAAAGAATTAGCTCCGAAAACGATTTAAACCTGTTGCATAAATCTACAGGACTGTCACACAACTGTGACAACTGCAGCCTGTATGACAAACAGTGGAAAGAAGGTCACATCTATTTGTGTACCAGCGTAATTACAGCACAGGGGCTGGGGGCAGCGAATATCAGTGAAAGAAGAGGGGGGTGGAGGGAAGGAAATGTATTGTTTGCATTTCTACATCGGTTTAAAGGCAAATTTTGTTTATTACACTTTGGGCTTTGTTATCACTACAGGCAATTACAAATAATGTTGCTACTTTTTACAGCACTGGAATATAGCTTAGACATGAGAAAATGTTTTGTTCACACCAAGGCATGGTTCTAAAATATTGTTTTTTTTTTTTTTTTTTTTTTTTACTGTTCACAACGTTTCAAGCTGCATGTATATTTGGAGTGAACACCACATTATGAATGGTTGTCAGATAATGTTAAAAAACGGAAGTTATACGTCCTTTATAAAATATCATTAAAGTCTATGGGATTTTTTTATGTTCCGTAAAGATCCGTAATAGTCCGTTATCACGTACGGACGTTAGTTATAACGGAATATGTGACGGGTCTTGCACTATTTTTTGTCCATTTTTTGTCCGTTGCAAGTAACGGATATATTAACGTCCGTTATATTTTAACATTGAAGTCTATGGCGCACAGACGTTAGTAAATGTCTCCGTAAATGTCCGTTATGTTAACGGACGTTAATTTTACTGAGCATGCTCAGTAAAGACTTCTGGAGCTGGACTTCAAGAAAGGGTGAAATGGTTTTTATTAATTTAGTTTTTATTAATTTTTTTATGGTTTTTTCAATAAAGGAAGAATGGTAAAATATTTATCCGTATGTATCCGTTATTAAATCCGTTAATAAACGTCCGTTAATAGGTGTAATACAGATATTATAAAACGGACATACAATCCATAGTGTGAAAGAAGCCTTAATCTTGTATGTGTACAAACGTATGCTCATTGAGAGGGTAGGGGTGATTAGATGTTCTCGGTATCGGTTGTTTTAGGACTCCATCACTTCTTTTTTTATTGAAGGACTCTCACTTTATGTGTGTTATACCGCGTACACACAATCATTTTTCGGCATGAAAAAAACGTTGTTTTTCAAAAACGTCATTTAAAATGATCGTGTGTGGGCTACACAATTTTTCAGGTTCTGAAAAACGACAAAAAAAAAAAATTCGAACATGCTGCATTTTTTAAAGCGGGAGTTCACCCATTTCTAAAAAAAATTTTTTTCTTCCCCTAGATTCCTGCTCGTTCGGTCTAGGGGAATCGGCTATTTGTATTAAAATATGAGCCGTACTTACCCGTTTTCGAGCTGCATCTTCTTCCGTCGCTTCCGGGTATGGGTCTTCGGGAGCGGGCGTTCCTTCTTGATTGACATTCTTCCGAGAGGCTTCCGACGGTCGCATCCATCGCGTCACTCGTAGCCGAAAGAAGCCGAACGTCGGTGCGGCTCTATACTGCGCCTGCGCACCGACGTTCGGCTTCTTTCGGAAAATCGTGACGCGATGGATGCGACCGTCGGAAGCCTCTCGGAAGACTGTCAATCAAGAAGGAACGCCCATTCCCGAAGCCCATACCCGGAAGCGACGGAAGAAGATGCAGCTCGAAAACGGGTAAGTACTGCACATATTTTAATACAAATAGCCGATTCCCCTAGAGAAAACGAGCAGGAAGCTAAGGGGAAAAAGTGCCCTCTAAGGGTGAACCCCCGCTTTAACGTCGTTTTAAACAATGTTTTTCGGGTTGTAAATTTTTTTTGTGTGTGGGCTAAAACGACGTAAAAAACCTGCGCATGCTCAGAAGCAAGTTATGAGACGGGAGCGCTCGTTCTGGTAAAACTACCGTTCATAATGGAGTAAGCACATTCATCACGGTGTAACAGACAGAAAAGCGCGAATCGTCTTTTACTAACACAGAATCAGCTAAAGCAGCCCTAAGGCAAATGGAACTTTCCCTTTATAGTGCCGTCGTACGTGTTGTACGTCACCGCGCTTTGCTAGATCATTTTTTAAAAACTATGGTGTGTAGGCAACGTCGTTTTAATGATGAAGTTGGGAAAACATCGTTTTTTTTGTGCTGAAAAATTATCGTGTGTACGCGGCATTAGGATGCACCGGGCAGCTTTGACCAGCTCAGTCCCAATGCAAAGACCAATCAATTTGCCCGGTTTCCTATGGGGTCAGTTCACACCTCTGCATTATGGTAATGTGCGCTGAAAAAAAATATAGCATGCAGGATGTTGTTTTTCCAGTGCAGCAGGCTGTTGCCGAAACCACTGCATCCCAACACCTCTGTGTGAATAGAATACAATGAAATATAACCCATGTGATATTTCAATAACGTTCTAACAAAAAAGAAAAGTGATGCGTCGGGATGGGTGCTTCAGCACTGCGTTCTGCCCGCACGCATTCTGCATGGCTGTTGGTGCGATTCACTACTAACCTGTATATTTTAGAACAACACGTTCATTTCATGTTTTTTGCCTGCCTATATTGTGACACCTTTATATACTGTAAGAAATGAGAAGCAGTTCTGTTCACTTAGCTTGGTATCATCATTGGAATTCTGTGCTCTCAGCTTTTCTGGAAAATTCCATCCTGGCTGCATTCCGAATTAGTTCCTCCCTCCCCCTCCTGTTCTGAATGCAGCAAAAACAAGTAGATCATGTTACAGCTTATCCGTGTTAAACAGGATGCAATGACATTAGGGCTGGAACAATGGGACTATTCAGAAAGGTTTTAAGCTTGTTCTTAAAAAGTCATTATAGAATGAGCCGGATTCAAACAAACAATCAGAATTTCTGATTCACTATAATACTATGTGCATGGACTGTATGCGCTTCCTATACTTTGTGAGATATCTCTATTAAAGCTGGCAATACATATCAGATTGGGCTTCCTGAGACTTCCCCTTAATGAGTAGTATGTAGCCCAATCTGAAACTGTTTTGGTGATCCAGGGTATAGAAATAGATAGCTGGCCATCGCAGTAAGCAGCATTGGAAGGCTAAAGCAGAAAACAACAAAAGCCTAGAGAATGCCTACTTACCAACCAGCTCGCAGACAACCAAACCTAACAGTATGCGTTAAAAACTGGAGTTTTGTCTGCATGCATTTTCAAACGCATGCTTGAGCCACGTCACGACACCCGGGAATCTGAAGGGTGGGCTCTCCTTCAGTCCACCTGTCCTCATCTATCCATCAGAATGCATGTGCCTCCATTGTGGGGACATTCATAGTTTAGTGTTAAGACCACAGATTCCAGGATGCCGTGACGTGGCTCTGTGGCTCACGCATGTGCTTGCAAATGCGTGCGGACGAAACCCCTGTTTTTAACGCATACTGTTAGACAGGTTAACCACTTCAGCCCCGGACCATATTTCTGCTCAATAACCGGGCCCCGTTTTGCGATTCGGCACTGTGTCGCTTTAACTGACAATTGCGTGGTCGTGCGAAGTGGCTCCCAAACAAAATTGGCGTCCTTTTTTCCCCACAAATGGAGCTTTCTTTTGGTGGTATTTGATCACCTCTGCGGTTTTTATTTTTTGCGCTATAAACAAAAATAGAGCGAAATTTAAAAAAAAAATGATTTTTTTTTACTTTTTGCTGTAATAAATATCCCCAAAAATATATAAAAAAAATGTTTTTCCTCAGTTTAGGCCGATACGTATTCTTCGACATATTTTTCGTAAAAAAAAAAAAAAAATCGCAATAAGCGTTTATTGATAGTTTGCGCAAAAGTTGTAGCGTCTACAAAATAGGGCATAGTTTTATGGCATTTTTATTAATATTTTTTTTTACTAGTAATGGCGGCGATCAGCGATTTTTTTCGGTACTGCGACATTATGGCAGACACTTCGGACACATTTTTGGGACCCTTTCTTTTTTTTTTATAGCGATCAGTGCTATAAAAGTGCATTGATTACTATAAAAATGCCACTGGCAGTGAAGGGGTTAACACTAGGGGTCAGGGAAGGGGTTAAGTATGTTCCCTGGGTGTGTTCTAACTGAAGGGGGGGTGGACTGACTGAGGGAAATGTCTGATCGCTGTTCATACATTGTATGAAGAGACAGTCAGGCATTTCTCCCCTGACAGGACCGGGAGCTGTGTGTTTACACACACAGCTCCTGGTCCTCGCTCTGTAACGAGTGATCGCGGGTGCCCGGCGGCGATCGCGCCCGCCGGGCATGCGCGCGGGAGTCGGGGGCGTGCGCCCCTATTGGCTGCTCGGCGAGATGACGTATAGCTACGTGATCTCGCCCAGCAGAGCCGACCTGCTTCCGTATAACTGCGGCGGCTGGTCAGCAAGCAGTTCATTAGTTGTCTGCGAGCTGGTTGGTAAGTAGGCTTGGTTTTTTCCTGGGCATTCCCCAGGCTTTTGTTGTTATAGAAATAGATAAGCTGGACAAGTGTTAATCATCCTTTTCATTTCAGGGCCACATAGAAGCAATGTTCGATTGGGGGCATACATTACCCACTGCAAAGATCAAACAAAGAATCGCATTTTATGTTTTGATCGTTGGATGTCTCAAATCCCTTGGGTTTCAGATCAAACCAGTCCATAATCTGAAGCAAACCTTTTTGTTTGGAAAAAATAAACAGAATTAACTTCATGCAAATAATATGTCTATGACAAAAACTGGTGATATTCTCAGCAACAAACCTGTCATAAGAGACAAAAATAGGCTCTCACTTTTGACCTCCTGAAATTTCTAGTCGCCCAAATGTCATGCTGGTACTTTGGCTTCAGTAGAGGCTATAAGGCATTCTTTGAAACATAGCTGAAATTTGGGTCACTGAATTTATCCCACGTGTTTAAGCCTTGGCAAAGTAATGGATCCCTGAAGAACTTGGAGCAAGATTGATGAATAATGTGTGGTATGATAACCGTATGGTGCGCAACCACTTTCCACTGTATGTCCTTTTATGCAGTAATAGAGTAACAAAATATATATGATTTGTATATTAGTTGTGGTTTGTTTTGAGTACTAACACCAGAAAAACTTCATAGCACTGGATTTGCAAACTAATTATTTTGTGAAACATGTCCCCATTTTTTTTTTCCAATCAAAACCACACAATGTAATACATTGTAATACAATGCTAAATGCAAACAGTGCATCCCAACTGTTCCTCATTTGGTACCAAATCCCTCTGTCTTCCCCATTTGTCTCTTTTTTTTTTGTCTATGAGTGTCTATAAAAATAGCATAAAAAAGAAAAATGGTGGGTTTCCAGATCCAAATGACATTAACTCACAATCCTATGGTTAGAAACAATAAAAAGAACAGAGAAACAATTTGGGAGAGAAAAACACTCTTCCAAATGTGTGGATTTTTAAGTGAGAAGTGTCAATTTGTTGTAAAAAGGCAAGTACACCAAACACAGAAGGTTTTACAAAATTATCAAAAGTTTTAATATGTATAATTCATAAAAACAATTATAAATAAAATGACTGAGTGGATCTGGCTTCCACCGGTCACTGCCTTGGTAATCTTTGCTCCGCGCGCCGTTGGGACCCTCGGGGCCGCGTTCTGACATTTTTGGTTCAGTCACTAGCAGAATTGGTGAGCACACAGATATTATGTTCTTTCTGATAAAAATATGTAATGTATGATACTGTATTCATTTGATGTGTATTAATGGCGTATTTTTATGTCACACACAGACCACTTAACCCAAAAGAAAAGTTGCAAGGCCCTGACGAAGCACCATTGTGCGAAACTTGTTGGCTACCTGCATACTATCATTTATCCCGCTTTTCTAACTAATGTGGTCCAATTCATATTTATAATTGTTTTTATGAATTATACATATTAAAACTTTTGATAATTTTGTAAAACCTTCTGTGTTTGGTGTACTTACTTGCCCTTTTACAACAAATTTACACTTCTCACTTAAAAATCCCCATATTTGGAAGAGTGTTTTTCTCTCCCAAATTATTTCTCTGTTTTTTTATTGTGTCTATAAAAATACATTGTTCAACAAACAAATGTGGTATGCTTCACAAAATCTTTTATCCAATCTCTACATTATTACTTTTAAAACTACCATAAAGGAAAAGTAGTGATAAAAAAAAAAAAAAAAAAAGCACTTGTGGGCATCACACTACCATCTTCCCATATTGACAATGCTGCCCTCTAAAGGTGTCTCCATTGACCCTCAATCCAGGGTGAAGGCACCCTAAGGCCCATTCCACACAAGGACAGATCCGTCAGCAGCGCCCGCCAGCTCAGCGGGAGATCTCTCCGTTGATCTCCGCTGAGCCGACTTGTCGAGCACCACTGCTCGTCTATGGAGCGATCAGACGAAAATGGACAGCATGTCCATTTTCATCAGATCTCACCCGATCCGATCCACCAGGACAGATGGCGACGTATCCCGTTAAGCATGTCGCCCAAAATAAGCGCCTAAACTTTTTTTGGGCGACAAGCTTCACGCGATATAGTTTTCCGTGACTGATTTATCACAGGACAATTGCTGCAAAACCACACCATGTTATTAGCTTCCATTCAAATGCATGGCATCTGAAATGTGTGTTGTGCGATTTGTCATTCACACCTGGGCATTTGAAATCGTGGGCAAAATTTTGGCAAATCTGCCAGCGATTTAAAATGCCCAAGTGTGAATGCAGTTTAAGACATTAAGTGTGTTACTGTCCGGATCACCAAGTGAAAAAAAGGGGAAAAACTAATGCCACCACCTCATTTAATAATTTTAGGTTTAAAGAAGAAGTATAGCCAAAGTTTGTTTGGCTGTACTTCTCCTGTGGATCACATGAGTGCAGTTTGTTTTGCACTCCTGTGACCTGTTTTCAGCAGAGGGTGGGCTGAAGTCCGCTCTCTGCTCTCTGCCGACGTCAGTACACTGTAAATCAGCGCTATAATGATGTATAAAATAATTATATTTTTATATATAAATTCTGTACATTTCTTAAAAAGGAAAAATCATTAGCTTTTGTTGCAATACATGAATCTATTAAAGCGGGGTTCCACCCGCGATTTTTTTTTTTTTTATTAAAGTCAGCAGCTTCAAACACTGTAGCTGCTGACCTTTAATAAGGACACTTACCTGTCCTAGGTGCCCGCGATGTCGGCCCCCCAAGGCTGATTCCTCGATCGTTGCAGCTCCCGGCACCGCCATGCTCACTAAGGGGAACAGGCAGTGGAGCCTTGCGGCTTCACTGCCCGTTTCCTACTACGCATGCACAAGTCTCGTGTCGCTGTATGAATGGGCGGCTGCTCTCTGGGATACACACAGTTCCCAGAAGGCAGCGCGCACCATTCCCCAGAAGACAACGCAAGGATGAAGACCAGCCGCAGACTAGGAAGAGGCAGATTAGGAAAATTCGCATAGCAACCGCAATTTCTGGTAAGTAATTTTTTTTATTTTATTAAAAAAAAAAATTTGTAGAATTTGGGTGACTTTTTTTTTTTTTTTTTTTTTAGAGTGGACCTCCACTTTAATACAATGTAATTGTAAATCTAAATGAGAAATCTATATGCCTGAAAGAATTCCCCTTTGTTCTGTTGTTGCAGTTGGTTAGCATGAGGTCAGCCTTTCTACGTGTTTTATCTAGCGTCCCTGTCAATTTCTTCATTGTAAACAAGTACCTTCCCATCCCCCACCCTGTTACAAAGAGGTTGCTGCCAGCTCAATAGCAGTTAGTAAAGATAACAAGTCAACTGAAAAGTTTCACATGACTTGTTGGAAAACAAAAAGGCTATAAAAATGTAGGAGGACAGAAGTATGTGTGACTTCAGGAGTTTTAAGATGGCAATAAACATCCTAATAAATCTAAGGCTGGCCATACATTATACAATTGTCCTTTAGGTTTGATCTCATATTATATGGTTTTGGTAAATCTAAACACTTTCTATTTGTATGCAATCAAGCAGGCCCTTGTACTACATAGTTGAAGGCAGAGCTTTTTTTTCTCAGAAAATAGGTGCAGGAACTCAACCACGACCCGTTCAGATTTCACAAACAGTAGAAGGGTCTTAAAGGGGTATTATACCAGAATTGCATTACATACAGAGTGCAGAGTTCAGGGGGTTACAAAGCTGTCACTTGTAAACACAGAAACCAGACTTCTGTGTTTACAATTGATTGTGGTGAGCAGACACCAAAGGGTCTGAGCCAGAGGTGGTGGAACTGAGTTCCCCCAAGTTCCCCCTGAAAAAAAGCCCTGGTTGAAGGTAAATCTAAGAAAAATTGTATAATGCAAGGCCACCTTATGTGATACTTGATGTTGAGACCATCAATCTAACAGAAATAAGCAGTTTAGCAGTTGTCAATGACTATATTGAAATCAGGAGCGTTGTTAGGCCGTGGAACCAAAAAGGTACATGCCTCAGATCTCCTACGGCGTACTCCATGTCTCCTTTGAGATATGCAGACAATATATTCTATGCATTATACAGTTTAACCACTTGCCGACCAGCCGTCGTCAATATACTGCGACAGGTCGGCAACATCCCGCAAACCGTCGTAGCTGTATGTCAGTCCCTTTAAGCGGGACAGCAGGAGCACGCATGCCCGCTGCATTGTGGGGGTGCCAATGCTCGTGACTGGCGGTCGCGATGAATGCTGGTCACGAGCGATCGCAGGCACGAGAAGCAGAACAGGGACGTGCGTGTGTGTAAACACACAGATCCTTGTTCTGTACTGTGAGGAGAGACAGATTGTGCATTCCTAATATCTAGGAACCACGATCTGTCATTTCCTCTAGTTAGTAAGTCCCATCCCCCTACAGTTAGAACACACAGTCAGGGAACACATAGTCAGGGAACACATTTACCCCTTGATTGCCCCTAGTGTTGACCCCTTCCCTGACAGTGAAATTCTTACAGTAATCAGTGCATTTGTATAGCACTGATCACTGTATAAATGCCAATGGTCCCAAAAAAATGTGTCCGCCATGTCACAGTCCGGATAAAAATCGCAGATCGCCGCCATTACTAGTTAAAAAAAAAAATAATAATAATAATAAAAATGACATAAATCTATTCCCAATTTTATAGACGCAATAACTTTTGCGCAAACCAATCAATATACGCTTATTGTGAAGAAAAAGTGTTACTGCGCTGATCTAACTCTCCAAAGAATACAATCTCTGGGGGTGTGTTATATACTGTGAACTGATTTAGTGCACAAACAACCATATATAAAAAACAGTATATATATATATATATATATATATATATATATATATATATATATATATATATATATATATATTGCATAAATGGTGCAGTGAGCGCAATACTTAAAATGTGCCCCAAAATTTGATGTCAGCATAAGCATCAATACACCATAGTATTCCTATAAGGGAAAATGGCCATTAATGATGCTCAAAACTAGCACAAGTGAAAACAAGAAAAACAAAATTATGACCAAACAAAACCAAAAAAACACAGAAGCAAAAAAAAAGTCTCAAATGTAAAGTGCGCCAGCTGCGCTGAAAAGTCCAACACTGAAACGATAGTCAATATTGCTATTGCCCAATGTATTCCAATGGGATATTTGGGTTCAAATGCTGGTAATGCTGGTTACATATAGAAAGGTGCAACTGTCTCTTCCACCCGACAAAGATGTGCCACCATCACCAATGGTTAAACTCAACACTCACCAGACCCCGGATAATAAAAGGCCCCACAATGGTGTCTTTCTTAGTCCGTCACTGGTTTTCCTCCTTCTCCCTCTTACAAGATGTCCTTATTTCCTCAAAGACAAGGGGCTCATCATAGTGTAGTATATAAAACTAATTTATTAAAATAATAAAAACAATGCACTTACAGAAAAAAGTGCCTCTGACTGGCACTGATTATCTCTGGCAGTGTCAACCGTTTTAGCCGCTGACCAGCGTTTGTGTTGTGTCTCGGAAGGTGTGCAAGCCCCCGCTCCTGACCTTGTGTGTTGCTACAAGGCGGTCCCAGCGCGTTGGTGGTCTTCCCCCTCCGTGTGCGTCCAGACAGCTTCTATGCGTTTTGCAATATTTGCGTCATCAGGAGAGTTAGATCAGCGCAGTAACACTTTTTCTTCACATGCACATCCAATCCCTCTATTGAGGGTTTATACAGTATTGCAGCAGATCACGTACAGTTTTAATATATTTCTTTTGCGTTTTTTTTCAAAATTGTCGCTCTTTTTTTGTTTATAGTGCAAAATATAAAAATCGAAGAGATGATCAAATACCGCCAAAAGAAATCTCTATATTTCTGTGGGAAAAAAAAAGGACGTCAATTTTGTTTGGGTGCAGCGTTGAACGACTGCACAATTGTCAGTTAAAGCGATGCAGTACCGAATCGCAAAAAACGGCCCAGTCATTGAGCAGCCAATTCTTCTGGGGCTGAAGTGGTTAAAACATAATTTATCTACTTTTTAATTCATCGGTTTTAGATCAATTTATTTGTATTCAGTCAAATATTATTAACCTTAGATTTGATCCAAAGTGGTCATCATCGTGGTAGCCTACCAGCCCATCAACATTTTAATCTGTGTTCCCAGAGGTGCGCCTGGTTTCCTGGGACCCTAGAAACACTCCAGATCAAAATGTTTCTGGTAGTTCGAGGCCTAAAGTTTATCTAAACCAAAAAACAAATGTGCAATATATTGAAGCTCACCAGTCCTCAGATACAATGGCTGCATTCCTTTTTTTCAGTGCAACTACATTTTCTACAAGTACCAAAAATACTTGTTGATTTTAATAGAAATCCAGTTTACTTGTAACTTTGAATTGCTAATCTCAAATAATGTGTGAAGTCCAAATCAGGAGAGCAGCCTAGGCCAACAACTCTGTTCCTCCATAAAATTTGACAGCATATAATACCATACAACAGGGGAGCTCAACCTTTTGAAGAGCGCGGGCCACTTAAGTGATTTGGTAACCAGTTATGGGCCACGATAAAATAAAATGGTTTAATTACATTTTATATTTTGAATAGCATAATGAAGAATTTAAACAGGATCATCTATTTTCGTGGGGACCAATCTCCTTTAGAGGTTTGCCTGCGGTTTAATCACAAAAATCACATTTTTATTAACCAGATCTCGATTAATCCCAATCCCACACTCACGCGCCGTTGTAACCAGCCAAAAAATATAAATAAAAACCCACTGAACCAGTGTTGCAGCCTTCGCTATATCAGGGTTTTTGCAGCCATCCCTTGAATTGCCAAAACAAGGACTGTGGACAAACTAAACAAAAAACAGACCAGGGAAGCAAATGCCCTAGTAGTGTAATAAGCTTCTTTCATAAAGCGGAGTTTCACTCAAAAGTGTAGAAGTATTTCTCAGACAAATATTCAAAAGTACTTTTTAATGTTTTTAGAATAGACTTTCCCAAATGAAAATCACATTCAGAATTAGAAACGTGTTAGTTTAAGCAACATTTTCCATTCTGTGTTTAAAAAAAAAATGCCAACTTGACCTCACTAATGAGTAAAAAGTCAAATGAGATTGCCCAGACTTACCACTGCGACCAAAGTCTGGGCAATCGCAAGTTACAAGTAACATCTGTTACACTTGATGATAACTTTAAGAAGCAAAACGTAAATTGATTGTAAATTTGCATTATTTTTTTTCTACGAAAATAACAAACATGTCTATACTTACCTGCTCTGTGCAGTGGTTTTGCACAGAGCAGTGCAAATCCTCCTCTTCTCTGGTCCCTCCCTCCTGCTGAGTGCCCCCACAGCAAGCAGCTTGCTATGGGGGCACCTGAGCCAAGCCGCAGCTCAGTGTATCAATTCAGACACGGAGCTGTGGTTTGGCTCCACCCCCTTTCTCTCCTTATTGGCTAGCTGACTTTGAAAGCAGTGGGATCCAATGGTGCCACGGCTGTGTCTCAGCCAATCAGGGGAGAGTCCCGGTAGGCCAAGACACTTGTGGACATCGCTGGATAGAGAGGGGGCTCAGGTAAGTATTGGGTGGGCTGAGGTGGGGTGCTAAACACAGAAGTCTTTTTATCTTAAATGCATAGAATATGATATATCAGTATAATATATTAATATGAAAAAAACTTCTGCCTTTACAAGCACTTTAACCGTTTTCCTTTTATATAAATACTCGAACACTCTATAACCATGTTATTGGCTTCTATGACTCATGGACCTTTTTTGTTTTCCTTCCATTGTTCATTTGTGTTTATTTCTTATCTACTGTCTCTATTTTGTAACTGTATGTTTACCATTAATACATACTCGTCGTGTAACTATATATTCATGTTCTTATTCTTGAAATAAAAAAAAAGAAGATTGACCTTAAAAAGTTAAACAAACGCTCTTAATATATAAAAATGTTAACCAAATTCTACTAGTGTATGGCCAGTTTAGGTAAGGCTGGTAGTTTAAAGTGGTTGTATAGTCCATTCTTTGAATTTTACCTACAGGTAAGCCTATAATAAGGCTCACATGTAGGTAAAAAAAATATCTCCTAAACCTTTACGGTTTAGGAGATATTCCCCTCGCAAGGAGCCGCTAACTGCAGCGGCACATTCACAGAGGGGATTCTCGGCTTAAGGCATGGCAGACGCCGGACCTTGCCGAAAAGAAGTCTCCCGCACGCATTCGTGGAAGAGACGACATCACGGCTCCAGCCACTCACTCACAGCGCTGGAGCCGCAATACCCGGAAGACACGCCGAGGCAAGATGTCATCTCCCTCATGGACCAGGTAAGTTACCGATGCCTCGTTCTAAGGTAAGTATTTCATAATGAGCTAGTATGCGGTGCATTCACATGTACCGATCCCTGATCTGTACCTAGTACAATGGATGGGTCACTATACTGATCCCTGATCTATACCTAGTACAGTAGATGGGTCACTATACCGATTCCTGATCTATACCTAGTACATACTAGCTCATTATGCCTTTTGCCTTACAGGTGACAAAAAAAAAAAAAAAACTTTTGGGGACTATACAACCGCTTTAAATTAGGCTTAGTGGTCCCTGCAGCCACATCCACTTCTACTGGTACAAAACACACCTATACTAAAATCTATGGAGCCTGGCATTGTTGAAATAAACTTTGCCTGGTCATCTTTAGCTTCAATACTTTTAGTCACTGACATACAACAAGCATGCAGAAATAAAAATCAGAAGTCATAATCTGCTTATGTGTCAATCACTCAGTGACATCAAGCAACTAGAAAATCAAAGGATGACATAAGCAAACAACAATTTATATCATTTTGTTCAGGTTTCCTTTACTGACAACTGGCATTTTTAAAGAGGTTAGCAACAGCCTACATAATTCTCCCCGTAATGGCATTCACAGGCTTGAAGTGTCCTCCCACACATTTGTTATACAACAATTTCAGTAGCTGATGTAATGGAAAACTACAGCATAAGACAAGACGAAAGATAAAGAAACCAAACAGGGCCATCTAGTGGAAAAAACTTGTCAAGTAATTTTGTTCCTCATTTATCTATGCCGATGCAGATGTATGTACTATGAGGCCTCATGCACACAGGCATATTAAAATCCTCTGTTGTACATAAAAACTGGAAAAATAATCCATCTAAAAAAAAAAAAATGCTAATTTTAGCTCATAATTATGCGCATTTACAAGGTCAAGACATTTAGAAAGGTATGCACATAAATAAGTTCCTCTGGACTAAAATATTTAGTTTATCAATCCACTAGAATGCTTATATGCATACAAATTGCAAATATGCTTCTCTTTGGAATGTGAGTTTGGGGCAATTTTTTATGCCCCTGAACACAGTGTGCAAATACAGATTTAAACGCCTGCACGTGTATGGGCATCGGCTAACATGAAGATAATTTTTCAGAGGTGCAAGACAAAAAAAGAAAGACACACACTTCTAAAAGTGGCATTTTCACACCCACGTACACGAGGCCTTATGGCAAACCGGCCAAAAGGAACAACAAAACCATCTGCTAAAATACTGCAAAGTACAGCACTGCCTTCTACATAAAGTACATGTGAATGCTCTTCTGCCTTTTGGCTAAGATCAAGTGTAGTATCTTTTCTGATCAGTTAACAAGTGGTGGCGCTGTGTTACTGTCCCTGATCCACGGCGGTGGGTTAGGGGTGGCAGTGGCTATGCAAATCCACTTGATGTAATGGTAACCTGGACAGTTAGTATCAGGGAGAGCCGAACCGGACTGCTTGTCGATCTAAGGGACGTTAATAGGTCTCCTTCAGAGAAAGCCGGAAGGGAAACCTCCTGATGGGGATGGAAAAACACTGGGTCTGGCTGAAGGGTTGGGTCCCTGGCCTTCTGGCCTAGATTGGCGTAGTTCCTGTTCCCGCCAGTTTTTGGGAAAGAACACTGGCCCCCCTTACCCAGTTAGTATTTCCTGAATGTAATTAGGTAGGAACAGTGGTGGAGCCTTAGGATTAGGGGCTCTCCCTAAGCTCTCCAAGTTCCATGCCTTCCTGGTAGGGATGGGGCTGCACTAGTCTGGCTGTGGGCCAGGTTTGAAAGAAGCATGTGGTGTATGTGCTCCTGGGAGCGGAAGTCCAGGGGTGCCGTAGTTTCACAGTGATGTGGATCACTTGAAATATGACACCACGGTCACTGCACCTCGTATACTTTTTTCTGCACCTGCCTCTAGGGCTGAACCTTTTGGTTAGGACCAGAGGAATTGTTTATGCCTGGCCAAAGGGCCAGTCATTGTAATGCAGTTACAATGACTGGCCCTTTCCACTTCTCACTACCTCTCCCCACTTCCTTCTCCCCACGCTCTCTTGTTTATTACCCCGTGTTTGTCACTTTTTTGTATTTTTGTTTTTTACGTGTACACATTTGTCACTGTGTGACCGGTAGGGTATAGGTCCTCAGGCATGCCCTGAAAGTCTTGAGAGGGGGTGCACATGGCCTTCTGGCTTGGTTCACCCTTTCTCATGGGGTCTCCCTTTAGGGGAGCCCCACCTAGTACTTGGGTGGGTTTGTTTCGCAGACCCTCCAGAAAAAGGGGGTCCGTCTGGCCATAGCGAGCACCTCAGTCCCCGCCTGGAGCCTAGCATCCCGGGGGGATCAGGGTAAGGTCCTTCTTTTGGAGGACCATAGTACACCAGTTGCATTTTGTGTATCACTCTTTATGTGTGTGCACTTTTTTTGGCACCGGGTGGAGTTTTTGGAGCGTGTTCACACACCACAGGCTTTAAAAAAAATGCTCTTTTTACAGAGCTAAAAAAAACAAAAAAAAACAACAGGTATATTTTTTATTTAAAGATGGTGGATAGCACTATGTAAATAATGCCAACTATGCCGATAGAACCACTGGCATTTATATCTGTGTCTTAGGCTGGCAGATCACAAGAGAGTAAAAATAAACTCACTGGTAAGGGAAGTATGAAACACGTTCTCTAACGCCCTGGTTCACACTGGAGCATTTTGACATGCAATTGCCGTCAATGGCGCCGTCCTAATCGGTGCAACACTGCATCTGCGGTGCTGCACCCATTTCAAAAAGCAGTTTCTGTACTACTTTTTGCGATTTCGGGCTGCGATTTACATTGACATCTGTGCAGAAACCTGAATTGGAGGGACGGTCCCTGATTTCAAGCAATGTTCCTCTGTCCCTCTTTCCCCCTCATTTTGGTCTGATTTATATAGTTGTATATAAAATGCACTGTTTATCTAATCAATAAGGCCCTGTACACCCGATCAGTCCAAACTGATGAAAACGGACTGAAGTTCAGTTTCATTGGTTAACCGATGAAGCTGACTGATGGTCCGATTTGCCTACACACCATCAGTTCAAAAACCGATCGAGTCCAACGCAGTGACGTAAAACACAACGACATGCAGAGAAAAATGAAGTTCAATGCTTCCAAGCATGCGTCGACTTGATTCTGAGCATGCCCGGGTTTGGAACCGATGCTTTTGCGTACTAATACTAACCATCGGTTTTGACCTATCGGTCAGGCGTCCATCGGTCCAATTTTAAAGCAAGTATTACATTTCTGGACCGAAGGATAACTGACTGATGGGGCCCACACATCAGTCCGTTTTCATCAGTTTGGACTGATCGTGTGTACAGGGCCTAAGTGTTTCCCAGTGCTAAACCTTTCATCCAATTTCTAAATTGCTACATTGTAAATTTTAAAAGCCAATATAAAGGAATATTTGTGGTAAAAAAAAAACAAAAAAACTTGTGAATTTAATTAACCTATTTTTTTGGTTAATTCTCCTTTAAGGGGGTGTGGCAGGGAGTGTGTCCTAAGACTACATACGTTTGTTAGTAGGTGCCCCTCATTCCCATCTCAAAATGTTGGGAGGTATGTAAAAGTCTAACAAAACTGGGCCACGCACCATTCAGATTTAATAGAAATTCAGATAGGTTTTACTAACCAGACAGAACACCCACTGCAGCCTTCAACCTGAAGCCACTCCAATCCGTTTCACCCATTATAGGGTTTGATCGAAAAGAAGGCTGCAGTGTCTGTTTAAAGGGATGGTTCACCTTTACCACAAAACTGTCTATACAGATAAAGGACGTCTGTAGATAAAAACAAACTGTGCAGCTTTGACTAAAGTTGAATAATGCCCTTGCTATAGGTGTAGGCCATTTACATACCTTATGAAGGTTTTACTAACCAGACAGAACACCCACTGCAGCCATCCACCTGAAGCCACTCCAATCCGTTTCACCCATTATAGGGCTTGATCGAAAACTCCCAGGACGTTACTAAGTGAGTAGAAAAAATATAGCTGCGCTGCATTGCACATAAATTAAACAAATGTACCTAGATGATACCAAAAAACTAATTGAAATAAATATTAGACATAAATATCTGTGAATGGGTATCTGCAAAAGTCCAAGGTGACTATGCACAGTGTGGAACAATGAATAATTCTCCTGCTGTACTGATTAACACTGTGAACATAGGGTGTTCAATATAGAAGCAATTAATGTTCCAAAGTAGCATAATAAAAATGACAGTCCGTTTTGCGAGTAGGTTATTCGTGACTTCAAGCAGGTTAACACCCAAGAAGAAGTGCCAAGAAGTTAAAGGGGTTGTAAAGGAAAAATTTTTTTTTTCAAAATAAGCATCCTTTACCTGCAGACATTCCTCTTTTCACTTCCTCATTGTTCGTTTTTGCTCAGAAGTTGCTCTATTTCTTCTCTGTTCTGTTCACTTCCTGCTTGTCTGATTGTTACTCACCACCGTGAAGGGAGGCTTTACTGCGGTGGTCAGTGATGTGCTCGCCCCCTCCTGGGAACTACATTTGTGCGGCAGGACGCTCTCTACGTGTTAGAGACTTCAAGGAGGTGTGAATTACTGGGCGTGTCGCAATTCATACTGGGAAATGTAGTTCTTACATGAACGAGCGCCGCAAACCAGGAAGTGAATGAGAGAACAGAAACTAGAACGCCGGAGGTGATATAGATGAAGGAAATTAATAGGTATTTACTCGTTTTTTAACAGAATCATTACACTATTCTGTCTGTCTACCTTGCAGACATTAATTTTAGGCAAAACATTTTTTTTCCTTTACAACTCCTTTAAAGAAAGGAATCCTCCACCTCCTAAATCAAATCTCCTTACCGACTCCAATGGATCTCTTGCTATGGAGATCACTGTAGCATGCTCATTCACAGATATTTATGTCTAACATTTATTTCAATTAGTTTTTTGGTATCATCTAGGTACATTCGTTTAATTTATGTGCAATGCAGCACAGCTATATTTTTTCTACATTGTCTTAGTGTGTGTATCTTGCATATTTAGTTGCGGCAGCTGTTGCATATCACTTATTTTTTCACGCCATTTTTTAAATATGTTATTTTCAGATTTACTGTGACCGCGCAGTATTTCCTTTACACCTACACAGTTACTAAGTGAGGCCTAGTCATCACTGCTCATCTCCAACATCACAGGAGTAAGCTCTCAAATGCTGAGCTCTGAGCTACTGCATCAAGGGGGAGAAACAGTATGTGAGGGGGTTTGAATCAGAGAAAGTGCTCACTTCTGTCATTGTGGAGGTGAGCAGTGATGACTAGGCCTAGGCCTCACTTAGCAAAATCCTGAGTACTTAGCAATGTCCTGGGAGTATTCCAGTCAGGCTTTATAAGGCATGTAAATTGACTACACCTATAGCAAGGGTATTATACATTTTTAGTCAGAGCTGCACAGTTCGTTTTAATCTACAAACATCTCTTACCTGCATATGCAGGTTTTTTGTAAAGGTGAACTATCCTTTTAAAGTGGAAGTTCAGTCAAACAGCAACTATACTTAAATCTCATCACACTCCTATTCTAAGCTTATTCTATTTATCTTGTGAAAGGAAAGATCTGTATACTTGCCTATTCTGAGGGTGCTCCGGTTTGTTCACATGATTGGGTCCCAGCGCCAGAGTCAGTGAAGAGAAAAGGCAGCCAACAACAGATGCCCCATAGTAAGCCTGTGGGTAACGTCGCCCAGGCTCTGCAGCTATTGTCAGCTTTCCCTCCTCTTCACTGGAGCTGGCTCTGGTACCTGATCATGTCACCGGACAGGAGCATCCTCAGCATAGGCAAGTAAACAGATTTTTCCTTTACAGGGTAGTTAGAACAGGCTTAGAATGGGAGTTGGAGTCTAAATATAGTCAGTTTTTGGATCTCTACAACATCATTGGTGTATGTGATAGGGTGTGAGTTGGGTGACCTTTAAGGATCCGGTGCCTCATCCCTTGTATTGGTAGAATAAATATGAGGGAATTAGAATTCGAGATTATAGCGGTGCCCAAAAACACTTGGAGTACAATTTTACTTAAAAATTCAATTTTATTAAAAAGAACATGTACATCCAAACAATCATGGGTGCTTAAAAGAGACAGAGTAATTATATAATCATTGATACTTACCGAGATATCCATAGGCATACGAGGATTACTGGTGTGTAGCCGATCCCTACAAGTTTCGCCACTCAATGGCTTCTTCAGGGGAATTGTGTGATCACCAGTATTGAACAGTGGCTTTAGTAACAATGAATGCAAAAGCAGTTTTAATAGACAACTTAGCAATTTTTTTTCAAAAATCATAGATAAAAAAAAAAAAAAAACACATAAATTACACATAGTGATCAAATTGTGTGACATGGCTCATACCTCTCCTCTTCCCTCTGTGGAATTCCACCACGCCCGCCAAGAAAGTCCCCAGAGGTGATCTGCGCATTTTCATGAGTTTTTCAGGTGCTCCTGATGCAGTCTATTGGGATCAATAATGCTTGTAGGTGAACAGCAGATCATGTACTTTTTTGAGGTACAAACTTTAAGCGACACAACATTTAGGTGTGAACAGGCACAATTAAAAACCCGATGGATTTTGTCTGTTGCTTTGAGCTATAAAACACTCAAAATGTGAACGGGCCATTTTACAGTTTATGCGCAATCTTTTTTACTTTTGGGAAGGGGAAATAACCTCTGCTTTATTCATGTATGGGATTATAGGCAGGATGCCTGGACACACCAAAAAAACTTGACACCATTGTATATCCCTTTTTTTTTTTTTATAAATAATAAACACACATACTTTATTTATTTTTTTGGATAAATAATGGCCGCGGCATAACTACTGGATTTAATTATAACCATTAACTTCTAAGCTAAAACGTTTAACCCCCGCTGTGCCCGGGCTGTAAAACTATACAAAATAAACTTTCACTTACCTGCCTATGATCCCCCGTTGTTCCGATATCGCCGTCCAGTTCTCCGGTCCCGGTCTCTTCCACTTCCTGCGGGTCGGTGACTCACAGTGCGCTCAGCCTATCAGCGGCCGCGACGGGACATTGCTGCGGCCGCTGATAGGCTGAGCGCACTGTGAGTCACCGACCCGCAGGAAGAGGAAGAGACCGGGACGGCGATATCGGAACAACGGGGGATCGTAGGCAGGTAAGTGAAAGTTTATTTTGTATAGTTTTACAGCCCGGGCACAGCGGGGGTTAAACGTTTTAGCTTAGAGAACTCCTTTAATCACATATACACCTTACTCAACCATTTGTTCAAACTAAAAAACACAACTCAGCCACTACGACTCGAGCTGCAATAAAATGACTTAAAACAATTCAACTATCCCCCTTTGTTTCTGCAAAGAGATTTATCCACATAGCTTTTTGCCGCGACAGGGGTGGGTGGGAAGCTCTGCTGAATGGTCCTCCTCAGGAACGGCTGGCCCCGGACCCCTCAGCCAGCTCCTTAAATAGGACTTTCCCCACATTCTGGAATGTTCCTACCTGTCAGATGACCCTATCTGACCTATCAGGTACACTTAAAATCCTAAATTCTCCCCGGTAACCTGGCTGACTAGACCAATCCCTGCCTTTCCCGCCTAAGGGCCCTCCTGACCTATCCTGGCTTTAGCTTTTACCCCTAGCAACAGCTGCCAACTACCAATCCCTGCTGTTCCCGCTCAAACTAGTCAAAAGGCCTTGAAACTTCCCCTGCCAGGAATCCCATAAGGAAAAGGGGGGCCTTGAAACAGTCCTTTCCCCTTTTCCCTCCATTCTCACAGCAGCTCTTACATAATGACACTTAGTTGGAAAAAAGTATCTATATACACACACACACACACACACACACACACACACACACACACACACACACAGTCAAATACTCCCCCTGGTGGCTTCATTTTAAAATACAACACAGAACTGAAAATTTTACATGGAAACATAATATTTTAGGAAGCATTTGTAATAAAAGCAGTGGACACCTAGTCCTTTTACCAAAAAAAGCCATCAGAATTGTCACCCTTGTTGCAGAGCTTAGAAAAAGATCCTATAAAAGCTAGCAATGGAGGCCACAGCTGGACAATCTGACCACTGATGTTATTTTTCTCTTTAGCATAGACAAAGGCCCTCTCCCAGTTTTAAACTAGGTACACCTACCTTTAATCCACCATAGTAAACTTGCAGCCACAAAAAAAAACAAAAAACGTGATAAATGCACTTTCATTCATTACAGTGGTCCTACTTAAGGCAAATCTTTGCTGTAGTCTTAAAAACTTGCAAGCAGGAAGAAATTTTATTGCAGAAGAAACATTCCATATCTCTTCTGCAGGGCCGATCCTAGGCAGGGTGCTCGGGGTGCTTTACACCTAGGCGCCTGCAGAGGTGGGGGTGCCGAAGTAGCAGAGTTTCTCTGACCATCTCCTGTACTATGTCTGTAGTCTGACCATCTCCTTTAGCATGTCTGCAGTCTCTAACCGTCTCCTGTACAATGTCTGCAGTCTCTGACCGTCTCCTGTACTATGTCTGTAGTCTCTGACCATCTCCTTTACTATGTCTGCAGTCTCTGACCGTCTCCTGTACAATGTCTGCAGTCTCTGACCGTCTCCTGTATCATGTCTGTAGTATGTCTGGGGGCTCTTTCTAACAGAAGCCCTCTCTGTGTCCATCAGAGAGGCCCACCCTCCAGGTCCCAATAAAGTACTCTGCTTCTCTTCCTGTATTTTGTTTATTGTTAAGAGATCATGTAAGGGTCCCAGGGTAATGAAGACTTTGTAAGGGAAGCAACTCTGTGGTTGAGTTATTGCCATAGAAACATTTGTAAAAGGGGAGGAGTTAGTAAAATGACCACGCCCATGTGGGGGCGCCAGAAATATTTCTGCACCCAGGCGCCTGTGACCCTAGGATCGGCCCTGCTCTTCTGCAGTAAAGACTTCCTACCTTCCTCCTTGCAAAAATGCTTTAGAATTTACTCTTTCAGAGCTAGCTGCCCAGCCAACCAGACAAAGTGCTATGACCACGAAACGCGTCGGGAGGACTCCACTGCCGCCCCATTTTTTGTATACAAAGTGCTTTTACCTTCAGCCAAATGTAAGTTTGATAGCTGCAAAATAAATACATTTTTATTCGTAAAACGGGATTACACTATGTGGCCACTTTTCTCTCCTATCTACATACACCACTGATAGTTTGGGAGGAAACGAGCTTTGGGATACTATCTTCAGAATAGTACCGAGTTTCCTTTTATCCACCTACTCCATAGAGGATCTGATGATCGGTTGACGTACAACTCTGCCTTGGATAATTTTATGACGACATCAGTCATACAAGCCTTCTTTGACCTGCGGTGGCATACGTCATCGCAAGTCAATGCGCTCTGGTAAGCCTGCATTACTACTGGTGGTGGGATTATCACACATTGGAGAAGTCACCTTTCTCATCCATTCACAGATTCACTTGATTGACTTTTTTAATGCAATTTTATTCATCGATTATACCATTTTGTGTTTTGGTATCAGCCAACAGAACGCAATAGTTCACGTTCCTTCAGGTGCCAGTGGCACAATATTTGTTCCTTGTAAAATGGGTCTTTATATGTCATTAATGCACATTGTATTTTCAATTAGTATGTGTTGTATACTTTTACATTTCTTGATATTTGATTCTCATCATTGACAGTCACTTTAAGCGCTACACATTTACTTTTTTCTGTTCTTTTTTGCTTCTTTTAAAATAAGCTGTGTTAGCAGCTTCTTTTCACTTATTATTTGGCAGCGCAGGGTATCCACCTTTCCTGCCCAGCCAATCAAGATGGCTGAAGACCTTGAGCCAGGAAGAAGCAGCTGGGGAGAGGTCGTTAAAGATGCAAACTTTAGGGATCCCTTAGATCTGGGGTCAGCAACCAGCAGTGGCGGCTGGTGCTCAAATTTTTTCGGGGGGCTCAAAACAAACTGAAAACAAAACATAAATTGCAGCTTCACTGTGCCCATCAAACGCAGCCTCACTCTGCCCCCCCCCCAACTCGCCATCTGGCCGGCACTTACCCTGTCTCAGTGGCGGGTCAGGCTGGAGGAGACGGCTAGGAGCTGTGGGACCTTGCAGCGGAGAGCCGTGTCCTCCATGCGTCTCCTCCTGATAGGCGTCCAATCGCAGCGCCTGTCCTTTCAGCCAGCCAATCAGATGACTGGTACCAGACCCACGCTACCTGATTGGAGAGGCGGATCAGAGTTAGAAAAGGGAATTTGCCTTCGCTTTTCTAAAACATCTGGGTGGACTGTGAGGGCAATGCTTTTCGCTCCTATTTCACCTTTTTTGAAGCCTATGGCTCTAATCAGGTGCATCAAAAATACACCCCCACTGCTGTAATTCAGGTGCCTGATGTCAGAAAAGGGGCAGGATGCCGGAATAGGGGGTGGCAGCGGCGGCCATTCTATCCATTATTCATAGGGGGGAGGTTGCTGGAGAGAGGGGGCTGCACCCGTGCACCCTTAATGTATGCACCGCTACTGGCAACCAGTAGATCGTAGCCAGGTGACTGGTAAATCGCGGTCTGTGCTTGCTGACCCGCCATCCCAGAGCATCAGAGTGCAAAGCAGAGGGACTACTTGTAAAGTTGGAGCTGTAGTAGAGAACAAGAGCCGCATAAGCCGATTTCTCCTCTGTAGTGCAAAGTCCAAATAGCAGAGGAAGGAGAGATGGCCGCTCCAGGTGGAGACCTTGGCAATAATCCACCCCACAGAGATCCCAGGTGCAGGCAATGCAATCAGCAAGGCTGTATTTCTGGACAGCTGCACTCTTGAACAATAGTTGCCTTTATTTAAAATAGGAACAGCACTACAAGTCACAGCAATCGAACCTTGGACAGCTGATGCGTTTCACACTATAGCTAGTGTTTAGTAATAGCATAGTCAGCTATGACTAAACACTAGATATAGTGTGAAACGCGTCAATGTCCGAGGTTCGATTTCTGTGACTTGTAGTGCTGTTCCTATTTTAAATAAAGGCAACTATTGTTCAAGAGTGTGGCTGTCCAGAAATACATCCTTTTATTCCTGCCTTTCTCCTCTGTAGTGCTGGCTTCTGTCCAATGCGAATTGACACCAACTGCACTCCACCTCTTATCCTGACTAGCGGTTTGCAGAGTGGTGCCAGCAACAGGAAAGAAGAGATCTTCAGGTTAGTGTGACAATACACTGGGCATAATAGTATAGGGCGGCTTTCACACGGATGTGCTGCAGTGTAACGACACCGTGGGTGCAGTGTACCTGCAGCTTTTCTGAGGGTTTGCTGCGATTAGCCATAGACTTTTGAATGCAGGAGTTTTGGTGCGCTTTCAGGAGCTGCACCACACCTGCAGGATATAATAGACGTCTAAGGTAAACTGCAGCACATCAGTGTGAAACCAGCCTTTTTAGGGGGCTCAGAACAGTAAGGGTTCATTTACATTTGCAGTTATGGTGGGTGGTAAAACCCCATAGTAAAGATGCGTTTTTGCCACCCCTGCTCCAACCGCAACCCCTTTAACTACAGTGACCAGGGGTGTACACATTGCAGCAAGAGTTATACGCACCTGCCAAGTATGATCGATTCAAGTGAATGAGGCCACTCTGCAAATGCCCTGCAACCTTTTGCAACACAGCAAACAAAGGGTTAAATCAGGCAGCGCTGTGTTGCTCTCTCACCACCTGCTTTAACCCCTTAGACCCTGTATAAGCATGCAGTTGTGGTGCACTTGCAGACTGGTCCCATTTACTTGAATGGGTCGCGTTTGGCAGCTGGTAGCACCCACTAAAACCAACAGGCAGTTTAATTCCTGCTCTGGCATGTGTACACCTTTGGCTGCTGCCTCAGAAGCTAAAGGGGGTAGGTTGTGGTAAATCCATGACTCAACCACAGGGTTTTACCCCCCCCCCCCAAGTGCACCTTCACAAATGCGTGCCTGCTTGCTACTCTGAAAAGTGATCCGAGTGTGTTTGACAGGTGGTGAGTAGGTGATATTTTGCCTCCTCACTACCCGCTATAAACCCACGATTGCTGTGCACAGGATTGCAACATGGCAAAACTGTCGTGACCCTGATCAGTGATCTAGTGATCCTTCTTCCATGTTGTTCAGGTAGATCTTCACCTTATTTCAATCTCGGTTTATTGTATCAGTTCATTACACATAGGAACAAGGATCATAGACGAAGCGTGTGTAAGCATCTACAATCATCTAAACATGAAGTTATTTAACAATAAATGGACAACTGAGTGGTCAGAAACACGCAACATGGTATCGATATAAAGGATTTAAATAAACCTGAGATCACAGAATAAAGATCAAAAATTTGAATTAACGGATTTACATTTAAAAATCATAGGTATGCTGTAGGGATCACTTAGGTGTTGATACTTTTCAAGGTATAAGCAAGGGATCAGAAGGAAAGATAATAAAGAAGGCAAAGTTGCATAGTATAAATAAAAATCCAGCGAAAGGAGACCTATATACTCCAAGGTCCAGAAGAGATGTTTGGGGTCTCCTGTGGCTCAGATGAGTTACTCTGAGTAGCGGAACATAGACCAAGAAGCCCAGGTTCGCGAAAACTGTACTGCCTTCTGCGTCAACAGTCGTTCAAGGTATCTGATAGCATCAACCTCGGTGGACCCATCCCTAAGAGAAGGTATTTTAGTTGACTTCCAATGGCGAGGGACGACCGTTCTAGCTGCATACAAGAAATGTCAAGAAACAACCATTTTCTTTTTAAAAGGGAGCCTACCCCTGCCTTAGATCTTCTGCATCTGGGTATGTAAGGGTCTTTGGTAGCTGGTATCTCCACAAGGATGCGCACTACTACTACTACTACTACTACTACTACTACTACTACTAATCTCCAGCAGAGCACACTGACATGCAAAGAGATGCAGTTCCTGTAATTGCGGCTTATGATCTGCTCCCTCAGCCTCACTGATGCATAGAGAGACTATCACTGAGAAGGGCCAACAGCTGGGCATAGGAGGGGAACCTGAACCAGGGACCATAGAAGCTGGTCATACAGTTCAGAGAATGCTTGCTAATCTAAACATATGCATTTATGAAAAATATCAAATTTCAAAAGCATCCAACCACTAGAAATGTACGTAGGCAGCTTAACACAAAGCAGTCTCCTGCAGATTTGATCTGTGGTTTCTTTACAGCAAGCCTCATCATAAAAATGTTGCGTTTTCCCAGAAATGTGATTACTATTTCCAAAACTGAAAGACTGAAGGAAATTGCACTGCCAGTGGATGCTTCCCCTTTCTCTTACTAAAGGTTTAAAGCCTAAGTTTAGTACAAAAAATAAAATAAAAAATATAAGCACAAGTGACATTACTTACTATCAGTGTGTAATGGTGTCCCTTGTGCTGCCATCTTCCTGGTTTAGTAGTCTTCTAGGCTTGCAGGGGTTTAGAGAGCTGAGCGGCTGTGATAAGTGATCTTTGGAGGAGGCAGACCTTTAAACATCTGCCTCACCTCCATTTATAGACCACTTTCAATTCATAGAGTGAAAACAATACATACTGATTATGTCAGATGTTGCAAATATTGATTTTAAAAGCAATACTCCGACAATCAGTTACTTAGATGTTAAAGTAGTTGTGAAGGCTGAAGGTTTTCTGCCTTCATGCATTCTTTGCAACCTTCAGCCCCCACAATACTTACTTGAGCCCACTCTAGATCCAGCAATGTGCAGCCACTGTCCCAACTCTCTGCCTCCTCATTGGCTCAGAGACAGAAGCGGGAGCCATGCAAGCACGCCTAAGTGCCCCCATAGAAAGCAGCTTGCTATGGGGGCACTAGGCAGGAGCCAAGAGTGTCGGCGGGGGACCCGAGAAGAGAAACATTGACGCAGGCAAGTATAACAGGGTTGTCATTTTTTTTTTTTTAAGAAAACATGTAAAACAAGCCTTTAGTATTACTTTATTTCTGTTATGACCTTTTTTTGGTTACATAAACAAGACTAAAATCTAAGCAACACAACCACCTACAGTACCACCACTGCTTAAGGCACGCCAACCCATTACTACTGGGACAAGCTGCTCTTTATCACATCTCCTGAAATTCCATTTATCACCCCGAGTAGGGAACCCCTACTATAGACAAAGCACATCAAAGCCCAGACACACGGTGAAACTCCGTTTAACAGCAGTCCATGCCTCGCCCCACTATCCCTCAAGGAAAGGGTGTGCATGTTTGTTAGGAAGCATTGGTATTTCTTCTGGAGCCTGCTCCAAACACATACAATCCATATACAAACAGTGACATGCCCCTCCACTACACAGAGCTCTCTGTCCAGTTTTACAACACTAGAGTACTTAACCCATTAATAACAATGGGGTCTTCTTTTATTGGTGGAAGAAGCGCAATTATATTTTTTACACTATCTTCATTCGATATTTATAAAGTTATTTTGTATTTACTTAATTTAACTGTGTTGTTTTTGATACACCATGTGTGCCCTGTGAAAGCAGCTTCCCTTTGACTGGTATTCCAGTCACTTTTGCTATGTTGTATTAAAGTAAATGTAAAGTGTTATCTTTATAGAAAAAACAAAAATGATATACTTACCTGCTCTGTGAAGTGGTTTTGCACAGAGCAGCCCATATCCTCCTTTTCTCGGGTCCTTCTCGTGCTCCTGGCCCCTCCTTTCTGTTGAGTTCCCCCACAGCAAGCAGCTTGCTATAGGGGCACCCAAGCCAAACTGCAGCTCTGTGTTTATTCAGACACAGAGCTGCGGTTTGGCCATGCCCCCTCTTTCCCCTGATTGGCTAACTGACTTTGATTGACAGCAGCGGGAGCCAATGGCACCACTGCTATGTTTCAGCCAATCAGGAGGGAGTCCCAGACAGTCGTGGACATCGCTGGATAGAGATGGGGCTCAGGTAAGTATTAGGGGTGGCCGTGGGGGGGGGGGCGGGAATTGGGCTGTTACACACAGCTTTTTATCTTAATGCATTAAGATAAAGTCTTCTGACATACCAATCCCTTTAATACATATGCTGCATAATACACTGACTTCGGGAGTTTGCATACTTCTAAGATTTCAACCATTTTACCTCCTTGTTAGCGCTAAAAATGGACTGGGGTTTTAATCCTTCTCCTTCTCCTTTAATCCTGTATTCATTCCACTGAATATCATGTCACGTGATAAGATACTAAATGGCTTCTTGAACAGAATACCTCATATTTTGATGAAATATTTTAGTAGTTTTCTTGGGGAATTGTAAAAAAAACTCTGGGGAAAAAAAAGAAAAAAGGGTAGGAGTTATTTTATCTCCGATTATAAAAATAGGATTTTTTGTACTCACCGTAAAATCCTTTTCTCTGAAGTCCATGGACGGACACAGCTCCTTAAATCTTGACAAGTGGGTTATGTTCCCTGTTTACAGGAGAGGACTAGGCAGAAACATGTTAAATAGTTAAATACATGTTACATTAACAGAGTTGAACAGCCCCGCCCAGGGGGCGGTCCCTCCAGACATAACCCTCCTCACTGCAGCTTGCAGCCTCAGTTCGTAACAAGCAGTACAAACCTAAAAAGGAGGGGTGGGAGCTGTGTCCGTCCATGGACTTCAGAGAAAAGGATTTTACGGTGAGTACAAAAAATCCTATTTTCTCTTATCGTCCATGGACGGACACAGCTCCTTAAATCTTGACAAGTGGGACGTCCCCAAGCAGTGTCAAAAAACGAGGGGTGGGAAATATATCAGTAAAAACAATTTTAACTTCACCCCAAAACAAGCAGAGCTCCTCAACGGAGGAGGTGCAACTTTAAACAGCCGCCGGCAAAAACTAGCGGCTGAAAAAAACATCATAAGATGCACTCACAGCAACCATGTAAATTCTGGAAAAAGCGTGAACGGACGAGCAAATCGCCGCCTCGCACACCTGTGAGACCGACGCATGATGTCGGAAAAAAAAAACCCAGGAAGCACCAATTGCCCTGGTCGAAAGTGCCGTGACCGGAAAGGGGGGCCCGCCCTTAGGAGCATAGGCCTGTATGACGGCCTGCCCGATCCACCGAGAAATGGTGGTCGACGAGACCGCCAGGCCCTTTTGTGGACCAGACACCGACACAAAAGAGAGTCAGAAGCTCCGAAATGGAGCCGTAGTAGGCTGGTATACCCGCAAAGCGCGTACCACGCCTAAAGTATGAAAGGCCGAAACCTCCTTCGGAAGAAGGGAAGGTCGCGGGCGCACCATCACCTAATCCTTATGGGGGATCAAGCATGGCGGCTTGCAAGACAAGACCGCCAACTCAGAAACCCCTCTAACAGAGGTAAAGGCCACTAAAGGGGCCACCTTCTGAGATAGTGTCAAGAGAAAATCTCTCTGATGTTTCCAAAAGGAAGGTTCCTGAAGAACCGAGAGCACCAGAGTCAAAACTCATGGGGGAAGAGATGGGCCAAGAGGGGAAAGTATATGACAAACCCCTTGCACACAAAAAAAGGGGACCCACCAGGGAACGGGCCGCAAAAAGGCCACTAACAGAACACAGCCAAGGCTGAAATCTGCCCCCAAACGGTGCTTTAAGCAATTTTTAGATCCAATCCAAGCTTTAAAAACAGCAGGACCCTGGACATTGAAAGTACGCCCGTGGACGTCACTCCATCCCTTCGCACCAAGAGAGATGCGACGGTAGATCCTCCGGAAGAAGACTACGGTGCCCTGTTGAGATGACCGAGTCAGACAGACCCTGGTCACCTAAAGTCTGGCTTCCAATAACCATGTTAAGCAAGTCAGTGACTGTACAACAGGAGGAAGTATGGGACCTTGAGACAGGAACCTCCTGCCCTGGCAATCGCCAGGGTGCCTCCGCTACCAGGCGCCCGATATCAGCGTACCAAGGACGCCGAGATTAATCTGGAGCGATTAGAATCATCGGGATCTCCTCAGCATCCACTCTGTGGAGCGGCCGAGGAAGCAACTACCATGGAGGAATGGCAAAAAATCACCGATACAGACAACACAGGGCCACCAGCGCGACTGACGCGTCTGTACAAGATCACTAGACCTGGCCACTAACTGACACCCTTGCGGCGGAGACAAGCTGCCAGGAGATCCATGCCATGTGAGGCTCACCTCCTGCAAGGGAGCCGAAACACCCCAAGCACAAAGACCAGTCGCCCTGGTCCAGCATCTGGCGACTCCAGTAGTCTGCCTGCCGGCATACCTGATGGTAGACTGAAGCCACGGCCGTGGCGTTGTCCGGCTGAAACCAGATTGGTCGACCACAAGGAGAAGCATAGCCTGATCGCCTAAAATAGTAGGACAATGAACAGTAGACAGCACCTGGTATTCCCAGGCGGTCTTCCACCAGGCACTAGCCAGGCCCGACCCTGGGTAGCTACCGAGACCAGACACATTCAAGGAGGTGTGGTCATAGGTCCACGCAAGTCCAGCGACTCAGGGCCGACTGGACCCCCCAGTTTTGTGAACCTCCAGGTTCACAACCCGTGAGCTGGCATTCGTCGTAAACACCGACCACTGGAAGGAAGGAACAACTTCCCGGACCGAAGAGTCGGGAATCTCTGTCACCAACTCAGAGAGACTCTGACTAGGTGGCGCACAGGAATCTAATGATTTCAGAGACAAGAGATTTTTACCACCTGGACAGTAGTTCCACTGGAAAACCAGGGTGTGGAACTGGGCATACAGTACCACCTTGAAGGAGGCTACCCACAGACCCTGAACCAGCAGGCGCCCGGAGAGAAGACCGATTGCGTGATGCCAATACCTTCTCCGCAGACTGAAGAGTCTGCAATTTCTCCAGGGGAAGAAGGACCTTGCCACTGAGGAGTCTGGATCAACACTAGATACTCCAACGCTGAGTCGGAACCTAGCATGCCCATAATTTGAACCCTGGGTCGCACACATGTAGGGCAGGCTTGCTGCCACTGAGCTACACTTTCTGGCCTAAACGTTTAACATCCACCCGAATCTTCGGAGGGTCTGAATGGGAATAACCCATCCACTAGGTCGGAGACAGAAGCTGCTCTCAGAAGAAAGTCGTCAAAGTAGCCAATGAGGCAAAGCCTCGCTGTCCCAACAAAATTAAAATAAGTGCGAGCTCCTAGCTGAAAACCCATGGTGCCGACGCCAGATCAAAAGGGAGGGCCACAGGCTGACAGAGACCCTTCTCTCATCACGAAGCACAGAAAAAAACACTGTGACATGTGCAAAACGGGACATGCATGTATGCGTCCCTGATGTCCGAGGACGTCAGGACATCCCCCGGATGAAGCGCAGCTACCACCGAACAAATGGATTCCATGCGGAACTACCCAACGTTCACAAAGGTATTTAGGGCCTGAGGCCCATAGAAAACCCCAAAACTCTCGTCCTGCAGGAAAGGTAAAATTACCTTGCAGCTTAGCAAATCCCACACTGCCCAAGGCAGACCGACGTGCCGGGAGGGGAAGACACAAGGACAGAACTTTGTTCTGTGGATAGGAGGAAACCCTATCTAGTACTCCGAAGAGACCACCTCGCAGACCCACTAGTCGGAGAGCAGGGAGGTTTCACTGAATTGTGAACCTGCAAGCCGCCCCTCCCACCTAGAGACAGGGAGGGAAGGCTATATACATTGGCAGGATTTGGGTGCCGGCGTGATCGGCTTATGCACCCAGGGACAGATTAGTCCCCCAGCTGGGCCTTTGACGGCCTGGGAGGGTTGCCCCTAAATAATACACACACATAGTGTGTATGTATATTATGTAGGTGTATGCACACATGTCTTTGGAGGAAACCGGAGTACCCGGAGGAAACCCACACAGACACAGGGAGCGACAATGCAAGCTCCAGGCAGATTGGCGTCAGTGTGCAGATTGGTGTCAGTGTGCAGATTCGAACCAATGACTCTTTTGCTGCCAAGTAATGGAGTTAAGCACTACACCACCGTGTGCATAAAACCATTCTGAAACAGACGCCCTGGATAACAAGGGCGCAGCATTCAATGAAGCATCACAGACCTATATGAGGCCCTGGACCAGCTGGTCCGCTAGGCTAATAACCTCAGGAGAGAGTCGGTGCTCCTCCACTGTCTGGTGCAAAATGCTCACTCTGTGAGTTGTATACAGCACTAGGGGTCAGGACTACTCCAAGATGGCCGCCGAGCGTTCAGAACGCGGCCACAGGAAAAAGGCCAGCACAATGTAAGCTGCGCCATAGCGTGGCTACGACAAAATGGGCGCCAATGGGAGTTTTCAATGTAATTGAAAAATCTCCCAAAAAATAGCGCCAGCGACCACTGAGACCCCAGTGTAGTGGCCACAATAGGCCGCAAGCCAGACCCCAGCATGGTAAACATGGAACCGGTCAGTACTTCGGATCCTCTATCAGTCAGATCCATACAAGCGGGGGTTCCCGCCAGGCGGTGAGGGACTACAAAAGCCCTCAGTGGCTTTTCTCATTCCGCATCTCAGAAATTATCAAAGAAGGGCACAGAAGGAAAAAACCTACACAGCGGTCTGATTTGTGTGATCCAAAAAAGACCGAGCCCTCAGCGGAAACCCAGCTGCACTATGCAGCTTAGGAGAGTCCCTTGCAGCAGTAAAAAGCGCACCCATAAATGCCTTATTCTGCCTTTTTTTTTTTTTTTTAACTAGGTACCTAGTCCATGGCTCCATAACAGAGCATTCCCCAGGGGATAACGGGGGAAGGGGGCACTCTTTTACCGCCCGCCCGCAGTCCACCCCCACCCTGGCACAAACTGTGTCCAGGACTAACAATAAAAACTCTGTGGGAATCCCAGGTGCTAACACCTGCTGCCACCACCAGCATGTGGGGAAGGACCCAGATACTGACTCCAATATTTACATATAGTGTGTATTATAATATGCACACCTGTCCATACAAATAGACAAAAGCTCCTAGAGCCCTATTCAGGGCCTCTCACCCACTTGCTGCGCTGACCAGGGGTAACCAGGGGACTCCCTCAGGAGGAGACTGCCTAGCGCTGTCTGTGAGAGGAAAAGAACCGTGAGGTAACTTTTGCAGGGACCTGTGTTTAAACAGGAAAAGCCTCATAGGGCTGTTTTATTTAAGGATAAGACACAGATACAGCATAAAAAGCAAAACAGTTACAGGTGTCACCAATCAGTCAGCGTCTGCTGAAGTATAATCATAAACATCTGTGCTCATCACAGGGCTTTTTACCTCAGTCCCCTCAGGAAGGCCCCCTCCCCCCTGACAGCGGCAATGTTAGCAATGCAGCAAGGGAAAGGAGCAGGGAAGTAAGGGGAAGGGACCCCCGAACCCCAGGAATGCCCAGCTGTACCAACCCACCGAAGCAGGAGGGACTGAACTTACCCGTCCAAGCGAGGACTCGCTGACGCATTCCTGACAGAACTACAACCGAAATGGAGGTAGCTGTCGGCCCGGTCCACTGTGATTGAGACAACACCACAGCCCAGTCATATGTGGACCTCGGAGCAAAGCTCACCGGCCACCTCAGGAGTCATGAGGTATGGCGTGGCAGACCAAGCCTCTTTGCAAAGGTGTGCCCACGCTTGCTGGTCGGACTGAGTAGACTACAAGGATCTATAATATCCAGCCTGTCTCTCAGCCAACAGTTGAAAGAAGATTCTTCAAGAAAAAGTAAAGTAAAATAAAATAAAATTTCTCCTCAGGGCGCTGGGCCCAAAGGGAGCCATACGTCCTTCTCCTTTGCTAGGCAGAACGAAACTGAAGCTGCAGCGAGGAGGGTTATGTCTGGAGGGACCGCCCCCTGGGCGGGGCTGTTCAACTCTGTTAATGTAACATGTATTTAACTATTTAACATGTTTCTGCCTAGTCCTCTCCTGTAAACAGGGAACATAACCCACTTGTCAAGATTTAAGGAGCTGTGTCCGTCCATGGACGATAAGAGAAAAGGGAAATTACGCTTTGTGAATTGTACCCACAGACCTTTTTTTATTTTTTCCTAGACAAAACGGACATTGCCTGCCCATAGATACATTGTGGTTCAGTCTGGATCCATCTGAAAAACTGATAGATATATTCAAACCGATCACCCGTATGAAAGAGCCCTTTCTGTATAGTTTTTATTAAAAAAATAATATTTAACATAATACAATTTAGTACTGCAGATTTTTATTTGTAAAAATACTTTTACAAAAAAAAATGACAGTTGCAGAACAAAAAGGGAATCATTAGGTTGGATATTTTAAACTGACATTTGAACTTCGATATTTGAAAACGGGCATGTGCCATCTTTCCTAGGAAGTAGCACAGCAATGTCTCATTACACCTCACCAGGTCAAACAAAGATATACACAATGGTGAGAATAAAAAGCCATTTCTACCTCTGTAGCTTCTATGTTCAGAAATGTATTTTCAGGTCCATACTATATTTTTTCATTGCTAAAAGACAAGAAACATATTTGTTATATACAGTATGCTTTCATGGTTATCTGGCATTTTTAAAAAGCTAACTTTTTTTACAGTGCTTATTAGCAGTATTAAAAACAAAAATGTATTCAAATCACAGCTCGCAAATTCTTAGATGTGGTGGCTGCATTGGTTTTCTTTATGGTTCTTCCCTTCATTTTTCACCTTGTAATAAAGCCAGTATTACCAGACAAAGTAGCAGTTGGCGCATTGGGACATACCATTTAACACTGACAGGGGTGCTTACAATGGTCAGCTTTTATTCATTTATGTGAAACCCTTATCCCAAAAAGGAAAAAAAAAAAAAAACGTTTCTGTAACTGCTTGTAAAGTGTTAGCTGGAGTTCAGCTTTAATTTGTTAGTTAGTCAACTACTTGCCGACCAGCCGTCGCAGTTATACGGCAGCAGGTCGGCTCGGCGAGATCACGTAGCTATACGTCATCTCGCCGTTCAGCCAATAGGGGCACGCGCGCCCCCCCTCGCCCCTGATCCTGACACGCATGCCCAGCGGGTGCGATCACCGCCGGGCACCCGCGATCGCTCATTACAGAACGAGAACCTGGGAGCTGTGTGTGTAAACACACAGCTCCCAGTCCTGTCAGGGGGGGAAATTACCTATCGTCTGTTCATACAATGTCATTTCCCCTTGTCAGTCCACCCCCCCTTCAGTTAGAACACACCCAGGGAACATGATTAACCCCTTCCTCGACCCCTAGTGTTAACCCCTTTACTGCCAGTGGCATTTTTATAGTAATCGATGCATTTTTAAAAAGCACTGATCGCTATAAAAATGCCAATGGTCCCAAAAATGTGTCAAAAGTGTCCGCCATTAAAGTCGCAGTACCGATAAAAATCGCTGATCGCTGCCATTACTAGTAGAAAAAAAATATTAATAAAAATGCCATAAAACTATCCCCTATTTTGTAAACGCTATAACTTTTGCACGAACCAATCAATAAACGCTTATTGCGATTTTTTTTAACGAAAAATATGTAGAAGAATACATATCGGCCTAAACTGAGGGAAAAAAAATTGTTTTATATATTTTTGGGGGATATTTATTAGAGCAAAAAGTAAAAAAATATTTTTTTTCAAAATTGGAGCTCTATTTTTGTTTATAGCGCAAAAACTAAAAACCGCAAAAACTAAAAACCGCAGGAGGTGATCAAATACCACCAAAAGAAAGCTCTATTGTGGGGGGAAAAAAAAAGGACGCCAATTTTGTTTGGGAGTCACGTCGCACGACCGCGCAATTGTCAGTTAAATCGACGCAGTGCCGAATCGCAAAAAGTGGCCCGGTCATTGACCAGCAATATGGTCCAGGGCTGAAGTGGTTAAATACATCTAAATCTACTAGACTAAAGCCAACGATTTTTTTTGTTCAGCCAGCAGGTTAAAAAACACACACCAGATTCCCCATCCACACACTTTAAGTGGATGCAGGTAGCCTCCCTGGTGTGTCACTGTATTCTGACAGCAGGACTTCCCCACGATCAGAAAACAATGATCAGAGCTGCAGTCAATTGGCTGCAAGTGCTGAATAAATGGAAATGTTCCAGCAGGACCGTTCATGAAAGTCAATCAATACATCAACTCCTCAGGAACAGCCAGAGGGATTGAAATTCCTGCTGAACCAGATTAAAGGGTTTGTAAAGGAAATTTATTTTTTATCTTAATAGCTTCCTTTACCTTAATGCCGTGCTGTTTTCATGTCCTCATTGTTCGTTTTTGCTCTCAAGTTGCTGTAATTCTTCTCTGATCTCCACACTTCCTGGTTGTCCATTTCCTGATAACCACAGTGCTGGGAGCTTTCTCTCTGTCGTCACTAACCTCAAGAAGGTGTGATTACTGTGTGTCTAAAACCCCTCAGCACCAATCAGTTTCGTTTTCCAAAGCATCAATGCCCTGTATTGGCTCTGTGGCTCTGTACAGCAGAGGTAGGAAACAACATGCAAAAACAAAACTAGAAACTACAGGTACATTATATGATTGATTTCCATCTATATGATTGATTTCTATCTATTAATCGTTTTTTTAAAAAGGAATCAGTTAACTATTATGTCTCTATACCCTATAAACAGTAATTTCAGCAATTTTTTTTTTTTATTTACAACTCCTTTAATTTTGATCCATGTATGGCCAACCTAACACTACCCACTCAGACGACTGACAATGTCCAAATATGTCTGCTTTACTACTTCTTCCAGAATGCAGATACCCCAAGACAGGAAGTATGTTACTTGCTGGATCACCAGCTAAAATAAAGATAAAAAAAAAAAGAAAAAAATAGTTACTAATAGTTACCAAATCTGGGATTGATAAATTGCAATATAAAATTTTTGGTTTTGGATGACCATTAACGCTTTAAGTCATTTGACAGGCATACATTTAATTTGAATCTTGTAATCAGAAAACAAGTATCCCTTTAACCTTAATCCACTTTAAGTGTAATTTAGAATGCAACTAAACCCCCTTATGCTTCATTTGGAAGCGGTCATCTTGCTCATCTTGATGTGCAGTAGGCATGATGCTGCACATGTGATCAGCCATGACACCAGCCATTTGATGGCTTGACAGTGAGAGCACAGTTCACTAGGACAGACCGTTATTATTCATGGCATAATGTTTTGGGAAACCATTAAATTAATGGGTTTAACTTCACTTTAAGGAGGATCTGAACTGTGGAAACTGTGCACCGAAAAGACAAGCAAGTAAAAAAAACAGTTAAATCGGCTGTGGAGCCAATCACCCCCTGCCATTCCCGACTTACTATGCTCTGTTCTGTGTGGAGATGACCGTCTTGCTGGGGAGAAGGGTCTTGATTTCTCATGTCAGAGCTGCCCCTCCTGATGAATAGTGATCTGATGGAAAATATTCAAATGAGGAAGGAGAGGTGAAGTCATAGATCCACAGAATGAAGGAATGACTCAAAATCAGGAAGAGCCTTACACCGCAGGCCCTCAGGTACGGACGCTTCCAAGGCCCGATCACCTAGAACTATAAGAGACCTCCGTGTGCACATATGCGGATAAGCTCACATTCCACCAGTATAAAAGTTTTGAGACAAATGTGGTAGGTCATTGGCTCGCTTCCTGCATCCAAAATTATCTTCCACTTTTGTGCCCCATATTCGGGGGGCGCAGGGAGCATTGATCTCCTCACCTTCTAAGATGGCTGAGTAGTTCAGAGACTTCTATTAATCCCTGTACAATATCTCTGTGACTCAATTGTCAGGTTACCCTTCTACCTTGACAGAAGACCAATTATCCTAGGTTTCAAAAACTGCGCTCTCTACTTTGGATGAGGACACCATTAATGATCTGGAAACGCCTATCACAGAGGATGAAGTTGCCAAAGCCATTACGGATACACCAAGTGGAAAGAGCCCAGGCCCCGACGACATCACTCCTAAGTTTTATAAACTTTTCACTCCCCTTCTCACCAAGATGTTCAATTCTTTGTCAGAGGGCTCAATGTTCCCTCCACAAACACTCGAGGCTCATATATCCCTCACCCCAAAGCCGGACAAAGACCCAACTTTTTGCGCAAACTATAGGCCGATCTCTTTGATTGGTGTCGACTCAAAAGTCTTTGCTAAAATTCTGGCCAATAGGTTACAACCATTGTTGTCCAGGTTAATCCACTTAGTTCAAGTCAGATTTGTGAGTGGCAGTGAAGCTAGTGACAATACCCAGAAGACCCTTCTTCTAACTATGCCCGGACCCATAATATTCTATTATGCCTCTTAACAGTTGATGCAGAGAAGGCATTCGACCGAGTGTACTGGCAGTTCCTTCGGTGATCTCTGTAACAAATAGGTTTGGGAACTAATATAATAGCGAGGATAATGTCCCTTCATTCCTCTCCATCTGCTAGGATTAGACTGAATGGTTCTTTGTCTCCAGCCTTTTCTATCTCTAACGGGATGCGACAGGGGTGCCCATTGATCCCCCTCCTCTATGTTCTTACTATGAAACATTTGGCGATCTCTTTATGTAACAATCCTCTATCCATTGTAGAACAGTCAGGCTAACTCAAACTAAACTCGTTCTCTTCTCAGACAATCTGCTCCTGTTCTTGACGCACCCACACATCATTCCCCTCAGTATTACAGGAGTTCCAGAAATTTGGAGCAGTTAGTAATTCTAAAGTGAATTACAATAAATCAGAAATCCTTACCATAGCCCTGCCTAAGTCGGACCTATAAAGACTCTTGACTATTTTCGCCTTCAAAACCAGTGGACGCATCCCACTTTACTTTCTTACTCCTTAGAACCCAAGCAGATTTACCTACATATGCGTCCAAACGGCTCTCATGGCTGGGTAGAGTCAATGCCCTGAAAATGGATGTTCTCCCTTGGTTCCTGTATTTGTTCCAAATCATTCCTATACACATACCCAATTCGTACTTCCAGAAAATACGCCAGCCATTTGCCAAATTCATATGGAATGCTGCCCGTCCCAGAATACGATATAAAACATTATCTCTTTCAAAAGTTAGGGGGCTGAAGCCTCGGACGCCTCCTTATACCATAAGGCAGCGGTGCTCACACGCATAATAGATTGGTTTCACCACTCTTCAACCAAGCTTTGGGTTCACTTGGAAAGCCATATGAACCCAATTGAACTCTTCGCTCTCCCATGGACCTTGCCCACACTCCAAGGGGGCTCAGGCCCCTCAATGACCTTACCCATCATATGATTCAGATCTGGGATCACATGCTGTCCAGAAGGGACGTAACAAATCACCAGGGGCCCATGACTCCCTTCTTTGGGACCCCGGCCTTCCTGCCAGCTATGTACCTTACAGGATTCGGACCATGGTGAAAAGAAGATCATAGGAGACTTGCCCAAGTCCTTCGAGCAGACCCCACTTTAAAGGACAGATACCCCTTCCAGATTTCTTTCAACACCCCATGCAGTGGCTTCAGAGACAACAGACTACTTTTTAAATCCGGACTTTCCCATCCATTCCAGACATCCTAGCTGAACCAACAGGATTCGAGGAACTGCTCATGCAGGCAGACCCTCCAGCACATGTTGTATTGCAACTTTACTCCCTCTTGCTCAATATTTCTTCTCCTGACCTTCCACTATTTACAGAGGCGTGGGAGGCAGAACTTTGTCACCATATCTCCTATATTGACTGGCAAAAATGCTTTATCCTGATGCACAAGCTATCCCTAGGCACCAATACCCAGGAAAAAGGTTTAAACTGGTAATGTGATGATACAGATGCCCTTCTACTATACACCATTTTAACTTGGCATTACCAGATTCCCGTTGGCTGCGTCTTGCCTTCCGGGGTCCACATCTGGTAGGAATGCCCTCCTGTACAGGGATTTTGGCAACAGATCTTCAAACTATACTGTAAACTGATGGCGACTTACATTCAACCTTCCCCTGAAGTAGCTCTCTTATTTATACTCCCTGGAAAATTCAAATCAAGATGTATTGCAACACTTTCTTGCAGCAGCCAGAGTAGTGATTCTCCGTCACTGAAGATTGACAACCATGCCTTCCCTGGGGGATTGGGCTACTGAAGTGGACCCCATTAGGGACCTTGAACGTCTGTTGGCAGAGGAATATGGTAAAGATGAACAGTTTTCCGTCACTTGGACTTAATGGTCCATGTTCTGATAATCCTCAGTTTATCTCCTGGGCTCAGTGGCCTAGACAACGTCGCCTTAAGACTATGGTTGAGTGCTTCTTGACTTGGACTTATCCACGGTTACCGATTCAGTGTGTGACCCCTACGCCATTTGTCATAAAGACAGGTTTTTCATATAACCTTTCCTGATGCATTAC
The DNA here is from genome assembly GCF_905171775.1 of Rana temporaria. Taxonomy (NCBI): domain Eukaryota; kingdom Metazoa; phylum Chordata; class Amphibia; order Anura; family Ranidae; genus Rana; species Rana temporaria. The sequence goes on from NC_053499.1 coordinate 57,213,460, forward strand.
GTATGGGACACCTATGATCCCCTTTTCTGAAATGATGGTGAATGTTAATTTTAACCTGTAATGTTTTCAGGGGTTGCTATCCCAGATGGTCTCCTGATGTGCCTTATAAACATGTTTTCATTCCATTTTTATGTAACCTGGATATGCATTTGTTCAGATGTAAAAAAATACTTATTGTTGGTGTACCTTACCAAGGTTTGTAATGTTTTACTTTCCTCTCTTGTTCTCCATGAGGGGGGGGGGGGGGGGGCATGGGGGCGACTGGTGGGAGCAGAGAGTGGGGACAAACAGCTGGATCAGGCTGAATGTAGCAGGAGGTGAGATATATATATATATATATGTTACACAGGGCTCAAGTTCCTGCACTTTTTTCACAGCAGGAACGCAGTTCCCTTTGCAAGACTAGAGCAGCCGAGCCGCCCAAGCCAATCCTTTACTAAGCGGCGATGCCCAGCTCGAGTCACTGTCAGGGGCAGGCGAATCTTAGTAATCCTTTATGTTACTGGCCGCTTCCTGTATTTGGATTCATCAGGTAGTGTGCGGGTATTCCGTCACTTCCTCGATGCCGCAATGTCTCCTGGGAACTTTTGTCATTGTTCCCAGGAGTCATTGCGGAGGTCTGCCGCGAGTTATTGCGGGATTTAGAAAGAACTTGCGGTTTAGTAATTATGCATAGGAGCGTATCATTTTTTTTTGTGGGGGAGTGGATCTTGGGTGGGAGTTCCCACACTTTTTTCTCCAGGACTTGACCCCTGATGTTACGCCATAATTGTACATAATGCTCTTATAATTTCACCTCCTGCTATCTTCAGTCTCATTCAGCCACAGGCCGCTGTGCTCTGTTCCCCCTCTCCAGTCTGAATTCAGTCGCTACCATACACATTGCTGTCAGTGCACATTGAAAACATTGGTATTGTGAGTATTTTTTCTGCAGAGAAGAATACTCATATGACACCAATGTTGTGGTGTGAACAGGGCACATAGAAATCAGTAGTTTTCTTTATGTCCTTGCAGAAACCTACGTTAGGAAAATGCATGTCTCTGTGCATGATGTGAACAAGACCAAAGTATTCTATGCAGGTCAAATCTGCAGTTTTCCATCAATTCTTATGCATGCATGTTGTGATTTGTGAACAAGGCCCAACAGTTCCCATAGTCTGCTGTCCTATTTATGAATCACAATATTTGGGAGTTTTGTCCAAGTTCAGAAAGGCCTTGTTCACAGCGAATGTGCAAAAAATAAAAAATAAATAAAAAAAGAAGGTTTCTGAAAGGACATAAAAGAAAACAATTGATTTGAAAGTGCCTTGTTTACGCTATAATGTTGGTGTCAGGTAAGTTCTAATATTTATTCTATTATGTAAACTTTACATAATGGAATGAATTGTAAAGCCATTTTACAACAATTATGGTTAGATCTACAGCTCGCTGATAAGGTCCAATGTTTCGTGAGCTGTAGATCAGACTTTCTGCCAAGGGTTCCCCCACAGTAAAAAGGTTGAGGAAAAACTGCCTTAGATGTATTTTTCAAGAGGAATCTACAGGTTGCAAGAAAGACAGTGTAGACAGAAGAATTCCTCCCGCAGAGCCATTAGGGTCTCCTGGCTGGCGTTAACAGCTGCTAGCAATAATCGCATGTAAAATCTGGCAGGCTGGTTGTACCCGAGTTGATCAACATGGGTACATTCAGCCTGCCCATACATGGTTTGAATCTCGTCCAGTTTCTGCTGAACTGGTACAGATTTGAACCAAAGGTTGGCTTAAGGGAGGGTTTTAAACCCAATCCGTTTTTTTTGCATTCTGTGTCCTATTAGGGAGATTTACCTTCACTTTCCATCCCATAAGCAAAATAGGAAGGGAGATGGAATCCATCCAGTGTCAGGGAATACCAATTGTTAACCAGGGTCACTAGAACTAGCAGTTCAATTAGAAGACCCCCCCCCCCCCCTCTATTCTGGAGTGGAATGTACCCTGTTGAAGCATTTGTTTTTTTGTATATTTTCTTTGCTAAATAAAACATACATTTTCAATCAAAAAATCCCCCCTCTATTCTTGTTCTGATGTCCACCCAGAATTGGGATGTTTTTTTACTTTCAACGGTAAACATGACTAATTCAGAGGGTGAATCTCCCTAATGGGGGCACAGACATCAAAACCGAAAGGCGTTTTAATCCCTTTCAACTCGATCCAAAACATAGAAAATAAAAAAAATTCTACTTTTAACGGGAATTAAATTGTGGGAGTTCATTTTATTCCTGCATGTCGGTCCCGACTTCAGGGGTGATTTTTAGAGACCTCTGTGCAGAAATCTCACCCGAAGTAACCAAAAGTAGTACAGAAACTATTTTTGGGAATCGGTGCAGCACCGCAAATGTTCGATTCGGATGGTACCATTGCCAGCAATAGCTGCCGATTTGACAAATCTCTGCAATGTGAACCAGGGCTTCCGTGACTATTTTTTTTTTATTATCAAGAGCCTTTTAGTGACATTTTAACATATATAGATGTTCCTATAACACAGCAATTATTAAAGGGGTTTTAAAACTTCGTGTTTTTTCACCTTAATGAATCCTATGCATTAAGGTGAAACAACACCTTGCAGTGTCCGGCCCCCCCGTTTTACTTACATGAGCCCCGAATTTCCATGGGCGCGTCCCAGCCGTCACTGTCCATGGCTTCTCGGCTCTTCATTGGATAGATTGATAGCAGCGCAGCCATTGGTTCCCGCTGCTGTCAATCAAATCCAATGACGCGTTCGCCAGGTGGCGGGGCCGAGTCCTGCAGTCGGCAGCTATGGACGCCGAATGCTGGACACGGGAGCATGCCCGCAAGGTAACCCCCGTGGGAGAGCGTGGGGGTTATCTGATGCAGGGGAGGAGCCGAGAGAGCCGCCGGAGGACCCCAGAAAACGGCGTTCTGAGCCACTCTGTGCAAACCGAGCTGCACAGTGGAGGAAAGTATGACATGTTTGTTATTTTTTTTTTTTTTTTATAAAATCGAACTTTTAGTATCACTTTAACTCAGTTCAGGTCCACTTTAATATAGGACATATTCATTGATGAAACATTGTCATATTTCTTTACAGTAACATACATTTTTTAACAATTATAACAGGTGCTCAAATGTATTTTATATAAAAGAACATGGATTTGGGTTACATCCAGTTAATCCATTGGACAGAGGTTATTCCCATTTCTGACATTCCAGTTGAAGTTTGACCTTTCATTACAACACATTCATAAAGGTTGTCCTTGCGCTACACACATTTCTGGCAAAGAAACTTCTCGTTACTAATGCCTAATTTTTTTAACAGCAAACCAACAATGTCTTAAAGTATCATATTGGATAGTAAGGGAGGGTTATAACCCGTCAGATTTTTTTTTTGCCATCTGTGTCCCATCACGAAAATAAGAAGTGAGGAAATCCCTGCAAAAAAAAATAAAAAAAGAATCTCTAGGGTGTCACTAGAACTAGGGTCCCCATTGGAAGATTTCCCCTCTATTAAGGTTCTAGGGAATAACACAAAATTTGGGATTTTCTATTACTTTCAATGATGACGTACACATGATCACAACACAGGGTACAAAGAAAGGGTAATTCACCCTAATGGGCGAGTAAGGAATGGTATATTCCCCCCCCCCCCATCTGTGTATCATTAGGGGGAATTCCCTTCACTCCCTGTCTGGTAGACTCAACAGAAAGTGGGAAGTTATCTTTTTAATGTGTCCAACAATCCCTTGTTAGACAGTTGTCAGAAGAACAAGTGTCCCCGTTGGAATATTTCTCCTCTATTTCGGTTTTGGTGATCGCTCAAAATGTTGGATTTACCCTTACCGTTATCCCCAGTGAGATTGGCGATTAGAACAATAAATAAAATTAATCTTCCTAATGATGAAAAAGACAGAAGAAAGACCCGACATTGCTTCTAACCCCTTACCAGTCTATCCAAATCTAAAAAGGTTGTTATTAATTTCATCCTTCTAGTTTAAAAAATGACAAAAGAGATAGTTTCCCTATACAGTAATGGTTTATACATTAGGGCACATCAAACACAGATCAGCAGATTCTCATTTACCCCCATAGTGCAGTATGAATGGCAGTTCTGAGGCTAGGTTAGACCTGATGAATGCAGATATGTTTGCATTGCAAGCAAAGTAGGTCAAATGCAGCCTTTTGTATTCGAACACACAAGTTTGATATGCATTATGTTCAAATGTAGAAGCCATTGTTTGACAGCAACGCCTGTATACACAAATCTTAAACTGAGCTGCCATCACGGAATCCCAACACAATATTAGTGTACAGGCAATTACACTTTGTAAACCAGTTATACCACTTTCTAGGCCAGATATTGAGTGGGGGGTGAAAAAAAAAAAAATCAACAAGCCACACACTCATGGCAACACAATTTCAAACTTGGTCATAGAACTTCCGTTATCTTCTCTACATAATGAAACTGCATTCTGAAATTTGGAAATTAACTGTAAACCTGGCTGTAGAAATGCCTTTTCCTGGCATTCTTGAAGAGTCATCCCTTTAGGTGCAGGAGCAACATAAGGCACGTTAATTATGGCCCTTATTGCTTTGGCTTGGTCCATACAGCGAATAAGAATGTTCAGTGATTCAGAAGTTTCTTTGGTCTTCGCGTTTACTAGCTGCAGTTGGTCAGCTTTCCCCAGGGCTGTCAGCAGGCAACACAGATGCATATCCATGGGTTGACTGTCGTGTGAAAAATGATGCAGCTCTTTTGGGCTTCACTCGTTTAATTTCAGTGCCTGGGGAAAAAAATAGTTATACATAAAGAAATTACACACTCCATTGTTTATGCACACTTGATCAATTACATATAAAACTTGGAAGTGTTTAGGTTGCTGGTTCCAGTAACTCCCATGGCTTCACATCCTCAAACACATTTATAGCTCAATTGCATGTTTGTGTTAACATGACATATGACATTTAAAGGCTGACTCCACTCTTAGCAACACATTTCAGGTTACACCTATATTTAGGGAGTAACTTGCTAAATCTTGCGAAGCATCCCTCATTACCACCCTCGACAGCATGCAGGGGGTTATTCTCCCCCCACAGGCATGGTCACTTTTGAATTGACAGGGCTGTCTTTAATTCACAAAGATCTGTGAATAAATAAACTACAAGTCCCGTCTTCCACTGTGGAACAATTCGTGCACTCATAGCCCATTGACACTTTCTAACTGAAAGCCATACAGTGGTACAGGTAGAGAGCTGGAAGAAGAGTCTGCAGAAGCCAAACATTGCACCTGCGATCTACTGATTGCGTGTGCAATGCTTGCAGGCTCCTGTGTATGAAACAAAAACCTGCAAATTTTTTTACCCTTAAAGGATGAGTTCACCTTTTGTAACATGTTACACCCATATTCAGGGTGTAACATGTAACAAACGGACCGGCCCATGCACCTCCCAAATCTGACAGCTAGTAGGGGATCCCTCTCCCCCTCCCAGACGTGTCACCCATTTAGTGTCCTGTGAATGGAAAAAACGACAAGGTCCTGCAGCCTTTGTGGCTGTCGGCTTGTATTTTTCAATGCACTACTACGACGCTATGGGGCAACGTGATAGTTCATTCTCTCTTCCTGTCAGATTGTGTGCCTGTACATCCCATAGGGGCAAGCAGATACAGTTTTACTGGCAGATCTGCAGGATACCTGCATGGCACCAGTAATCTGCTGATCGCTGGTGCAATGCCTTACAGGTTCCAAAAAAGAATAAAAAATAAATGCACTTTTTTTTTAACATACAAAAAAAAAAAGTGCATTAATGATTTTTAATTCTAAAAAGCTAGTCTGTCCTTTAAAAGGTGAACTTAACTGGAAAATGTAAAGACGCAGTTTATCCAAAAACACATCAGATGCCCCTAACAGCAGCTATAAAAACATTCTGTGTGCATGAGGCCTTAAAGTAGAACTATAAGCAAACTTTTTTTGGCCACCCATGTCCCATTGGGAAGATTTCCCTCGACTCCCTGCCACATAGCAAAAACAGGAAGAGAGAAGAAGAAACCCCTCCATCGTGAGGCATCCCCACTACTACTGGCCTAGGGACATCCCAAACTTAGGGATTTTCTTTTACTTTCTACGAGAACGGTAAGCAAGACAAATAGGAGGGTAATTTGCCCTATTAGGGGCACAGATAGTAATAGAAATCTTACAGGCATTTTAAATCCCTCTCAACTTAAACTTTTTTCCTTTGGTTATACTTTAAGCCCCATTACCCTAGTAATAGTTATAGCTGAGTGAATTAGGTATTAATATTTTGCTGCTGGAGCCCTAAGAAATATACAAAGTTGGTGGCTATACCAACCACTATAATCAAATAGTATAAATAATTTTGAGTGGTCTGACTCATTAATACAAACATTAGGAGGCATGTATATGTTTCTGCATATGTGTTTTTTTCTTTAAAACAGGACCTTAGATTTAACAAGTAGTCAGCCTTTAAAACACATCATCACACACACACCATATACGATCAAAGAATTTAACCAGACCACTATACCAATATCTTACCATCATCAACATAATCAATAGTGGTGAGATGCTTGATGCGGTTACACAGAACACTTTCCTGTCTTCGTAGTTTGTTCCGTTTCTCAGTAATTGGTGTGCTCCCAGAAACAGAGTCTGGAGAATGCAAATCTCCACCTTGATTAAGTTCTATGCAATACTCAATTAAACCACTCATCAGCTCAGCCTGAAAAAAAAAAAAAAAAAAAAAAGGACTTAATGGTAAAGTCTAAAACTATAGCAGTATTTTCCTTAAAGCGGATGTAAACCCTCACATATACCCAGCGAAGTGATCAGCCTCAGATGATACACAGGGATGAAACAAATCTCCCTACATTAGTTTTACATGCAAATCTTCGGTCTATCTTTATATACTGTTTAGAAAGTGCACATAGTGTTAGGAGATTTTCTCTTCCTGGTTAGCACTGCAGTGAAGCCTGGATATACAGCCGATTGGAGGAAAGGCACGCACTCCCTCTCCTCATAGGGAGAGAGACTTTCAGCTCTGTCCTTTGAATCGTCCAGGGCTCTGCCAATCTATTTATAGCTATTAAAAAGGAAAAAAAGTTGGGACTTTGTATCTCATATAAAGTCCCACATTTGCCCTTTTTCATTTCTCCTTAATTTTATAATTTATTTATAGCATCCTCCCCAACACAAAAACTGCTTTTATATGTTTTAGGAGAACTTTTCAGGAGTTATCAGGCCAATAACAGAAGAATGGGGCAGGAGACAGCTACAGGACATATAGCTTTGAAGAGAGATAACAAAACACTGCAGATATATGTTCCCAGCTCAAATTTCATGAATCTTGAACTTCAAATGATCTCCAGAAAATATTGCCACTAAGACAGAATATCCTCCTATTTAATTGAAACTACGATCGTCATGTGAGAAATACAAAGAATACCATAATGGGGCAATTGACAATTCTAGGTGCCTGGCTCTTAGACCCCTTTCACACTGAGCCGCTCATAGCGTCGGCGGTAAAACTCCGCTTTTTTTACCGCCGACGCTATGGGCGGATTTTCGGCGCATTTCTGCTGCTAGCGGGGCAGTTTTACCCCCGCTAGAGGCCGAGAAAGGGTTAAAACCGCCCGCAATGCGCTTCTACTGCAGCAGCACATTGCCAGCGGTTTTCAATGGGCAGCAGCAGTAAACACACTGCTCCTTCACCGCTTCAAAGATGCAGCTAGCAGGACTTTTTTTTACCGTCCTGCTAGCGCAACGCTCCAGTGTGAATGCGACAGCTGTTTAAGAGCGGATTGCAGGGGCTATTTTTTTTATTTTTTATAAATCTCTTTATTATTTTTTCTCATATACAAACATACAAGTATACATTTCACATTCCCATTAAAATCACATAAATACCCACATTTCCTTACATACTTCACATTTATGTCTTCTTCCGTTTACCTCCTTTTTTTCCCTTTCTTCCATTGGTGTAGTTCCATCCCACTTCCCTATCCCCCTACCCTGAGGCACGTTTTCTATCCAATTTGCCCATATTTTCTTATATTTTTCCCCATTTCCTCTATTATAGTATGTCTCTTTATACAATGGCAGATTACTATTTATCAGGTTCTTCCATTGCGCCACCGAGGGGGCTTCTACTTTCTTCCAATTTAACACTATTACCTTTCTTGCGTAGAAGAGCAACAGACCCACCTGTGTTCTTCTTTCCTCTACTAAACCTAACAGACAGATCTCTGCCTCTAGGTCAAGCTGAACTAATGTCACTTCATCTATTATTCTCAAAACCTCTCTCCAAAACCACCTTATCTTTGGGCAAGTCCAGAATATATGTATAAAATTTCCCGGAATACCTGCACATCTCCAACAGTTTTGAGAATTTGATGGGAATATTTTAAACAACTTATATGGTGTGTAATAGATCCTTTGTGTTATTTTAAATTGGATTAATTTGTCTCGAAGTGAGACTAGGATCTGAAAAGGAAATTTATATATCTTCCCCCAATTTTGGGACATCTCTCAACCAACATTCATATAGTTTATTCATATCTGATGGTTCGGTTTTTCCTAAATACGAGTATAACGTTGAGATCATCCCTTTTTCCTTTCTCTTTCGCACCATTTGTTCTAAGCCGGTTTCTTTTAGTTGTCGCCTGCAATACGCTCCAGTGTGAAAGGGGTCCAAGTTACAGACTCAGAACCAGCATGACGCAAACAAAAGTCAAAACAAAAATGATCTCTCTACTGTATTTGCTTCAGGTCACGGACTGAGAAAACAGTAAAGGGCCAAACCACACTTTTGTAATGCTTTACAGCATTACACATTAACCACTTAAGGACCGCCTCCTGCACATATACGTCAGCAGAATGGCACGGCTGGGCACAAGCACGTATATATACGTCCTGTACTTGTACCCAGCCGTGGGTCGCGGGCGCGCTCCCGCGACCCGGTCCGAAGCTCCGGGACCGCGGGTCCCGCGGACCCGATCGCCGCTCGAGTGCGGCGATCGGTCCCCGGAGCTGAAGAACGGGGAGAGCCGTGTGTAAACACGGCTTCCCCGTGCTTCACTGTGGCGGCGTATCGATCGCGTCATTCCCTTTATAGGGGAGACACGATCGATGACGTCACACCTACAGCCACACCCCCCTACAGTTGTAAACACTCACACAGTGAACCCTAACTCCTACAGCGCCCCCTGTGGTTAACTCCCAAACTGCAACTGTCATTTTCACAATAAAGGATGCAATTTAAATGCATTTTTTGCTGTGAAAATGACAATAGTCCCAAAAATGTGTCAAAATTGTCCGAAGTGTCCGCCATAATGTCGCAGTCACGAAAAAAATCGCTAATCGCCGCCATTAGTAGTAAAAAAAAAAAAAAAAAAAAAAAAAAAAAAAAAAAAAATGCAATAAAACCATCCCCTATTTTGTAAACGCTATAAATTTTGCGCAAACCAACCGATAAACGATTATTGCGATTTTTTTTTACCAAAGAAAAGAATACGTATCGGCCTAAACTGAGGAAAAAAAAAAAATTATATATGTTTTTGGGGGATATTTATTATAGCAAAAAAGTAAAAAATATTGAATTTTTTTCAAAATTGTCGCTCTATTTTTGTTTATAGCGCAAAAAATAAAAACCGCCAAGGTGATCAAATACCACCAAAAGAAAGCTCTATTTGTGGGGAAAAAAGGACGCCAATTTTGTTTGGGAGCCACGTCGCACGACCGCGCAATTGTCTGTTAAAGCGACGCAGTCCCGAACTGTAAAAACACCTTGGGTCTTTAGCCAGCATATTGGTCCGGGGCTTAAGTGGTTAAACAAAAGTTACGTGCATCTGCATTCATTTGGAGTGGTACCCCAAAGCACTGAGGCAATGAAGCTCAACATAACCATGCATTGTGGTATGCCGTGTACAAATAAAACATGCATTATGTCTGTATTTTTCCTGTAGTGGCGAGTTGGCAGCCCTTTCATTTGAATAGGCTACCTGTAAGTAAAGTGTAAAAGCAACAAACCAGAACAGCAAAAGTATATATAGTTGCTGAAATGACACTGCCATGACAGATGTACAACATGGTGGCTGCCATTTGAGTCTCCTGAAGTATATATATATATATATATATATATATATATATATATATATTACACACACACACATACAGGGGAAGTTACATTTACAGATTTGTCATCTTCACTGATAAATGGCCAGAGTAGTTAAATTAACCAGCAGGGGGGGTATTTCCTGCAGCCAACAGGGTGAAAGGTGAAGGAGACCACCTTCATGGAGAACTGGGAGCTGGCAATCATGCTGTGAAAGAAGGTCTTAAAAAGAGCAAAAGCTGGTAGGATCAACTGGTACATATGAAACCTTTACTCATACCAATATAAACAAAACTTGCACAACAGCAATGACAACCAGAAAGGGAGCAGTTTATAGAACTTCTGTAATTGGGATTACATAACTTTTAAAGTACTTTTGAGTCACAGACCTAGAACAATCTGTTGTACATTATGGTTGAAAAGTGTAACGCCGCGTACACACTAGTTTTTAATGGTCTAGAAAAAAACGACTTTTTTTTCAACCTGATCGTTAAAACGGCCTTGCCTACACACGATTGTGAAAAAAACAAAAACGCTCTAGCAAAGCGCGGTGACGAACAACACGTATGACGGCACTATAAAAGGGGAAGTTCCATTCGGATGGTGCCACCCTTGGGGCTGCTTTTGCCGATTTCGTGTTAGTAAAAGACGATTCGCGCTTTTCAGTCTGTTACAGCGTGACGAATGTGCTATCTCCATTACGAACGCTAGTTTTACCAGAACGAGCGCTCCAGTCTCATAACTTGCTTCTGAGCATGCGCGATTTTTTCACGTCGTTAAAGCCCAAACACGATCATTTTTTACGACGTTGAAAACGTAGTGAAAAATTAGAGCATGTGCTAAGTTTTTAATGCCCATTTTTTACATTGTGAAAAATGCTCTGGAGCCCACACACAATTGTTTTTAATGACATAAAAAAAAAAAAAACGTGTTTGTGTGTACACAGCATAAGACTTTTAGCTTTGTATACATGTTCATGTTAACCTCAATGCATTAAAGCCAAAGCACCCCTCGGTCAGACAACAAGCATTTCCAGAAGAAGTTGTCGGCAATGGCAGGTTACATATTTCTCTCATGACAGGTGTACTTAAATTCAAGTAGTATACAATTTCCCACTTGTCAGACTTAACAGAATGGTAGAGGGCTTTCTGGGTGGCAAGCTCATTCCCTGGGTATTGTTTAAACTATATGTAATGCTTCTTTAAAGCTGAACCAAATGGCACAAATGCTTACATTCGCTCCAAAGGTCTGACACCTGTGAGGTGACTCAACAGCATCTTTTCCATGGTTCTTCTAGGTATGATTTTTGGCAGATTCAGGATGAAGACAATCCCATGCATGCGCAGGAGTACAATCATTCCCGCACATGGACAGTGTACATTCTGCAGAGGCTTGCAAGCAGGCAGTTAAAGCGGGAGTTCACCCAAAAACATTACATTTTAACATTACATTCAGGCGAGTTTTAAGAATGACAATCGGGTGGGGTTTTTTTTAAATCGTTGCCGTACATACAGTTTTATAGATATATGTTCACCGCGGCTTCCGGGTATAATCTGCGGGACTGGGCGTTCCTAATTGATTGACATGCTTCCGACCGGCGCATACAGCGCGTCACGAGTTGCCGAAAGAAGTCGAACGTCGGTGCGCAGGCGCCTTATAGAGCCGACTCGCAGTCCGGCTACTTTCGGCAACTCGTGATGTGCTGTATGCGATGGTCGGAAGCATGTCAATCAATTAGGAACGCCCAGTCCCGCAGATTATACCCGGAAGCCGCGGTGAACATATATCTATTAAACGGTATGTACGGCAACGATTTAAAAAAAAAAAAAAAAAAAACACCCGATTGTCATTCTAAAAACGCGCCTGAATGTAATGTTAAAATTATTTTTTGGGTGAACCCCCGCTTTAAGTGTACTTTATTGCAAAACAGACATTGCATGCCTCTTCTGCAATAAAAAACCTGCCTGTTCACTATTTTTATATTAAGTTCCACTTTAAGCTGCAATGAGGATGACTAAATGGTCAATAACTTTTTTCTGAACTTAGACTGCATTAGGGGCAAGCATTATTATAGAGCTGGAAATCTTTATCCTGCAGAAATATAGCCTAGGGGATAGATGTTCTTAAAACACCAGGTTATACATTGCCTTTAAGTATAAATACCCCTTGAAATTTTCCACATTTTCTCATGTTACAACCAAAAACAAATGTATTTTATTGGGATTTAATGTGATAGGTGGCTCTACAGAGTATTGGCAAATGCACGCCACACTTTTCATATATTTGTAAAACATTTTGAAAACCATTTATCATTTTCCTTCCACTTCACAATTATGTATCACTTAGTGCTGGTCTAGCACAAAAAATACATTTACATTTTTGGTTGTAACATGACAAAATGTGGAAAATTTTAAGGGGAATGAATACTTTTTCTAGGCAAAGTAAATACTTTACACAACAAGTTAGCTTCTTTTTCACATGTTAAACCAAGACATCTTGGCAAATAAATTGTTTCAGTATGTATTTGAAATGTGTATTTCAGGAAAATCTAACCTGCTTCTTTGGCTACAGCTTATATTTTCAGGAGAAGCAACAGATTCAGAAGTCTTCTGTGACAATTTCATAGTATATGTTAAATGGCATGAGCAATTTCAAGCCTGGTTGGAAATTTCCAACAATGATAAAAATCTCTTGCAAATAAAAACTGGAAACAAACATGAACTACATACACTGAACCCTTAAAAAGGTTCTGTCCGATGCCTGTAGGGGGAAAAAGCAACCTTCTGTTGTGGGTAATGTGAGGATGCTGAACTCACGCTATACAGTATATAAGCGGGCAGGTGGATCTCCTCTGTTATTTATTATCTGGCAAGGTTTTTTGATGTACAGTATATGCATTAAAAGTTACTTCAGTTTTTTCCTCTGAAAATGTATTACATGCTTTTATATTGATCACTTCTCGGTAGCTTAAAAACAAGGAAGGTACAATATAAAAATTACTAAATTATTGCTGGAATGTCACCTGTTTGGAGTATATTTTTAGCAACTTGTTAACCGGTGTTCCTTCATTATCACCATCAAACTCCAGCCATAAAACATGCTCTTCCCTGTCGGGATGCGAGAGATCCCAAGACAGCTCTGAAAACTTCAAACCTATTAAGACATGCTGTGAAAAAGAAATAGGAAGAGGCTTTGTGAAACTGTTTAAATAAAAAATAAAATGAACAACAGATGTTTAAAATTGAATGCGCATAATGTATGGATAGAAATAAAAATAAAAAATTTAAATAACCACAATGGTTATTATGCGTAATAAAAATAAAGTCAGTGTATTACTGTTACACATGAATGACTGGTATTTCATGAAAATCCATAGAGCTCATATTACCATAATAAAAGGCGCAAGTGCACACAATATGGATTATCCTAATTTCAGTTAGATGCACACATGCTCAGTCACCCAACAGCTTCATACACCTTTCAGGGACATTAGGGGAGCAATCGCTATACATAAGGTTCCACCCATCAGCTGTGACCATTGCAAGGGGACAATTATATATATATATATATATATATATATATATATATAAACACATACACACACACACAGTTGTGCTTTTCTTTCACTCATGGTTAGCGTTTGGCTGAAGCCATTTATTATCAAATGTGTTTACTCTTTAAATCATAATGACAGCAGAAACTACCCGAATGACCCTAATCAAAAGTTTAAAGGGTTTGTAAAGGAAGATATTTGTGTTATCTTAATAGCTTCCTTTACCTTAATGCAGTGCTGTTTTCATGTCCTTATTGTTCGCTTTTGCTCTCAAGTTGCTGTAATTCTTCTCTAATCTCCACACTTCCTGGTTGTCCATTTCCTGATAACCACAGTGCTGGGAGCTTTCTCTCTGTGGTCACTAACTTCAAGGAGGTGCGATTACTGTGTGTCTAAAACCCCACAGCACCTCCCCTTTGGATCAGTTTTCCAAACCATCACTGCCCTTTATGGCTCTGTGGCTCTGGACAGCAGAGAGGCAGGAAACAACATGCAAAAACGAAACTAGAAACTATAGGTACATTATATGATTGTTTTTTTATCTATTTTTAATCGTTTTTAAAAGGAATCAGTTAACTATTATGTCTCTATACCCTGTAAACTGTAATTTCAGCATACATTTTTATTTTATTTACAACTCCTTTAAGTTTAGGTGATTTTGGCCTTATAAAACATACCCACAAGTTGACAAAAAGGGGTTTGAATGGCTATTTGATCTGTTTGTTTGTAATTAGTGTGTGTGTATAAAACGTCAATGTCTGGACTCCTGACAGACCCTTGCATCTTTCATCCAGTGCTGCACTGACACTTCTGTATTCTGAGTCATGGGGAAAGCAAAAAATAAATGTCAAAAAGGATCTGCGGGAAAGAGAAGTTGAACTGTATAAAACAGGAAAAGGGGATATAAAAAGATATCAAAGGAATCGAGAATGCCAAATCAACAGCGTCCAAACTAATCAAGAAGTGGAAAATGAGGGGTTCCCTTGAAACCAAACCACGGTCAGGTAGATTAACTAAAAATTTCAGCCACAACCGCCAGCAAAAATTGTTCAGGATGCAAAGAAAAACCCACAAATAACTTCAGGTGAAATACAGGACTCGCTAAAAACATGTGGTGTGCTGTTTCAAGATGCAGATATTCTACCATGAAGGCCTGATTCACACAGTCTCCTCTTAACAGTGTATATATATATATATATATATATATATATATATATATATATATATATATATATATATATATATATATAATTTCCCAAGCCATATTTTTTTTTTTCAAAAGGTTAAATACAAAATCTTACTGGGTATTGATCCCAACGGCACAGTACTGCAACAAGTATTCTAGTGTGAATATGACATATGTAGCTTCCATTAACTTAAATATTATAAAATCCCACTCCTAATGCCTATGATGGCTAACCTGTGTAGAAAAGATATAAACACCTATTTTCAGGCTGTCCGGTCATGTTATTCCCTGTGTGAGCCAGTGGTGTATGCAGGGGAGAGGAGGGAGCACCAACAGATGGGACATAAGAATCTATAGGTGATGTCACCACTCCAGGCTTTACCAGTCATTGATGAGCATGCTCTTCTCTCTCCCTGCAGCCACCGCTGGCTCACACAGGGGATCATGTAACCAGACTGGAGCTAGCTAAAAATAGGTAAGTTTGCGAGTCAGGGGGGGGGGGGGGGGGAGCAAATTGCCCTGAGCGCTGACAACCCACGCTACGCCACTGGTGTGAGAGCAGATAGAACTGGCCCTTTGAGGGCAACCAAACTGCTGATGCGGCTCCCGATGAATTTGAGTTTGACACCCCTGCCCTAGGTCCTCAACAACCCTAAAACTGGAGCGAACACCTTGGTAAACACTCTGAAAGCCATGGACAGGCTGAAAAACTAAGTAAACTGGTAGTGGCGATCCTCTACGGCAAATCGCAAAAATTGTTGGTGAAGCCGGAAAAAGCTATATGTAGGTAGGCATTCTTGACATCTACTCACTTCAGGAAGTCCTAATAATGAAGTAAAGCAGTCACTGTACTTTTAAGAAATGGACACCCTTCAGGTCCAGAATAGGCAGGAAGTCTCCGTCTGGCTTGGGAAATGCAAACAGGTTGGAATAGAAGCCGTGAAAACCTCTCCCTCTCTAGTATGGGTGTGATGACTCCAAGACAGCATCCTTTCCAGAAAACCACTTCTTTGGGGCTCCAAACATACCCTTGAGCATATAAAACATGGAAAGGAAACACAGCGAAACTCTAGTTTGTAACTTCTGGAGACCACACCGCAGACCCACTCATTTGTGACCTCAAGAACTGGCAGCCACAGATGATGATTAGACAACCCCCAAACCGCACAAGTGGGGGCATCCCTCACTTTTAGGGGGGGGGGGGGGGCTTTCCTCTGGAGCTAGAGTATTTGAGTGTCCAATTCTTCTTATGGAACTGGGTTGTAAACATCTGCTTCGAGCCCAAAGCTTGTTGGGGGGCTATTCTTTGATTCTGAAGGAATTACCAGTTTCTGAACTGTCACATACACTTTTTTAAGTAGCTATAAATCGCATACTATTACCCACAGCCACCATCTGAATACCAGGAGGCAACACAGATGATGATTAGACAACCCCCAACCTGCACGAGTGGGGGCATCCACCACTGTGAGGAGGGTTTGCCTCTGGAGCCAGAGCATTTGACTGTATAGTTCTTATGGAACAGGGTTGCAAGCATCCGCTTTAAGTCCAAGGCTTGTTAAGTTATAAAAAAGGAGCTCTTCTTGGATTCTGAAGGCAATACCAGTTTCTGACCTGTCACCTTCTTCAGTAGATATAAAAGAATGATTTTACCCACAGTCACCATCTGAAGGCATGCAAGGATGGTCCAAACAAGCTTTTGTTCTCAAAAGGGCAGCCTTTGTTGCTTGTAGAGAAGTTCACGCCGAGTTGGCCTGGTACACAGTGCCCTAGAGATCGCTGACCACAGGATCTGACTGCCAGCTTTACAGTGGAGCTGCACAATCAATCGTTAGAAAATCTGAGCCCTTCTCTGCTGAGAGCTGTCGAACATTTGCTGGCTTTTTATTTATCTACTTAAAAAGACTTCGCCTTTTTCTGACACTTGTCGCTTACATGTAAAAAAAATCTGTGTGTGTGAGATAGATATAGATATCTGAGTGCTGCCCTGGAAGACTTCCTAGAAAAGGAGTTACCAGGTACCCAACTCTGTTTTCTCAAGTCTTGCATCTGAAAGATTGGTCTCGACTGGACAGGAGATCTAACCTGTAGCGTTTTTGTAAGGGTACTGTAGCTCCTGCTTTCTCCACATAAAGATGACCAAGCCCTGGTAGAATGGGCTGCGATTCCCTTGGGTGGTACCATTAAATGGATGGAGCCATTAAAGCGGGAGTTCACCCATTAAACTGTTTTTTCAAACAATCCCCTTAGCTTCATGCTCGTTTTGTCTAGGGGAATCGGCTAGTTGTTTTAAAATATGAGCCGTACTTACCGTTTTCGAGACGCATCTTCTCCGTCGCTTCCGGGTATGGGTCTTTGGGAGCGGGCGTTCCTTCTTGATTGACAGTCTTCCGAGAGGCTTCCGACGGTCGCATCCATCGCGTCACTAGTAGCCGAAAGAAGCCGAACGTCGGTGCGGCTCTATACTGCGCCTGCGCACCGACGTTCGGCTTCTTTCGGGAAATCGTGACGCGATGGATGCGACCGTCGGAAGCCTCTCGGAAGACTGTCAATCAAAATAGGAACGCCCAGTCCCGCAGCCCATACCCGGAAGCGGCGGAGAAGATGCATCTCGTAAACGTTAAGTACAGCTCATATTTTAAAACAACTAGCCGATTCCCTTAGACAAAACGAGCATCCATCTAAGGGGAAAAAAAGTGTCCTGTGCGGGTGAACCTCCGCTTTAAGGCAAACCCCTTCCTCTGTCCATATGGATGTCAAAGATTTGAGAAATTACCTCTGACTTCACTGAGAGGTTCTAGATATAATTATGAAGAGCAGCAAGGAACCCCTAAATTAAATCAGTTTTAGGAATCGTACTGAAAACAATTTATCTGTGAGCCATGGGAATAATACCCCGAAAGACAGTAGGAACCAAAATCCCCATCAGTGGTAATGAGAATGCTTCCCTCAACAGTGGCCACAAAAAAAAAAAATCATTGCTGCGATGCCGCTTGGCTTGCCAAGTGTCGCTGGCCCCGGAATCACCCAAGCACCATCCAATGAGCAGCCAATCAGGCACTGCCTTCTATCCCTGGTTGAGACTGAAAAATCGCTAAGAGATCACCCATACCTGCATTGGAATGAGATACTGCAAGGATAAAACAGTATAGTATAATTCCATGATACTTAAACCTTAAAGGATCACTAAAGGAAAAACATTTTTTTGCTGAAATTACTGTTTACAGGGTATAGAGACATAAAAGTTAACCGATTCCTATTAAAAATGATTACAAATTAATTTTATCTATCATATAATGTGCATGTAGGTTAGTTTCACTTTTAAACTGTTTTCATGTTCCTGTGAACTAGAGAGACACACAGAACAAAAACAAACAAATCCAGGGCAGCGTTTTGTTTTTAAAATGAATCTGATTGGTTCTGTTAAGTTTTAGACACACAGTAATGACAGCTTAGACCTACAGTGAAAAGCTCCCAGTACTGTGGTTATAAGGAAAAAGACAACCAGGAAGCGTGGAGATCACAGCAGAATTACAGCAACTTTCAAAGCAAAAACGAACAATAAGGACATGAAACCAGTACTGCAGTAAGGTAAAGGAAGCTATTTAGCAAAAAAAATAAATTCCTTTAGTGATCCTTTAAATTTCCGTACAACTCCTGATGTGTCCAAATAGCCATCTAAAACTTGGACCAACAACGCCCTTAACTATCCGTGTGGAAAAGGGTGACCAGGTTGGCAGTCTGGTCACCAAAGCAAGAAATACACAGGAATTGCTAGACTGCCAATCAGTTACTACGCATATGAGCAATACAATATGTGAGGAAAGTTGTACAATACATCTTGTATATGCAATATAAAACTGTCCCCTCACCTAAACGCAAATGTCAGGTGTTCTTCCTGTGTATCAAGTCCGAGTCCCCCCCCCCCCCCCCCCCCCCCCAAACTCTGGTGCTAGTTGTGATACTGCTGTCTGTAGAGTTAGGTAGATCCCTGCTTAAACAGACCGAATCTGTAGCCGTAACAGGATAAACCATTATGTTGACCGTTACACCACGTTCTGTTAAAGTCAAACTTTAGTCAGAAGCCAAGTCCTGCCAGATCACTTTAGGCCGGCCCCCTAAAGTGGCGGCAGCACCGAAGAGCCGAGGGACAGATAGACTTCGGGTGCCGACATTGCAGGCGCCCTGGACAGGTAAGTGTCCTTATTTTAAAAGTCAGCAGCTACAAATACTGCAGCTGCTGACTTTGCCTTAAAGAACACAGCGGCTTTGTGATGTTGTTACTTTTTTACATGCACTTTTTTTTTTTTTTTTTTTTTTTTTTAAAGCTGCAAAGGCACTATTTGAGATCAGAAGTTTCCACGGTTTATAAGTAACAGAACCTTCTCAAAAAAATAAATAAAAAATAAATCACAAACCATACAAGTACACAGAGTTCAAATACCTTTTCCTTACGGTCAATAACAGACACTCCTTCCATATTAATAGCAACTGACACAGTCTTGCGTCCAGCTCTGTTCAGAAAGCCTTGTGCTGGTTTGTCAATTTCTCCCATGAAAAAAGCACACCTGTAGATTCACATAATATATTACACTGAATGCAAAAAAAAAAACCACACACAAACCTAAAAAAAATTATAATAAAATAAAATAAAATAAATAAATGTGGGGAGCTATTGGAACATGCAAGCATTCTTTGAGCGTGAGGAGTGCAAAAGATGGCGCTCATTGAAAATAAGAAATTCTAAATCAAATGTGCTGTTGGAGGGAAGTGCTATGTGCAATGTACACTTAAAGGGGTTTTCCACCCATTTTTTAAGTTTATTAAAAGTCAGCAGCTACAAAAAGTATAGCTGCTGGCTTTTAATAAACTGACACTTACCTGCTCCAGCGACGCGCCGGCCGGGGGTCCGCTCCTCTCCCCCCCTCCGGCGTCTTCATTGTCACTGTGGGCACCCGGCCGTGACAGCTTTCGGCTTTACGGCCGGGCACCCACTGCGCGAGCGGCACTGCGCATGCGCGCGCGGCCCGGTGCTGTTTAATTGGACAGGCGATCGCCTGGGACCTGTCACGTGTCCCAGGCGATCGCCTACAGGGAGGGGCTGCCAAAAGGCTATATGACGTATCGCCTTTGCAGCCCCTCGGCGGAAGGAGGAAGTGGGACAGGAAGTCCCCTTCTCCTGAAGCCCCCACTCCCCCCCCCAAAAAATGACATGCCAAATGTGGCATGTAAGGGGGAGAGGAGTGGGTTAAGAGGAAGTTCCATTTTTGGGTGGAACTCCTCTTTAAGGCCCGTACACACAATTGGATTTTCCGACAACAATTGTGTGATGGCAGGGATTTTGTCAGATAATCTGGCCGTTTGTATGCTCCATCAGACAATTGTTGTCGGAATTTCAACAAATATGGGATAGCATGCTCTCAAATTTTCCGTCGGATTATCCGATCGTGTGTACACAAGTCCATCGGACTAAAATCCCAAGTACAAACACGCATGCTCAGAACCAATGCCAACCATAAGACAACATTAGCAGAAGTTGCCCAAAGGGTGGCGCTAAAGAGCAGAAAAAACAAGTTCACGGCCAACACCCTTCGTAGAAAATTCCACGAATTTGTCCGATGGAAATCCGATCGTGTAAAACGAGGCTTTACAGTACCTCTGGGACACATTTTTCTTAAAAGAAAATTAGTGTCTATGCGGGGTACATAAAAAACAAAAAAAACACAAAACAAAACAAAACAAAAAAAACAGTACATTCTTATCAGTGTAATGCTGCAGCTGTCCAATGTTGGCTCGAAGACTGAGAGCTGAAAGATCAGATGAGAGCTGAGCATTCAGTTCTTGATATGCTTAGCGCAGAGAGCAGTGACAGTCAGTCACCGATCTGCTCCTCCAGCACTCATTGGAGCACCAGGAGATGAGGAGGGTGCTTTGGTTCTCACCTGGAGCCAGTTATCAATCAGGTGGGTGGACTATATTGTCAGGATCCTTATAGAGCAGGCATGTCCAAAGTCCGGCCCGTGGGCCAATTGCGGCCCCCCTGGTGATTTACTATGGCCCCCCAGGGCCACAAAAGATATATACCGTATTTATCTGTGAGGCCTCGGAGGGGACAGGACGAGCGCTGTCAGATTGCATGAAGAGAATCTCCTGTTTACTCAGCGGCATTTGTAATAGGAAGTCCTGTCTCCTGGGATGCCATTGGATGACTGTTCTTTCTATCATAAGAGGCGGGACTTTGTATTAAAGAAGTAACCGAGTAAACAAGAGATTCTCCTGTTTGTAATCTGTCGGGCGCTCGTCCCCTCCGAGGCTGCAGATGGGCATCGATCAGGCTGCATTCATGGCACATGTGAGGCTGCATTGGTAAGCCTGCATTCATGGCACATGTGAGGCTGCATTGATTGCAATGGTAAGGCTGCATTCGTGGCACATGCAAGGCTGCATTGATTGCAATGGTAAGGCTGCATTCAAGGCACATGTAAGGCTGCTCACGTAAAGGACGTACAGGACGTGACCGCGAGAGGAGCCGAGCCTGCCCGACTATACCCGAGTGTACTGCGCTCGGTATATGTCGGCGCAGTGGTTCAAACACAGCGCGGGAAGCGGGTATCGGCGTATATCGCGCACCCACAATTTTGCCCTGATTTTCAGGGCAAAAAAGTGTGCGATATACGCCGATAAATACAGTATTTTTTTGTTAAAAGGCCTGTTTAAATATTGTGATTTTCAATTGCTGGGTTTGCACATTAACGCATGATAGAGGTGCAGGCTTGATTTACTTTTGATTGCACTGCACTCTTTTAGGAATATTACCACTTCTATCCATGCTGCTGGTCTTATGCCGCGTACACATGACCGGAAATTCGACAAGAAAACCATGGATTTTTTTCCGACTGAATTTTGGCTCAAACTTGTGTTGCATACACACGGTCACATAAAATTCCGAATGTCAAGAACGCGGTGACGTACAACACTACGAAGAGCTGAGAAAAATTAAGTTCAATGCTTCTGAGCATGCGTCGACTTGATTCTGAGCATGCATGTTTTTTTGAGCGTCGGAATTGCATACAGATGATTGGAATTTCTGACAAGAATCAGCTCTCAAATTTTTGTTGTCGGAAATGGTCAGATGGAGCCTACACACGGTCGGAATTTCCTACCAAGAGCTCACATCGAACTTTTGTCGACATTTTTGACTGTGTGTACGTGTCATTAGTCTTTGGAGTGGTGAGTTTTCGAGCTTGCAACGCTTTCTAGGTGAAAAGTCCCCCGCCCCCCTTTTTTTAAGCCTTAGTTCACACTGGTGCGGCTTTGAAATTGCTACTTCAGCGTGATTTCAAACCCGCATATCAGAGCAATTTGCACTGCCGATTCCATTGCAGCCTACAACTTAATTTAACAGAAATCTATGCAACTCGCAATGAAATCAGTAAACAGTAGTGCAGGAAACTCTCATAATCTATGCCAAATAAGTTGTGGCACATGAACAATTCCATTGCTGGCAATGGGGTGCAACTTGTCATGCGATTTGAAAATGTCAAACCGCATGACAGGTCGCACCGGTGTGAACAGGGGCTCAAAGTAGAAAGTCTCTTTTCCGGTCTTTCCCCTTTTTACCAAACATTTTCAATATAAATACAAACCCATAATAGGGAAGTTCATGGCACTTCTTCAGATACTCTTTGTAGTTTGTGGCTTCTCCCTCTTCACAAGTAATATTTTCCGTAACTTCTTTGTAGGAGTTAAGCAAAGTCTGTTCAAAACCTGCTTGGCGACTTCCTTTATTAATAAAAGCATTCAATAATCCATTCCTTTTTTTACACATATAAGGAGGAAGGAAGCACTCCAGCTTAGGTCTATGAAAGAAGAAATATATCACAATTACATTTCAGCATCTTAGATCTCAAACTATTAGAACTGATAAAAAATTGATATCTTTGTACAATGTATATGAAAAGTGCTGCGTAAATTTATGGCGCTATGCAAGTACCTGAAATAAATATCTATGCAGCTGTGATAGTAACTAAAATATGCCTCTTGAAAGAGCAAATTGCAAATAGATCTGTATTAAGGCAGATGAAGATTGTAAAACCAACTGTCAACAAAAAAGGACGAGATGAATTCCTGAGATTAGGACCCCCTGGGGTATTTACTGCCCAAACCTGTTCAGTATTGCAGTATGCTTGCTGGGGGCAGGATTATTATGGACGTCCTGCGTAATCATCTGCTCAAAAACTCCACTCTGAGCCTGGGTCAGGAATGAAGTTCTGTGACCTCTGGTACAAGATTTCGTCAATGATGGATTAAGAATACCAATTTGATGGGACCAAACTGAGGGCGAGTCCCAAAACTGGACAAGAAGCCCTTCTGCAAATGATTCACACAGAATGAGAGCGAGTGAGCCTAGAGAGAATCCCTTTTCTTCCCTCTACATTTTCCTGCTACTTACCCACTTTGTAACTATAATGTATGTACTGTATCTTTGTAACTAGAAATTATGTATACCCATTTGGAAATAAAACCTACCCTTGTTTTAGTGGTCCTTCATCAGAATCAAGGCACCCCAAAGCAAAGCACAATCTCCCTAAACATACAATCATCCTGAAGAAAGTACTATTATGGTGTGTATAGGTGCCAAGCGTCAAGTTTGCCATTCGTACATCACATTTTTGTTTGCACAAAATTATTTTAAAGGCTCTCCATTTTAAAAACAATATTCTACCCATCAGACTTGTTTATAAAAAAATAAAAATAAAGTTTGAACCCATCTTTGGAAGATGCGCATTTTTCTGCACTATAATAGTTTTCTATGTGCCCTGTTCATACTGGATCACAGCCCATGAGGTCCGATGCAGTAAAACCCAGAAAAAAAATATAAATAAAAACTTATTTTTACCACACGCACAGGCTGCTGTGCGGAGACATGAATGAAGTTTAAAAAACGCACATCACACCCCACTGCAGCCCTAATTTATTAGAATCAGAAAATCACGTAAGATGCAACTTTTAGTAAAGTGGACACTGAGAAACACTTCTGTTGCATCCCATGATGCAATGCGCAACCTTGGTATTATCATACAGAGAACTTCCCTGTATTCACAGGTGTGCCCAACCTTTTGAAGCGCAAGGGCCACTTACGCGACTTGGTAACCGATCGCGGGCCACAATTAACAGAGCAGGCAGATGACAGGTCCATGTTTACTCTGCATATGCAGAGCAGACAGGGGCACAGCCCATTCTACTCAATTGGCCCTCCAATCCGATCTGCCTGGATGGAAGGAGACGGATCCCCCCTTCTGTTTTTTTTTAGCGGATCGACTAGGTCGTGGGTGTAAATGGCCACAAGTCTGGTTGCATCTGTGGCTCAATAAAGGTGAACGAAGGGTCCAATTGGGTCAAAGGGGCCTCACACTGATGCGCTGCTGTATACCTGCAGGTTAGCTGCACTTAGACTTCTATTATTTCCTGCAGGTGTGGTGTACTTTCTGAAGTGCACCAACCCACAGGTAAAAACAGAAGTCTATGGCTCATTGCAGGTAACCCGCATGTGTTCTGTGCTGCACCTGCAGATCGGTTTGAAAGCAGCACAGTAACCACTGCAGAACAGATATGTCCATATATACACTGTGCTTTTACTGTTAAACTTACCTTTAATAACAGTATTCTATTCAGGTATCACCAGCTGTTGCTGTCCCAGGCAGAGAGAATTTGGTATCACTCCACCAACCCGCCATTCCAGAGGAGGAGGTCGCGGGCCACTGGTTGGTCACCCCCTGCTGTATTGTATTGTAGTATACAATAGAGTCACACAATACACAAGTGCCATGACTAGATATTTTTGCGCCCGTTAAATACTTACTAGGCTGTTAAGGCCCAGAGCTTCTGTATGTACCTAGGCATGATTAAAAAACTAAACAGACAGATGAAGCAAAAGGTCTTATAAAAAGCTGCTTTCTGAGGATGATGCTTGTCAAACATGGTTATAAGCCATGATGAAAATAATGCCAGGGTGGTCCAAAATATAGCCAATATAACGAGCCATGGCTTTAAATTGGCATCTTCAAAATGAACACTGAAAAATGGTCTACATTCATTACAAGGAATATTAAAAGGGGTTGTAAAGGTTTGTTTTTATTTTCTAAATAGGTTACTATAAGCTAGTGCATTGTTGGTTCACTTACCTTTTCCTTCCATTTCCCTTCTAAATGTTTTTTTTCTTTGTTTTCTTTGTCTGAATTTCTCACTTCCTGTTTCTCCTCAGTAAGGTGTTCAGTAAGCTGTTCTAAATGACTTTCCACCGCTCGGATTATGGTGGAAAGCTTACCGAGGAGAAATAGGAAGTGAGAAATTCAAACAAAGAAAAAAAAACATTTAGAAGGGAAATCGAAGGAACCTATTTAGAAAATAAAAGATGAACCTTTACAACCCCTTTAAGTAACTATTGTGGAGAATACACCTTCAGGAAGTCAAGTCCATGCTTTGACAGATCATGGCAACAAAAAGGGGGACCTACTCAATACTAGGTGGGTGGTCATAATGTTTTTTCCAACTTATGCTCAGCCTGGTTCTGGTCACCATTGTCTGTGTTTGTTTGGGTCCCCACATCCATGCTGTGCTCCTACCCTACACTGTCCCACAGTGTTACACTGGCCAGACCTATGTAGACCCATGACATTTTGAGTCACTTTATTCTGTTATATACCATTTGTTTACATATAATGGTTTGTATTTATTGTATCTATTCTTATACATACAATACTTACCTCAAGCTCCGGAAAAAGCGTGTGAGCAGGAAACATGTAGAGCTGAGCTTTTCTACCCTCCACATCAACCTACACCAGGCCTATCTAGATATCGATGACTGCATTTGTAATAGTCTTACACAAGGTTATAGTTTGGCCTATGAGGGTTTATGGTGAGGTTTTTTGTGGTAGTTATACTAGCATATGGTGTTCGGTATTTTAACCTTACCTTGTCATTTTAGACTATTTGTATTAATAAACATTTTACTTTTAGATGACCGTGTGTGTTGTGGTGCCTAAAGAGTCCATCTAGAGCAGGACTGGGCAAACTACGGCCCGGCGGACCTTTTAATCCAGCCCGTGGAGCGCTAGCTACGGCATTGTAGTGGCTGGGCGAATGACCCCTTTTATCTTGCTGCAGCTGGCAACATAACAGAAAATGATTACAGCCCAGCTCTTAATGACCTAAAGAATAGTAAGAAGTGAAGGGTTAAATAGTTTATGGCCTAACAAGAGTTTTACAAAACCCACATTCTTAGGCTCCCCCCCCCCCCTCTGTTTTTACCTGGTGATCTGGACAAATACACACATCCTGTATTAGAGTGCCCCCACTCTTGATGAGTGAGCACAGAGGGCATATTTGGACAGCAATATTGTCAGTCGGGGGGGGGGTTTAAATGTGCTAGTAGATTTAAATACACTAACAAACTAAAGCCAAACTCCAACTAACACTTTATAAGCAGTTACAGAATTTAATTTTTTTCCTTTCGGGATAAAAAGGTATTGCAAAAAAAACAAACAAACACACACACACACCCTGATGAATTCTGCTTGTTCTGGCCGGATGAAAATAAAAGGAAAAGCAGTAATCTGCATTTTTTATAATTTTAAGTAGAAAGTAGTCTTTACTACAAACTCATGCGAGTGAGGCAAGGTATTGATGTATAGATTTTTGTATATTAATGACCACTCCCAATGAGAAACAAAAAAAATGAATATACAAGCATGAAAAGGTATACTCATACCTTAATGTAGAAGGTGTATGCTTTTGTTGGTTATAAGGACCCAGTTCTAAACGGCAAGCTAGGCCACCCAGCAGTTCACAGTCTTCCAAGTCACAAGGGTACCTGCCCTCTAGGACATTAGATTTGGCCTCTTCATATAGCAGACGCAAAACTTCCTCATTAACGATCTAAACGCAAAATCAACATATCCATCTCATAAAATGGCAAGATACATTTCCTCTATGGCTAAACCACCACACACATACATATATATATATATATATATATATATATATATATATATATATATATATATATATATATAAAATCATAATTATTATAAGGCTAACTTGAGGGTTTTTTTTTTTTGGATTCACAATTTATTTTTTGGGGAAAAAAATAAATAAATAACACGCGTTTAAAATATTGCTGCGCAAATACCATGTGACATAAAAAGTTGCAACGACCGCCATTTTATTCCCTAGGGTCCCTGCTAGTAGGAGAGAGAAAAAAAAAAAACACACACACACACACACACACACACACACACACACACACACACACGTTTTGGATTTTCCAGCAAAGAAATTTTATAAAAAGACGGATTTTTACATAAAGGAGAAATTGGCCAGGATTAGGAGTGAATATATAAAATGGGACCACAAACAGCCCCCACGGTTTTCTTTGCTTGTGCATTGAGAGCGGCCATCATAGGCACAGGGTATCAATTGTGTCTACACTTATGCTGGGTACACACAGGAAGTTTTTTCCATTCAACTCAGCGAGCTTAACGGAAAAAATAAATAAAAAAAAATCCACGTACAGATCACTGTACTGACACATCCGATTTTAGCATGGCAATCTACACGCTGAGCTATTGTGAGACTGCCGCCCCAGCCAGAGCACAGTGATCAGCGCTCGCAGCCATTGGCCATACTTTAGGGGGCATCTCTGGTCCTCGGACTACTTCAACTGTAACCATACACATTTGACATGGCTCCTTGTGATGCATGGGTCCTGTCAATATGTACAATACTTTAGTACATATCGAAACCAATACTGTTGTGGTTAAAGAGTCAAACACAAACAGTTATACTTTATCATGCTTTATGATTTCAAGACCCTATAATAAAGGCTGTGATGATGATTTCAGTTGTCAGTTTATGATCTGTATAACTTATTATCTCACCTGAAGTTCTCGACATTTAGGAAAGAAAATATTTCTGCGGAACTGCAGACAAGGTTCATCTATGTAAAGAACACAGGAAGCAAAAAATGTAATTATGCCATGCTTTATAGTCATAATAAATCTTATTCAACCACACCCCAAATAAAAAACAACATAATCACAGCATGGACAAGCACCAATCTAAAAGCAAGATGGTGAATAAATGTTAAATTACATACACACACACACACACACACGATAAAAAAAAGTCTATACACCCCTGTTAAACTGTCAGGTTTCTGTTAGGTAAAAAAAATTAGACAAAGATAAATAATTTCAGAACGTTTTCCACCTTTAATGTGACCTATAAACTGAACAACTCAGTTGAACAACAAAATGAAATCTTTTAGGTGGAGGGAAGTAAAAATAAAATAATAATAATAATATTATGCTTGCATAAGTGTGCACACCCTTAAAATACTTTGTTGAAGCACCTTTTGATTTTATTACAGCACTTAGTCTTTTTGGGCATGAGTCTATCAGCACAGCCCTCTTTATATAACCCCTTAGATGTTCAATGGGATTCAGGTCTGGTCTCTGGCTGGGCCATTCCAAAAACTTTCATCTTCTGGTGAAGCCATTCCTTTGTTGATTTGGATGTATGCTTTGGGTCGTTGTCATGCTGAAAGATGAAGTTTCTCTTCATCTTCAGCTTTCTAGCAAAAGCCTGAAGGTTTTGTGCCAATATTGACTGGTATTTGGAACTGTACAAAATTCCCTCTACCTTGACTAAGGCTCCTGTTCCAGCTGAAGAAAAATAGTCCTGAAGCATGAAGCTGCCACCACCATGTTTTCACTGTGGGCATGGTGTTCTTTTGGTGATGTGCAGTGTTTTAATGTCACCTTTAAATGCAAGTGCACAATTTTGTGATATTTTTTCAAATATAAAAAAAAAACATACTACACTATATTATGCAATTTATCCCTTTGTTATTTACTCATTGCACATGGAGTGGAAGGATCCCTTAGCACACTAGCTGTGAAAGAGTGATGAAAAGAGACATCTCTGGAGTATACGCAAAAAGCGAGTGAGGCATTTCATGGCCATTTGGAGTTAGCGAGTGTGAATTTTTGCCCTCGCGGTGGTGGCGCACAATGTAAGTGAATCTATTAAAGCACATTACCTATTTGAGGCATGGTGATTGGAAGAAACCTGAAGGGCTACCCTATATATATTTTGGTTTGTTGTTTGCATAAAAGTAGCAGCATGCCTTTAAATGTATATAATATTTTTGAGGCGATTTATTCACTTTAAAGGAGCAGCTGCTGTTCTACGCACAATTTCATTATTTTTATTGGAGGTGATGCGTCAAGTAGGGCTGCAACTAACGATTATTTTCATAATCAATTAGTTAGCCGATTGTTTTGATTAATCGGATAATAGCCTTAGAAAAAAAAAAAGCATTTTTAAAAAACTTTTTGGGCCAATTTGTTGGGCAGATTACAAAACACAAATTGCCGCAAAAACACATGACATGCTTTTCTGCAGCTTCTCCATTGAAGTATATTGAACCAAAAAAACGAAATAGCACCGTTTTGCGTTAAAAAGTCCTTGCCCTTTTCAAATACGCAGCACCTGGAAAAAAAATCATGGATGTGAACGTGTCCCATAAGAAAACATGTAAATGAACTGGCCTGAGATGTTTAGTAACATAATGGGGTTAAAAAAACAAAAATAAGTACAAAAAGAGCAAATGATCGCTTCTGTAAGGGGTTAATTTTTTTTACTGTGGGACAGTGAAAGTAATATTTACAGAAGCAATTTGCTTTTTTGTACTATAAAGGGACAATTTTTTTTTTTTTTTAATCCCATTATGTTACTGCCCGATTAAACAATTATGAAAATGTTAATCGATTTCATAATCGATTAATTGTTTCGGCCCTAGCGTCAAGTTTATCACATTTATACTTAATAGGGGCATTTTATCGCAGAAGAGACATTGCATGTCTCTTCTGCAATAAAATCCTGCCCGCTCGCTATTTCTTACAGTGGAACTTCAGTTCTGCTTTAAAGAAAAATGTCCTGTCATCTGTATCTCTGACTTTACATTCAGAAAGATAAAATAAAGATTATTTGTTTACCTTGATGAATGTCTTCAGTCGAACAATTTGTGAACCGTGCCAACAGTTCATGCCATTGTCTGCAGACTTTGTAAGGTTGATGTTTTGGCTTCAGTTGCACCTCTAAAAATAATTAATAAAAAAAAGGTAAAATTATATGAAGGAGCCATTTCACTATGACTGTATGGATGTGCAGCAATGTCAAATACCCATGTTTATTACCCAAAAATGGAGAAACAAGCCATAGAGCAAAGACTTCTTGAGCAATGTCAGGGAGCGCAAGGACTTCGCGGATTATTCGGTGCAACTCATGTGCCATCATGCCAGAAAGGCCATCCACCGTCAGCGGAACTGCCTCATCATTCACAAAATACACAATCACATCCATTGCTGAGGAGAGAACAAGTAAGAAAATGGTAACGGATAAAAGGATGTCATTTTAAATAGATGAATATAGCATCCTACTAATCTGTTTATACAGTGATGGCCCCACTGAGAAGGCCACTATTTTGTTTCTCCTGTTAAAAAATAAAAATAAAAAAACAAAACAAAGAAAAACAAATAATCAGAACAAAAATGTAATTCATCTAAAGCAGGGGTCTCAAAACTGGTGGCCCTCCAGCTGTTGCCAAACTACAAGTCCCATGAGGCATTGCACGGCTGACTGTTACAAGCATG
Source organism: Rana temporaria (assembly GCF_905171775.1). NCBI lineage: Eukaryota > Metazoa > Chordata > Amphibia > Anura > Ranidae > Rana > Rana temporaria. Next base: position 57,244,034 of record NC_053499.1, read on the forward strand.
ACTCCCACAGTCAGAGGAATGATGGGGACTTGTAGTTTTGCAACAGCTGGAGGGCCACCAGTTTGGGACCCCTGATCTAAAGCTTAATGGATATGGGCTAAAAAAAAAAAACAGCTTGTGCCCATGATGTCCAACAAGAACAGAAGCTATTATGCAAACAGCCTAAATCAGCACAGGGCAGGGATGCAGTTCTATGCAAATCATGCCCAGGCGATGACAAACTGCATTTATAAAACAACCTCAGTTACTTTGAGAGGGGAATAAAGGTTATCCTGCAGCTGTCGAGGTCATATAAAAAAAAAAAAACTGCAAGCGTTGGAGCTTTTGTACATAAAACTCATACTGTTTTTCTATTCTATACCTCAACACCTGTGCTTCAATTAGTATAAATCAGATCCAGCTTCTATGTGCTCTTTATTTATTTTAATTCTCTTAAAAAAAAAAAAAAAAAAAAAAAAAAGGGAAAAAGTCATGTGCTGAACCTATATTAAAAACACGGGTTCAGCACTATCTATAAGCTAAAAATTCACACCTCCAAAGAAAAGAAGCAATTTAAAATATACATTCCGCACTTCAAACCAGGGAGTTGTTTGAATATTAAGCAAAACATAAAAATGTTTGAATGTTGGAAGAATATCAGAACAAATCTACATTCACTGAGTGATAAACAGCACAATAAAACAGTCACTTGCTCTCTGCTCAGGGAGCCCAGAGAACCGAGCGATCAGCAGTGTTTAACTGCTCGATTCTCAGTGTTAGAGGCGGCGGGGATCGACGCTGCATCCACCTAGGTAAGTATGTTTTAGGGAAAAAACAAACAAACAAACAAACAAACATGCTTCTCTTAACTTCCAATTTGATGTTTTTTTTTTGCTTTAAAGCAGAAAACCTATTAAACCAAAACATTAATGATATTGGGGGGGGGGGGGGGGTTAAATGTATTAGAATATTTAGATACACTAAATTAAAGCCAGCTTACACATTAAAAAAATCAGTGATAGTCGTTTTTTTTCCCCCTGTATAATGTATGGCTTACGTTTTCTTATGTTTGTTGGAATGACTGAAGAATCGTTCCAACTGCTGGGCACCACATGATTAGAGACTGTCAACAGCTGTTCTAAGCCTGATCATTGTACTGACTGTGCTTTATTTTTTATGTTCTTGTACTTTTTCCTATGAGACCCTTAAGGGTTAGGTTATATAACGTGTTCTTCTTTTGTATTGGTGTAAAATCCAATAAAATGGTTTTCTTTTGGGTTTATTACTGCTTTATTTAGATAATAAAAAACACAGACATCCCTTTAATACATACATCTTGTTCCTGAAGAGGAGACACTGCCTTGCAGCATATACTCATTCATTAATGATGGCGGCGACGTTCCACTTCCATCCATCTACACACAGAAAAAAGAAAGGGAAACCAACATTGGGAAAGGTAGGGAACGGTTGTAGTAAAGAGGTAACAAACACTTCAAGCAAAATGTCAAATTCTAGGCTACCCAACATTATACAAAGGCGATTCTTTAAAATCCTTCACAGCTCATTAGATAGCTGCCCCTTAGAAGTGATGACTTGTACAACAAAGAGCAGAGGTTGACGAAGATTACCAACACAAGCTCACAGCGGTCGGCGCACGTTTTGACTGTAAGGAGATCTAGGGGTCTTTTATAAAATAATAATAATTATATATTTGGATGAATGCGACGAGCATTCACTCATCCTTGACAGACACTGACTGTATTTTTTTTTATACCTCATTCCCATTGGCGTATTGATCTGTACATCTGCATGGAATTCACAGGTGTACCAAGCAGTAGCCTGTTCAAATCAATGACAGACACCCTGGCTGCACATAAACAGACTGCGTTCTGATCCATGCATCAGATCCGCATGGATGTACACACCAGGATGTACTTGGAGATCCATGCAGGTCTGTGCAGCCAGCTGTCTGTCATTCATCAAAACAGGCTGAGCAGAGAGCTGGAGATTGACAGTCACCAGCTTTCTGTTCATAGAACTGAAAACTCAGCAATCAGTGGTCTTTGATCGCTTGGTTCTCCGTCTTAGAGCTGGTGGGGGACAGATGCTGCATCCACCTAGGTAAGTATGATACAGGCATACCCCGCTTTACGGACACTCACTTTACGTACACTCGCGAGTACGGACATGCCCGCGAGTGTACGTAAAGTGTCTCACAAGTACAAATATTCCGCGCCGTGCACCCGCATTAGACGGAACTGAAGTTCTGAGCACTTAGCCTGCCCAGTTCCAGTGTGCTCTTTCTGTATCCTGGCTGCCTCCCCACCTCCGGTGACATCACATCCCCTCAGGCTTCCCTGTCAGCCACAGAATGCCATCCAGCCTCTCAATAGCACTGTCCTTTGTGCACAGCGAGATGTCCGTGGGATGGATTGGAGCGGCCCCCCTTGCATCAGATGAGCTTATTTACGTGAGTGTTCCCCTGATGCCCCCACTAAAGCCCCTGGCACCCCCACTACAGCATAGAAGTGAAAAAAGGCATTGCTTCACTTTAAGTACATTTTCGTTTTACATCAATGCTCTGGTCCCGTTGTGTACTTAAAAGTGGGGTATGCCTGTATATATAAAAAAAAAAAAAAAAAAAAAAAAAAAACAACCACACCTTTCACTTGTTCTCCCAACCCCCCTTTCCATAAGTGCTTACTGGAGTTGTGTATTGATCCACTGCTTTGCCCAGCTGCACCAGAGGAGGTTCTCACTCTCTCTCCCCTCTCACAGCCATTCAAATGCAGTGAGGAGGGGGGTGGGGCTGAGCTGTGTGTGTGTTTAAAGATGCACACAGCCCAGCTTAAGAGCGAGCATGCAGGTGTGCCACCATAGGAGGCGGTTTCCTATGGCAGCGCATGGAGAAGAGGAGTAGCCAAAAGCGCTGGTGAGGGACCCCAGAAGAGGAGGCTAAGGGCCACCCTGTGCACAGAGCAGGCACATATTTGAGAAACAAAGGAAAGAAAGAAAAGGAAAGAAAGAAAAGGAAAGAAAGAAAAGGAAAGAAAGAAAGAAAAGGAAAGAAAGAAAAGGAAAGAAAGAAAAGGAAAGAAAGAAAAGGAAAGAAAGAAAAGGAAAGAAAGGAAAAAAAGGAAAAAGGAAAAAGAAAAAAGGAAAGAAAGAAAAAGGAAAGAAAGAAAAAGGAAAGAAAGAAAAAGGAAAGAAAGAAAAAGGAAAGAAAGAAAAAGGAAAGAATGAAAAGGAAAGAAAGGAAAAAGAAAAGGAAAAAGGAAAAAGAAAAAGGAAAAAGAAAAAGGAAAGAAAAGGGAAAAAGGAAAGGAAAGGAAAGGAAAGGAAAGGAAAGGAAAGGAAAGGAAAGGAAAGGAAAGGAAAGGAAAGGAAAGGAAAGGAAAAGACACACTTTATAACCACTTTAAAAAATTGTGGTTAGAATTCACTGATCACATTCAAAATACAATTTTTTATATATATGTGGCTAAAGATCTTTATACCTGTGTGTAATCTTTTGAAGCACAGCCTTTGGGCTTTTATATGACGTCCTTGACTTTGTGCGGGGATATCTGAATGATGCCTGCAGCTACAGGCAACTTTCAGATATCTTTCTTTTCAGCCAGCGATTCTGTGCACGATAAGACTGATCATAGCGGACGTTCCACTGCTTGATCGTTCTTAAAGACGGACACCCCCCCCCCCCTCCCGCCGCCATCTGATGCTTCTCCGGGCTTTCCTGTGCCATCGGTGGCCCGGAGAAAGAATCGTCCGGCGCCGGCTGACGACGATAAAGATTTCCAGTCATCTCTATGACCGTCTGAGGCCCGGGCGCGACTTTATGACGTCACGCCCTGGGTTCCTGGAAGTAAACAAAGCCGCGATCACGGCTGTCAGCATGAGATCAGCAAAAAAAACAATTCTCGATCTCATGTTTTTCCAGCCTGGAGGAGAGATGTGGGGTCTTATTGACCCCGCTTCTCTCCATAGAGCAGGGATATGCAATTAGCGGACCTCCAGCTGTTGCAAAACTACAAGTCCCATTATGCCTCTGCCTGTCAGAGTATTGCTATGCCTCATGGGAATTGTAGTTGAGGTCCGCTAATTGCATATCCCTGCCATAGAGGAACTGTCACTAACCATTCATATTACAAGGGATGTTTACATTCCTTGTAATAGAAATAAAAGTGAATATATATATATATATATATATATATATATATATATATATATATATATATATATATATATATATATATATATATATATTTTAGAGAGAGTTTAAAAAAAGTGTAAAAAAAAAATTTAACGCCCCTGTTCCCGGTAGCTCGCGCTCAGAAGAGAACACGCATGCAAACGCTGTTCAAACCACACATGTGAGGTATTTCCACGTGCGTTAGAGCGTGTGCAACAATTCTAGCACTAGACATCCTCTGTAATGCCAAACTAGTAACCTGCAAAAAAAAAAAATTGAAGCATCGCCTATGAGGATTTTTAAAGCGGTTGTAAACCCCCATCTACTATCTTCAGTATTAACAGTTTTCTAAAGACAGTGTCCCGCTGCATCCACCGATCGTTCTGTAATCAATGCAATTATTAAAATTGCGGTTTAATCCTTACCTTTGTCCTTGGGCTTCCTTGTACTATGCCAGCGCCATTCTTCTGTTGGTCTTCCGCGTCTGCTGCTGTAAAAACTTCCGCCCACAGTTGATGACGATTGCTGTAATCCCGCGCGTGCGCACTACGTCAAATATTCAAGCCTCCTCTTCGTTTCCGGTTACCATGGAAACAAAGAGAAGGTCTGCACAGCGTACACCCACCCACACAGCGTAAACATCCATGAGCCTCTTGGGGAGGGGGAGGGAGAAAATATCAATGAAAAATATTGCGCTGACGTCAACAGCAGGAAATGACGCAGCCCCGACATAAACAGAGCTAGTGACCGGCAGGGTCTCGGCTGGCCGGATTAACGAACGAACGGCGCATGCGTGGAGTGACGTCACCATTCGGGATATCGGCGATATCAGGAGAAGGAAGCAGGTAGGGTAAAAAAAAAAAAAAAAAAAAAAAGACAAGAGACGAATTGGGGCTATTAGAATGCCTCTAGAAATAGAAAGTTGCAATTTTAGGTTTACAACCGCTTTAAGTACTGACGTTTGGCGCCATTCCATGAGTGTGCGCAATAAAGCGTGACAAGTTAGGTATCTCTTTACTCGGTGTAACGCCATCTTTCACATTATACAAAAAAATTGGGCTAACTTTACTGTTTTGTAATTTTTTAATTCATGAAAAATTATGCAAATACAGTGCGAGATAAAAAGTTGCAATGACCGCCATTTTATTCCCTAGGGTGTCTGATAATGTTTGGGATTCTGAGTAATTTTCTAGCAAAAGAAAAATATGATTTTTACATGAAGGAGAGAAGTGCCAGATTAGTCCTGGTATGGAAGTGGTTAAAGACGTGGCCTCTGGAGTTATTATCCTAATCTTGGCTTCACTACCTGGTGAGTCACTGAACACAGAGCGCTCAGCCATGACTTTTAGCATGGGGGAGGGAGGGGGGCACTGTGATGATGGGGGTGAGGGGAGATATACCATCCATACTGACTTATATGCAGCACTGTGCGTTGGTGGAAGCCCATAGGTAGGTCATGTATACAAATCAGTCTACACAATGTGAAAACTCCTGGGGCCCCTGGCTGCACATGTTATTACAAAAGTAAACAAACCCTTTAAGTCTGATCATACAATTCTTCCACCAATCATGACCGGTTCTCTTTAAGGCAGTGAAGTTGTGTGGATTCTGCTCAGTGTACAGACAAATCCATGGCCGCCTTTAGAACGTCCCAGCTCACACACAAGGAGTACAAACATCATTTAAGCCCCAAAGCTGTACAACTCACCCCAAAAGAGACGATTGCACCAGCTGTCTGTTCCGCTCGCCCTCGGCTCTGCCACAACCAGGAAGCTGACTCTCCTCCCCATGAAAACTATTGTCCAATAGCAGCATCAGACCTGCTTTCCACGCCTCGCTCTGGCTGTACAACCAGTTAGACGCCAACCAATCACGTCGCTTTCACTTCCTATTTTCCGACTGGCACCCAATTGCGTTCTGGAATGTGCGGTCTGTTTGGATACCAAAGTTTGCGGAGGAGCCGACGATGACGTCAGGTTGAGCTCAACTTCTGTGGACTGAGCGAGTGTTTTTCCAGCCGCTTTCCCGCCTTAGCTGACGGGAATGTGGAAATCTTCCAGGAGGATGAGGCCGAGAGGAAAATATGACGGGAGCCACAGACAGGTCATGCTTAGTTTATAGCTGAATGGCTTCAGTTAAAGGGGCATTCAAGTAAAAAAATAATGACTAAAATGTTTTTCTTTTTTTAATGCTGAACATAAAGAAGAAGAAAAAAAAAGAAATCGGTCTTTGCAGTGCTGCCCCCCCCCCCAAAGGGTTAATTGCCCCTTAACCACTTCCATACCAGGCACTTACGCACCTTCCCGCCCAAGCCAATTTTCAGCTTTCAGCACTGTCACACTTTGAATGGCAATTGTGCGGTCATGCTACACTGTACCCAAACAACATTGGCGTCCTTTTTTCCCCACAAATAGAGCTTTCTTTTGGTGGTATTTGATCACCTCTGCGATTTTTTTTTTTTTTGCGCAAAAACAAAAAAAAGACTGAAAATTTTGAAAAAAAATGAAGTTTTTATTTTTTTCTGTTAATTTTTTTGTAAATAAGTAAGTTTTCTCTTTCAATTACGGGCACTGATATGGCGGCACTGATGGGCACCGATGAGATGGCACTGATGGACATCGATGAGGTAGTACTGACGGGCACAGATGAGGTGGCACTGATTGGTGGCGCTGGTATGCGGCACTGATGGGCACACATAGGCGGCACTGATGGGCAGCACTGGGCACTCATAGGCGGCACAGATGGGCACTTATGGGTGGCACTGATGGATACTTATGGGTGGCACTGATGGACACTGGGGTGGCAGCACTGATTTACTCATATTGCCAGTCAGTCGGCACTGATTGGCATCTTTTTTTTTTAATGCTTTTTTTTTTTTTTTTGCAGACTTTTTTTTTTCTTGCCCTTCCCTGGTGGTCCAGGGTGGGCTTCCCTGGTGGTCCAGTGTGGCGATCCGAGGGGGGGCTGCGCTGAATCCCCCCTGTCAGGAGAGCCGCCAATCGGCTCTCCTTTACTCGCGTCTATCAGAAGCGAGTGAGGAAGAGCCATCAACGGCTCTTCCTGTTTACATCGTGATCAGCCGTGATTGGACACGGCTGATCACGTGGTAAAGAGTCTTCGCCGGAGGCTCTTTACCGAGATCGGAGATGCAGGGTGCCAGACTGACACCCCGCATCGCCGCGCTGTGCGCCCCCACGGGCGCGCGCGGCATTAAATCCTGCAGGACTTCCATGGACGTCCTGTCAGGATTTCAGAACCACTTCCCGGACGTAAATCGGCCATAGGCCGGGCGGGAAGTGGTTAACCACTATAGCTCTGGAAGGTTTTACCCCCCTTCATGACAAGGAATTTTTTTTGCTACTAACTGGTAATTGGACGGTCATAAACACGCTGTACTCGAATCATATAATTGTTTTCACACAAATAGCTCTTTCTTTTAGTGGTATTTGATCAACACTGCAGTTTTTATTTTATCCAATATAAATGAAAGGACCGAAATGTATGAAATAAATATATATACATATATGTGTTTGTGTTTTACTTTCTGCTATAAAACACATCCAATAGAAAAGATCAAATTTCTGGATTTATTTTCGCCAAAATGTAATCTGCTACATGAATTTGAGTAAAAAAAATCCCTAGAAGTGTATATTTATTGGTTTGCGTGGAAGTCATAGCACCTACAAACTATGGAATATATACTGGAATTATTATTATTATTTTTTATTCTACTAATGGCGGTGATCGTGCGGCTAGGGTTGCCACTCGATCCCCTTAAACCCGAACACAAAGGATGAGCTGCGGCGTGTTCGCAAAGTAACCCCCGGGAGAGATGTCGCCGCCGGAGGGGGGGAGACGAGGACCGCTGCGGGGGCTTCGATCTCAGGTTATTCATAATGAGCTAGTATGCTAGCTCATTATGCCTTTGTCTTGCAGGGTTTTTTTTCTTTATATTGGGTTTACAACCACTTTAAACGTGTGCCTTACTATGACACACATTGGCTTTTACCAATCTGCTTTGCAGGGATGAGAAACTGACAGATCGTTCCCTGTGTACAGAGCTTTGTGTTGTGAAGCCGATCGGCAGGTCCCAGACATGAATCATTGGCCGGGACTTGCTGACGTGCTCCTGCTGTGTACAATTACAGTGGGTGCCGGGCGTGTCCGACACCCAGAAGTAGGCAGCAACGTATGGGTTGCTTTGCCTACAGTGGAGGCCTATTCGCAGTGCATTGCGGGCACTAAGTGGTTAGAAAAAACTCTAACCACCTTTAATACAGGGCACGTTCACCCCAGGCCAATCTTCAGATTTCAGTGCTGTCAAATTTTGAATTACTGTGTGGTCATGCAACGCTGTACCCAAATACATTTTTTATAATTTTCTTGCCACAAATGGAGCTTACTTTTGGTGGTATTTGATCGCTGCTGAATTTAAGATTTTTGCAAAAAAAAAGACCAAAAGATTCTGTCCGAAAATTTTGTAAATAGGTAATTTGTCTCCTCCTCTGATGAGGCAGCACTGAAGCACACTAATGGAGTGGCACTGATGAGGAGGCACTAATATGCGGCACAAATTGATGGCACTTATGTGCATGGATAGGCAGAACTGATTGGCGGCACTGATGGGCACAAGTTGGCATCACTGGGCACTGACTGGTGTCATTGATGGGCTGCATTGTAATTAGGGCACTAATGATCAGTGCCCTGATTACCTATACAAGTCTCCCCTGTGAGGAGATGCCGCTAATCAGCTCGCCTCTCCCCACACTCTGTCAGTGTGAGGCGAGGAGTGAGTGAGAAACTTTTTATATAGCGCAACACATGCAAACTGAATCGCCTCTGGGTGCTTGGTATCCATTCCCTGGGCTCTCAGAAGAGATGGGTCTTGATCTTTCTCCTGAAGGCCAGGTGGTTTACCTCCAATCGGATGGTGGTTGGTAGAGCGTTCCATAGTCTGGGTCCTTGGACCGCAAATCTTCGTTCTCCTTTGGACTTGTATCTGGCTTTGGGTATCTGGAGTAGATTTTGGTTGGTGGATCGCAGAATGCGATTGGGGTTATGGGCTTTTAGTTTCTCGCATAGATATTGGGTGGCATTTCCCAGAATACACTTATGCGTTAGACAGAGAGCTTTGAAAGTGATTCTGTCTTTTACGGGCAACCAATGAAGGGATCTCAACGAAGGTGAGATTGATTCCCATGTTTTTTTTCCCAGTCACGAGTCGAGCGGCCGTATTTTGAACGACTTGCAGACGAGTGATTTGGTATTTTGGGAGTCCAAGATAGAGGGCATTTGCATAGTCAAGTCTGGAGGAGATAAGTGTCCCCACCACGACTGCTATGTCTTTTTTTTTTTTTTTTTTTGGGATAAAGGGAATGAGTCTACGTAGCAGGCGCAGCAGATGGTGCGATCCGCTGACTACTGACCCTATGTGTGCATCCATTGTCATGTGGGTGTCGAAGATGACTCCGAGACATTTGACTTTGGTGCTGGGGGTGATGGATTGACCCAGAATGGGCGGAGGCGTCCATGTTGTTGCGGGATGAATCTTCCGATTGGCCTGAAACAGGAGAAGTTCTGTTTTTGAGCCATTGAGTTTAAGGCCCCATGCACACGAGACGCAGATGCAAACTCATCTAAACACACGTTTTCAAACGCAAAAACCGGTGTTTAAAACGCCAGTTTTTGCCGCGAATTTCGCGGCGTTTTACTGCGTTTGCGTTTATAAGCGTTTGGTTAAGAAACTTCATGACCCTCCCTAAGCTCAAAAAACAGTATTATTTAACCATTTCAGACATTTTGTGAGACCAGAGTAGCAGCTGAGAGAGCAGCAGTGTACGTGTATTTAGCGTGTCACTTGCCATGTCACCTGCCTCAAGTTGTGAATTGTCCACTTGCCACGTCATCTGCCACGTCACCTGGCCACGTCATCTGCCACGTCACCTGGCCACGCCACCTGCCACAAGTTGTGGATTGTCCACTGGCCACGTCACCTGGCCACATCACCTGCCACAAGTTGTGGATTGTCCACTTGCCATGTCACCTGGCCACGTCACCTGGCCACGTCACCTGCCACAAGTTGTGGATTGTCCACTTGCCACGTCACCTGACCAAGACACCTGCCACAAGTTGTGGATTGTCCACTTGCCAAATCACCTGGCCACGTCACCTGCCACAAGTTGTGGATTGTCCACTGGCCACGTCACCTGCCACAAGTTGTGGATTGTTCACTTGCCATGTCACCTGGCCACGTCACCTGCCACAAGTTGTGGATTGTCCACTTGCCATGTCACCTGGCCACGTCACCTGCCACAAGTTGTGGATTGTCCACTTGCCACGTCACCTGACCACGACACCTGCCACAAGTTGTGGATTGTCCACTTGCCATGTCACCTGCCACAAGTGGATTATCCACTTGCCAAATCACCTGGCCATGTCACTTGCCACAAGTTGTGGATTGTCCACCTGCCACGTTACCTGGCCATGTCACCTGCCACAAGTTGTGGATTGTCCACTGGCCACATCACTTGGCCATGTCACCTGCCAAAAGTTGTGGATTGTCCACTGGCCACGTCACCTGCCACAAGTTGTGGATTTCTAATGTAAAAAAATAGGTCACCTTTAAAAACGGCTATAAACTAAATCAGATGTACCGGCGTTTTGCCGCGTTTAGTGGCGTTTTGCCGCGATTTGCGTCTGAAACGCGAAAACTTTTGCGTCTGAACCTATTTTTTTTGCTTCTGAAAAAACAAGCATAAACGCAACTGCCGAAAAACGTGACTGTGTGCATGGACACATAGGATAACATTGAATGTGTTCAGGGGCAGTTGAAAAAGCTGTCCAAATGCCTCTGAACACGCATTTACCAGCGTCTCGTGTGCATGGGGCCTTTGGTAACTCTTTGTCATCCACTTTTCTATCAAAGTAAGGCATTTCTCTAGTCCGAGATAATGATCCTTTTTGTTGCAGATGTGAAAATATAGTTGTGTGTCATCTGCATAAGAGTGGTAAAGTAACTTCTGGTTGCTGATGATTTCAAAAAGAGGGTGAAGATAGATATTGAAAAGGACAGGCGACAGAGGGGATCCCTGGGGGAAACCTGATAAACGGCATCTCCTTGTTTACATGTGATCAGCTGTGATTGGACACAGCTGATCACATGTGTTAATAGCCGCAGGTGTGCTTGTGATCCCCATGAGCCCCCACCCCCCCCCACCGCAATCGTGGCAAGACTGGGCGCTGTCATATGACAGTGTCCCAGAATGAGAGCTGCCCCGCTCTGCCATCATTTGTCTATACGGCTGGCGGGAGGCAGTTAAAAAAAATCTGCCATTGCAGTGCTTCTAACCACCCCCCACCCCACCCACTGCAAGGGTTGATTGCTCCTTAGCGTTACAGTAAATAAAACTCCCCACTACCTATCCTACCCCTTTCCATATCTCTAAACACTTGATAGCCCTCTCTCACTGATCCAGCACTGTCCGCTCTCCTCTCTTCCTGGCCTCACAGGTAGCAGCAGGGGGAGCCATAGTCAAACTCCTGTGAGGAGGGAGCGTGGCTTACCAGTGACGTGTGTCTTTAGACGCACCTAGCCAAAACTTGGGGGCACATCCCCAAAGGTGTCCCTATAAAACATGGCTTGTTAAGGGGGCACTCTGATAAAGGAGTGGACTGTGTTGGCGGCAGGGGCGGAACAGCCAAAGAAGGGGTAAGTGTAACACATCTTTCTGTTTTTAACACACACAAAAAAATACCACTTTTAGTATTACTTTGAGTCTGGTGTAAAAGCAATAAGGTGTAGTATTTGCCTTACTCCTTTTTCCACTTCTCTGGGTTGTGAATAGGCTCTCGCAGTCCTCGCATACATGGTAGGATTATTGGTTCTGCATTGCATGCGATGAGTGTTTAAAGCTATGTTCACATTTGGACAACTTCTAAAAAGTGTGGCTCCTGCCACTTCATGAATGCCATTTTTTATTTTTCTGAATGACAATGGGACTAATGCACTGCAAGCTGTGGCATGGCCTCTTTGATTCAAACTGGTAGTAAAGTCAGAATTTTTTAAATCCACTGACAGGCAGGGTTCTTATAACAGAAGAGACCGCGGTGGTCTCTTCTGTCATAAATGTCCCCCCTGCCTGTTTGTGATGATGTGGTTTGAGCCATGCATGCGCAGCTCAGATTACATTTACGGCCAGCTCTGTGTGTTGCGATGATGTGACTACCATGCATGGGCGTCCGCTCCATAGGGCAAGGGGGGGTCAATTGACCCCCCCCCCTGGAATCGTAAGAAGGTGTTGAATTGTGGCTGAGAAGCTTCATACTGCAGAAGCTCTCGCAGTGCTGACTGAACAGTATAGTGAACTTTTCAGATGCTCCCTTACTAACCCCTCCCATATAGGAAGTGTGGCCGGGGAAAGTCTGCTTCAGCAGTGGGGCACTGTGTGGAAGGATATTGTATTTCCATATGTCCCTCCTGCTGGGCGGGGGCTGGGGCTAGGACAGCTATGCACGGGTCTCATGTGTGTGTGTGGTGAGGATGATGCTGCCGGCTCTGTGGCTCAGAGGACCCTGAGTGCAGGAGTGAAGAAAGTGTGATCTTGGGCATGAAACAGGGACGGTAAGGGTAAAGAAAGCAACATGCCCATGCATTCTACTCATGGCACTGTGTACAATACACTACTGCACTGCCACCAACTCCTAATATTATAAATACTTCAAGCTCACCATCAAATGTGTTCCCACATTCCACAACTTACTATATAAAGATTAAAGGAGTTGTACATAAAAAACATTTTTTTGCTGAAATTACTGTTTACAGGGTTAAGGCCGCGTACATACGATCAGTCCATCCGATGAGAATGGTCCGAAGGACCGTTTTCATCGGTTAACCGATGAAGCTGACTGATGGTCTGATGTGCCTACACACCATCAGTTAAAAAACCGATCGTGTCAGAACGCGGTGACGTAAAACACAACGATGTTCTGAAAAAAACGAAGTTCAATGCTTCCAAGCAAGCGTCGACTTGATTCTGAGCATGCGCGGCTTTTTAACCGATGCTTTTGCCTACTAACGATCGGTTTTGACCTATCGGTTAGGCGTCCATCGGTTCAATTTTAAAGCAAGTTCTCATTTTTTTGACCGAAGGATAACTGACCGATGGGGCCCACACACGATCGGTTTGGACCGATGAAAACGGACCTTCAGTCCGTTTTCATTGGTTTTGACTGATCGTGTGTACGCGGCCATAGAGACATAATAGTTAACTGATTCCTTTTAAAAACGATTACAAAAATATAAAAACCAATCCATATAATGTACCTGTAGTTTCTAGTTTTGTTTTTGCATGTTTCCTGCTTCTCTGCAGTACAGAGCCACAGAGCCAATACATGGCAGTGATGGTTTGGAAAAATTTCAGCGGATGTCCATGCTACCATGTGCATGGGAGTGATGTAACCTTAGCCCTGCCAGTCAAGTGGCCAAATATAGGAAGACCGGGCAAGATAGATGCACCGAGGACAAGAGGACTGAAGAGCACCGAAGGGCTCAGTTTCCAGGTAAGACTGTCATAATGTACTAGTATGCGGTGCATACTAGTACATTATGACTTAAAGAAAAACTCCATCTTTCCACACACTTTACATAGTTGGGCCAAGCAAGCTGGCCCAAACAAACTATGTCCCTCACTAACCTGTGAGGCCATTGGATGTGCTATATACCACTGTATGTAGTTGCGGCCACATACAGCACTGTGTTCTGGGTGCGAGCCGAGACTTCCTGTCTCATACCTGTTTATCACAGTGGCTCTCAGCTATTCAGTAAAAGCTATGTATTCTATCAATGAGTCCAAAGCTTTCTCTGATTGGCTGAGTCAGAGGTTGTGACATCATCAGCCTGTCTCTCTGCCAATCAGAGGAAGATTTGTATTTATTGATAGAATACATAGCTTGGCTGTGAGCATCTGAGCTCCGCTGTGGTAAACTTTTCTGATATGAGACCGGAAGGTCTCGCATCGCTCCCAGAACACAGTGCTGTATATAGCTGCAGCTGCATACAGTTTATACCATAAATCTAGCAGGGACGTAGATTGTTTGGGTCAGCTTGTAAAATGTGTGGAAAGATGGAGATTTTCTTTAAACCTGCAGGGGAACCAGTGTTTTATATTTTGAAAACAAGACTTTACCACCGCTTTGACAGGTGGTGTCTTCTATTAACTGGAAAAGCCGCATTAACTATTATTTTTATTTTTTTTGTGATTCAGCTTGTCCAGTTAACAGACGACACCACCTGTCAAAGCGGTAGTAAAGTCTGAGCAAGCCACAAGTGGTTTACCGAGGTTATGGCTAAAGCTTTCAGCCATAACCTCAGTATTTTTTTTTTTTTTTTCAGCCGGTGATTCTCTTTCTTACAAAAGTGCAGATTAGCCATTGGATCACTTTTAGAAGCAGCGTGAGAGGTCATACCCCTTCAACCGATCGCCGGTGTTTCTTAGGCTTACTGTTAGGGGTGCAACGGATCACAGTTGATCCGTGATCCGAACGGGTCACCCCCTTCGGATCGGAACACACTGTGATCCGCGGATTGCTGCAGCTCCGGAGCTAGGCCGAAGCCGCGGCCTTTCCTAATGTTATGGCCGCGGCTCCGGAGCTAGGCCGAAGCCGCGGCCTTTCCTAACGTTATGGCCGTGGCTTTGGCCTACCTCCGGAAGCCGCGGCCATAACGCTAGGAAAGGCCGCGGCTTCGGCCTAGCACCGGGAGCCGCAGGAATAACATTAGGAAAGGCCGCGGCTTTGGCCTAGCTCCGGAGCCGCGGCCATCTTGGTACATCCGGCAGTGGCCCTCCTCTGTTTATACCCACAGAGGAGGAGCCCGCACTCGTGGGACACAGGCTGGGAGTGTCTGTACTACCTGAGGGGGGGTGTGTCTTGCCCGAGGATGGGGGGGAGAGTGTCTGTCTGTACTACCTGGAGGGGGTTCTCTGTACTGAGAGGAGGGGGTACTATAGTTGGTGGGGGGGAGATGTGGATATTACAGTGGGGGGGGGGGGGAGGGAGATGTGGATATTACAGTGGGGGAGTTTCTTTTTTTTTTTTTTTTGCCGATCCGAAAAATGATCCGATCCGTGACTCCTGATCCGAGGAACGATCCGAACCGTGAGTTTTTTGATCCGTTGCACCCCTACTCAGCAGCTGTTGTACAAACATTCTATAGTAGAGCACAAATATTCTTTTGACACGGAACACTGCTTTTAAATCTTACATCATATTTGTTGGGTCAAGTTGATCATTCATGTGTAGCGCCCTGCTCCCAATGAGTGGGCGCTGTGTGTTAAAATTATAGTTATCTGAGCAGTAGTTTGGCTCAGAAGGATTGTGTCTAAATTGTGGCTCTGTCTCTGTTCAGCTGGTTGCATGATTTTTCTCCTGACGATGGGTGTTTCTGCCACCGCTGGTCGGGGTTGGAAGGTCAGCAGGCTGGATGCATTGGGTGCCTCTTGCCCAAAAACAGCCCAGGGGGCGTGGTGAATCCGCTGTGCGTTCTGGGAGGGGGTACTTAAGGGGCAGACACCATTTAGTGGGGTTCGTCTTCCAATCCTCACCTGAGGGCCCTCCTGGCCTCAGGGATGTGTTGGCAGTTTCCACCTCGGACCATGTTGGCCCTAGGCCTCGCAACTGAGATGTGGGCCCAGGAGTCGCTGGGGCCTACTGGTCCAGGGATGATCCTGTGTCGCCTTGCCTGTTGGAGGGGACCGAGCAATTGGGGACTCAATTGGAGGATGTATCCGGATCAAAATTTACTTTGCAGTGCTGCCGGAACGGCTGAGTGATCCTGGCACTGAGAGCTGAGTTATTTTCCTTCAGAAGTTAACCCAGTGAGGGGTTCACCAAGTCTGTGGCAGAGACTAATGAACAATTTCTACTACCTAGTCTGTGGCAGAGACTAGCTTTTGATCGAGCTTCCAGCTTGGAGACAGTTGTTCCTCTGGACCTAGGAGAGTGATCGTGATCACTGAGTCAATGAGTCCTTCCCATCCCTCTATCCCTTTGTTCAGTAAAACCCTTTAAAGAGACTTTGTGTTGGTGCATACATTTCTTCACGGATAACTCTTCAAGGAGAACCCCTGAGACAAACGCAACAGTAAGGTAACGGCAGGCCCAATTCTAAACCAGCAGCTGCTTCGGGGGTAGTGCTACACATATATCAAAGATATGGACTCTTTTGGCAGGTTGTTCTGTTGATATGGGTACACATGGGGATGTCTCAGTCACCCGTTTTTCAGCCATCCATAAAAATTCTATGTACCATGAGATTAAAGTTTAATATTGTATAAATAAACCAATCTTTTATGGGATTTATGCTCCAGCTTTGTATTTTTTGGTTGTTGTATTAGGAATTTGATACATTTACAAAATGAGTGCAGTGCTAAACATATTATTAAACATGTTGATAAATCGTGAATAATAAAATCATTGAAAAAAAAATATATATATATAAGAAAAAAAATAAGTAAAAAAGAAAAAATATTGTTGGAAATGGAAAACTAAGGCAGAGTCCTATTCACATTATTTTGCTTACCAAAAAGCCATGACTGCTATTAACAGTCTCACCCAGCACAGGGAAATAAAGGTCTCCCCAGGACCAATGCGATATCCGGAACAGCAGATAGTATTCTAATGTTACTCAAAGATAAAAAAAGAGAAGGCTCCCATAGAGCAGTGTATCAATTCAGATGGTTTAATAAAAGAAAAGTTTGCACTTACAGGAACGAACTTATAGGTGCTGGCTGCTTTAATTGTTTTCATTCACATAGTTAATATTCACTTTCTAGCGCAGCGTTAGCCCTCGGGCTTCCTCTTCTATTTATATTAGGAATTGGGTCTGCAGAAGTGCAAAGGACAGGACTAGAGTCCATTCACACTTGTGCAACTTGTCATGTGACTTTGGAACCCAAATATGCATGACAAGTCGCACCCCATGTTTCTCAATGATAATTGTTCATATCTTTGCAACTTCAAAGTAGTTCCTGAACTACTTTGGTTCAACTTTCATGCGACTTGAGGCCCATAGACCTCACTGTAAACCATGAAATGTCCCATGAAAGTCGTAACTGCATGATATAAATGCCATTTGTATGCGACTTGTGAAAAGAATGCTGGCAATGAAAAATAATTAACATTGTGGGGTCCCCCCCAAGTGAAAACCAGGCCCTTCGGGAAACCCCATGTTAAAATAAAAAACAGCATGGGGTCCCACCCAAAATCCATACTAGACCCTTTTCCAAACATGCAGCCGGTATGTCAGGAAAGATGGGGGGCGCGAGCGACCCCAAAAATGCACCTTGTTGATGGGGCAGGGGGCAAAAATGCACCTTGTTGATGGGGCAGGGGGCAAAAATGCACCTTGTTGATGGGGACAAGGGCTTATTCCACATAACCCTGACCAGTGGTTGTGGGGATCTGCAGGCGGGGGGGCTTATCAGAATCTAGAAGCCCCTTTTGACTAAGGGGCCCCCAGATCCCAGCCCCCTCCATGTGAAGAAGTATAGGATACATCGTACCCCTACTTATTTACCCAACAAAATTTAAAAAATGACAGGCAGTTTTTGTTAATTCCTTTATTTAAAAAAAAAATGTCCCCCTGATGTAGAGTCATTGTCAATAGCGATGCCCATCGCAGACAAGAAAAAAACAAACAAACTTCTGGCCCACATGAAAGCTCCCGCCATCTTCCAGCTCCTCCGTGTGACCGCTCTTAAATAAGGGGCGGACCACCCAGTGATGTCACCAGGTGGCACCACCCCTTGTGACATTACCTATCTAGCATGCCATGATGACGTTGCCATCCGGTTCACATGGTGGATGTGGCCGGGATCTGGGGGCCCTCTTGTTAAAGGGGGGCTTCCATATTCCGATAAGACCCCCCACAACCGCCAGCCAGGGTTGTGGGGAAGAGGCTATTGTCCCCATCAACATGGGGAATAAGGTGTTTTGGGAACGTGGGCTGCATGCTAAGTATCTGGTGTGGATCTTGGTGTGGGTGATGGTATGCATTAAGGGGAGGGGGGACCCACGCAATTTATTATTTTTCATTATTATTTTCATTGACTGCATTCTTCTTCCTCTTCCTTCTTTTTTTTTTTTTACATTTAGCTGTTAGTGGGGAAACCCCCTGACAGCTGATGAGTCATCGGTTGTTAAGGACATGGCGGCCGGCTTCTCAGCCCTCTCCTTAACAACCAGATATTCATCACACAGAATTCTAATCGGTCGACCAATTCGAATTGGAATTCATTAGAAAAAAAATAAATACACAAAACAAATTTTTCTGTTCTGCACATGTCTAGCGACTTTGTGGAGAACAAACAAAATGATCACGTTGGTCAAAGCCAAAGTCATAACATTGCACTCATTCAAAGTCGCATTAAAATCACGTCAAAGTCCCATCAAGTTGCATGGTAATGTCGCAATAGAAATCTCACGATTTTTTATGTAGCAGAAGTAGGAATAGAGCCTTGTGGTCCTTTCAAAACGGGTGGTCCCCTCAGCTCAGCGGGGGGTTGGCTCTGCTGATCTCAGCTGAGCAGGCGGATGACAGGTCCGTCTCCATTCACTGTGCAGAGTGGAGATGGACAGAGTCCTGCTCCACCCTATGGGGAAATCGTGTGTCCGTTTTCACCCGATCTTATTTGATCCGATCCTCCAGATGGACAAAAAAAAGGGTCACCATCCGTCTGGATTTGGTGGACTGGATCGGATCGAATAGCGGCGGATGTCAATGGACATGATCGCTGACATCCACCACTCCATAGGTGTGCATGGAGGGTTAATTTAGGTCCGCCTGAAAAACTGACAGGCGGACCTGATTGGCGCGCCCCTGTGAAAGGGCCCTCACTTTTGATGTTTATCATTCAGAAAGCTTCTAATGGAAAGAAGAATTATAAGAAACAGGTGTGCATGTTATTTTAAAAAGTGTAGAGGTGCAGAAAACATTTATTCGATTTGTCTAAAATGGATTATATATTTTCAACCTGTTTTATAGAAAAACAGGCACAGTAATCAAATACCTGAAATGTATGAAGAGCATTTTCTGTTGTTTGATTTATTTATTTGTTTGTTTGTTTGAGCTACTGATTAAATCTTCTAATAAACAACTCATGGCAACCAATATTTACATGCTCTTTAGCAGTTAGTTACTGATGGTAATAGGAACAGCTGCTGGAACGGCACAGAGTGAGAATTACTGCTCCCAACGTCAATGCTACTATTTATGTTTTGGTAACCACAATTGTTTTGGTAACATATTGATGTGGATTAAAAACAGTACACACGTTGTCACAATCTATTTTTGTTATTCTTTTCTAATTTAAATGTAGCACTACCCCCGTAGGAGCTGCTGGTTTAGATTTGGGGTTTTGCACGTTGCCTCTAAGTTCGTTGTTCAGGGGAGGAAGTCTGTAGAAATTGCAATGTCCACACAAGATGTAAAACCTTCAACTGTAGGCTTTATTTTTGCTGCATAAACTTGTGAAGGAAGTAGAGTATAGAGAGAAGGGGAAGGTTCAGGTACGCAGTACAGAATGCACAAAAGTATTCAAAGTTCCAATTTGCTCACCCGGATAGACCCCTCTCACATGGCCTAGTAGCCAGAATGCTGCATGGACAGTATAGAAACAGTCGCAGAGACCGTCTGAGAACGCAGAATGGATAGTCAGGAATTCTCTGCCACAGGATTTAAAAGTCCCGAACTTCCTGTCTTACAGCAAAAGAGCCTTTAAGCCAATCCGGTGAACTGTAAGACGATTAGCTAGATTCAGGTACGATGGTGCAAACTTGCGGCGGCGTAGCTTAGCGTGTTTAGGCTACGCCGCCGTAAGTCAGCTAGGCAAGTACATGATTCACAATGTACTTGCCTGCTATCTTACGGCGGCGTAGCCTAAAGCCGGCGGGCGTAAGGGCGCCTAATTCAAATGTGTTTGAGGGGGGCGTGTTTTAAGCCAATGAGGCTTGACCTCACGTTTTTTTTTATGTTTTTTCTTACTGCGCATGCGACAGGCGCCTACATTTCCCAGTGTGCAAGAGGATTTTTGTTACTCGCCGTAAAATGTCTTTCTCTGAGTTCATTGACGGACACAGCACACTCCCTTTCTATGAATTTATACTTCTGACACTGCTTTGTGACTAACTGGTTTGCCTATAGCAGACAGGGGTTTTATACCAGCCAGGACTGTTCAAATGTAGTGTTGTGTTTTTTTTGTTTTTTTTTATGTCTGCCGGCTTGAAAGTGATGCAGCATCTCTGTAGCTGCTGATCACTTTCACAGAGCCCATGATTCTGTCACGTCCGGTTTCAGATCCACCATTTACTGGCTAGTAGTACAGCCAAGGGACACATCTAAGGCCCCTTTCACATTGAGGAGTTTTTCAGGCGGTACAGCGCTAAAAATAGCGCTGCTATCACCCACCCGAAAAACTCCTGCCCAGCTACCTCAATGTGAAAGCCGAAGGGCTTTCACACTGAGGCGATGTGCTGGCGGGAGACAAAAAAATCTCCTGTCAGCAGCATCTTTGGAGCGGTGAGAGGAGCAGCATGTATACCGCTCCTTCACCGCTCCTTCCCATTAAAAACAATGGGAAACCGCGGCAATCCCGCCCGCAATGCGCCTCTATATAGGCGCATTGCGGGCGGTATTAACCCTTTAGCGGGGGTTAATACCGCTAGCGGCTGATTCCCACAGCAATCCCACCGTTATACCGCCACCGCGGCTCCTGCCCCAGTCTGAAAGGGGCCTAACTAAACTGATCTGTGCTTGGTTAGATGCTGTGAAGGGCAGAGGAGACATTGAGGTCTATTTGGCCCCTAATGTCTCCATACAGAGTACCTGTCACCTGCCCAATACTATAATATGGGGGTTTATTAACCCCTTGTGATAGCAATCAAGTAAAACATTTTTTTTTTTTTTTTTAATTAGCGCACACATGCATAAACGTGAACAAAAGCTCAGACTACACATGTGTATGTAAACCGCAATCGCAACATGCATGTGACATATTGTCACGATCGTCCAAATGAGAACAGTAATTTTAGCACAAGAGCTCCTAGTTAACTCTAAACTGATGAGCTTTAAAGGCGTTTTTTATGTTTCTTCAAAAAAATTATTGTAATTTAAACATTTAAATAAACGGAAAGTAAGCACATTCTGAATTTCTCTAGACATCAATAAGACCCCACATCTCCCCTCCAGGCTGGAAAGCATGAGATTGTGAAAAAAAATTCACCAATCTCATGCCGACAGCCAGGATTGAAGCTTTGTTTACTTCCGGGTACCCGGGTGTGACGTCATAATGCCACCGCACGGGCCTCCGGCGGTCATAGAGATGACTGGTGACCATCTGGTCACCAGTCATCTCTATGCTTCCCATCCGGCGGCAGCAGATTGTTTCTCCGGGTCCCCGATGGCACGGGAGAGTCCAGAGAAGCACCGGCTGGCGGCGGGAGGGGGGCGTCATCTCCCGTCACCTATAAGAACGATCAAGCGGCGGAACTGCCGCTATGATCATTCTTATGGTGTGCAGAATCACCGGCTGATAACGGTGATATCTGAATGATACCTGTAGCTGCACCCATCATTCAGATATCCCCACTGGAAATCCAGGACGTCATATGACGTCCTTGGGCGGGAAGTGGTTAAATACTGAGCTAAAGTCAATTAACATGCATTCTAACATAAGAGTCTTTCTGTTCTAAGTGGGTAAGGGCCAAGTGGTGGGTAGAGGATACTGCATCGTCTGTGGAACGGTTTGGACGGTATGCAAACGGATATGGGTCCAGAGTGTATGGAAGACTGGACTTCATGTGATGCATGACTATCCTCTTAAAGCAATTCATCATTATTGGAGTTGGTGCTATGGGACGATAGTCATTCAAACAGGATACAGGTCTCTTCTTTGGCACTGGAATTATGGTGGTGGATTTAAGACATGTAGGGACAACCGCCTGGCTCAGCGAAATGTCAAAGATATCTGTCAGCTGTACAGCACAGTGTTTCGGTACACCTCCAGGTATGTCATCAGAGCCAGTTGGTTGGTTTTTAACAGGGTCTTCCTTATGTCGTCTGGAGAAAAGCAGAGCGCCCATTTGTTTTGGGATATGGGTAGTTTTTGTGAAGGTGTTTGGTTCTGCATCTCAAACTGTGCATACAAGTGGTTGAGTGCACCCGGGGAGGGAAGTATGATTGTCACTGGCCTGTGGCAGGGGCTTGTAGTCAGTGATGGTCTGGATGGCTTGCCAAAGGCCCCATGTATCTTTGCTGTCGCTAAAGTGTGTTTGTTGATTTTTTTTTTTTTTTTTATTGAGAATATTGTTGTTTTGCCTTCTTGATGCCATTAAACAGATTGGCTATTGCTATTTTAAGAGCTGATTTATCTCCTGAACTGAATACCTTATCTCTGGTCTTTGGCAGCCCATGAACCTCTGCTGTCATCCACGGCTTCTGGTTGGCATGTGCGGTGATAATCTTAGTGACTGTCACATCATCTATGCACTTTTTGATGTAGGCAGTCACTGTTTCAGTGTACTCTTGTAAGTCTGATTGTTGTAAGTGGCTGCCTCATGTTTAGGGTTGCCACCTTTTTCTTTAAGTTAAACCCGAACACTTTAGCGGCACAGGGCACATTTTTTTTCTGTAGTATACACTATAGCAGTGGTCATCAACCCTGTCCTCAGGGCCCACTAACAGGCCAGGTTTTATGTATTACCTTGGGGAGATGCAGACTAGAATACTGCCATCACGGAGGAGCAAATGAGATCACCTGTGATCTATTTCAGTTATCTTGCAAACCTGGCCTGTTAGTGGGCCATGAGGACAGGGGTGATGACCACTGCAATATAGAATTATAAAAAAACCTGGGACACGTTTGGGTGCCCCAAGGAGAGTGGTAATTCAGCGCGCTGCGGCAAACAGTGGGTGTGGCCAAACTGCTCTTGCTGACATTATGGCCAATCCCCCCCAGTGATGCCAAACCTGCCCCCAGACAGCGGACTGCAGCTCCTGAATGGCAACAGATTCTTGTGTGACTATCTTGGTCACTTTGGGAGCCACAGCTCAGTCTAAATAATTTGTCCAGGTTTCAGGCAGACTGAAACCTGGACACAAGATTCCAAACCCGAACTGTCCGGGTGAATCCTGGACAGGTGGCAACCCTACTCATGTTCCAGTCCGTGTGCTGAAAGCAATACTGGG
Source organism: Rana temporaria (assembly GCF_905171775.1). Taxonomy (NCBI): domain Eukaryota; kingdom Metazoa; phylum Chordata; class Amphibia; order Anura; family Ranidae; genus Rana; species Rana temporaria. The sequence goes on from NC_053499.1 coordinate 57,267,442, forward strand.
GTAGCATTGTCTGGCCATACTGTGATTTGTTTTTGAACTGGTTTTGCAGGTGTAAGCAACGGTTTGTATGCTGGAATTAGCATAACAGAGAAGTGATTTGAATACCGAAGGAGGAAGCAGAGTTCAGCATTGTATGCATTTTTCTCTGTTGTATAAACCAAGTCCAGTGTGTTGTTTCCCCTTTTTGCAAAATTCACATGTTCGTAGAAATTCGGCAAAACAGTTTTTTTAAGTTTGTGTGGTTAAAGTCACCAGCAATAATGAAAAAGCCATCAGGGTTGTTTGTTTGATGTTCGTTTGCTGATAGAGCTGTAAAGTTTGCGAAGCGCATCCTTAGCGTTTGCACACGGGAGAATGTAAACCGGATCAATAACAATATCGGTAAACTCCCTCTGCAGATAGAACGGTTGACACTTCACAAACAAACTCTACCAGCTATAAGCAGTGTTTTGTTACTACCACTATCTGTAGCTGGAGGTGATGCACACACTGCAAAGACACAGACTGGATTGTGAGGCCTGTAGCTGGAGGTTATACATCCCTGCTTTGTGGTTTTTGCACAGAGCAGCCCCGATCCTTTTCTTCCTGGGCCCCCTGCCGGCACTCCTGGTTCCTCATCTTCATCCAGTGCCCCCATGGGAAGCCGCTTTCTATGGGGCCAGTTGTGCAGGCTTGCTCTCAAGCCCCACTGCCTGCATCCATAGATACAGACAGTGGAGAATGGGCCCATCCCCACTCCTCATCAGAGTTTGATTGAGAGCAGTGGGAGCCAATGGCTCCTGCTGCTTTCGATCTACCCTTTGAGGAGGGTCAGAGCCGGGAGAGCTGTTGCTCTCATGCACAGTGCTTGATCACAATGGGGCTCAGTCAAGTATAAGGGGGGGGGGGGGGGGAATCCCAGGCATAGAAAGTGTTGTGTTTTCTTATTTTTTACCTCTACAGCGGCGTCCCGCTGAAAAAATAAAAATTTAAAGTCAGCAGCTACAAATACTGCAGCTGCTGACTTCTAATATTAGGACACTTACCTGTCCTGGGTGCCTGCGATGTCGGCACCCAAAGCTGATCTCTCCCTCCATCTTCGGTAAGGGAATCAGGAAGTGAAGCCTTGCAGCTTCACTTTCTGATTCACTACTGTGCATGCGCAACTCACGCGATCCCACTGGTCCCTGCTGTCTTCTGGAACCTGTGTGTCTCCCAGAAGACAGCGGGGGGACGGAGTAGGTGCCGGATGTGGCATAGGCCCGGAAGTGGGAGCAAATACCTGTATTACACAGGTATCTGCTCCCCCCGAAAGGTGCCAAATGTGACACCGGAGGGGGGGAGGATTCCAAAAAGCAGAAGTTAAATTTTTGGGTGGAACTTCGCATTAATGCATAGAATGCATCCACTTTAATTCACATTCATAAATACATTCACTTTAAGATTGTAGAAACCACAAACCGGGAAATCTCTGCTCAGGTTGAAGTTGAATTTTTTGTTTCTTGTAAAAATCATCCATGCAATGTCTCTTTCACGTGTAGCGCTACCCCCTCAGGAGCCGCTCGTTGATTTGGGATCGGCGTGTTAAGTTACCTCTATGTGATGTCTAGGGGTGAAGGTAGTGAGCAGAGCAGAAATTGAATGTCCAATCAGCAGATAAGGTTTTCTGAATGCTTTATTTCTCGGCCCAACACGACCAACATCAACTTGAGATAGACAGGAAAGGTTGATGAAATAAAGGAACTTTGCGGTATCAGGCTTTGGATAGAGAAAAGCAATCCTGCTATTCTGTAGCTGTATCAATGCGTTGCCACCCTAGCCAGAGTGGGTGAAGTGCCTCCGGACAGACTCCTGCCACGAGCCTGGCAGCCGGAGCGCCACTTATGGTTGCTGGGAGGAACAGGCCTCTGCCACAGGCCTGGCTCTAATTAAATGTTGAGGCCTCTGCCACAGGCCTAGTACTTGGTTAAGCTGAATGGTTGAGCTTATCCTCCCAGTGAATTGTGCTAGGGTCACCGGTTGACAGCGCAAGTGTACCTGTCAATGTTCCGGTCACCAGATCCCCGATGGTTCGTTCAAGCCCTTTTGGATAACCTGCCTCCGGGTTCTCCTCAAGCCGATCCCCCACCGAACGCCATACAGCCTGGGATCTCCTCAGTAGCGGGGGACCCAGTAAGTCACTGGGGCCCCTTAGTAGCATCAGTCGCTCCAGGCCAGGAGGGCCCAAAATCAGGAACTCCGCGTTGCGCACGACCCCAGGCCAGGTAGGCCATAGTGGTGGGGCCCGCGATGTGCGCACACCCTAAAGGTGGGTGCCGCACCTGGAACCAGGAACCCGCGAAAGAACCCAGAACAACGGCTTCCGCCACAGAAATACTCCTCCCCAGCATGCCCCGCGAGGGAAAACTCCTCTAATTGGCTGCTGAGAAGAAGCGGCTCTGCCTGGACCTCTCTGGCGCCACCTGCCGCCCAGAGATGTAACTGTATCCTTGGAACGCAGACTGACCCACAGAACAATCCAGATTTGGCGACAGCCAAATTTAACATAATCAAGAATGAGAGCAACCTATCTCTCATTCTCCCACTAACTTTAGCGTAGTGCCCTTACTGAAAGTAAAGGGGGCGCTACACACGGTTGCCAGATTTTGCTATGAGCGACTGTCTTCTGACACTTGGAAGGTTAACAACAGCTGCTGATACTGAGAACAGTTGCACCAACTGCCCACCCACCCCCTTCTGCCTTCCCCACCAGTCACAAAACTCATTGCCTCCCTCTTACTGTCAATAATAGTCAGTGAGCAAGAGAGCGTTAAGCAGGACCAATCACGCATGACCCCCTCCCCTTAGCAAGCAGCTTGATATGGGGTGCGCTTAGCAGGGGAGGAGCCAGGAGCAGCAACGGGGCATCCGAGAACAGTAAATAAATAAGACATGTTTGTAAACATAATTTTTTTTTATTTTTATTTTTTTAACAATCACTTTAACAGCTTGCTGACCACCTATTGTAAGAGTATGGTGGCAGAGCGGCTCTTCTGTGCTGGATCACATATCCTAATGCATGATCCAGCTCTTCCAGAATAGGGTGCTCCCGTCCCCCTGGCTACGCTGTGATTATGCACAGCACAAGACGATTAGTGGGTTCCAGCTGTCATTTGAAAGGAATTCTGGTTCTGGGTGACCATCCTTTTGGATTTCGGCCAATGATTGCCGGCCTGGTACCCGCTAATCGGTGAAGAGGGAGACAGGACAGAGCTCTGTGAAAGTAAACAACATGGCTCTGTCCTGTCAGTGGGGATGTGCCTGTTTTTGTTTCCCTGCAAAGCAAGGAAGAAAAATCAGCACATCCCTTTTGTAAAAAAACGGCACACAGTGAATGCACCAAGCACAGTTAGGCACACCGTTAACCCTTTGATTACCCCTGATGTTAATCACTTCCCAGTCAGTGTCATTAGTACAGTGTCAGTGTATATTAGCACTGATCACTGTATTAGGCCAGGTTCACACCTATGCGAATTGGTTGCAGCTTAAACCGCATCCGATTTGCATAACATTATAAAATACATTGATTTCAATGAGGCTGGTTCACATATGTGCAATGCATTCGCACTGCGCATTGCCGAAAAAACGTGTGCGTTTTCTAGGCATTGCGGTGTGGCTCAGGTGCGAATTCAGGCCCATTATCTTCTATGGGCACGCATCTGATTTGCAGATGTGTTCATTTCTCTTTAGGATTTCTCTCATTCACCTCAATACACTTCCCCCCTCCCCCTCCCCTCTCCCAGGTCTCCAAATTCGCAGCTAAAACGGAGATGATCTGCTGAACAGTTCTCTTATCTCTCTGCAGAGATAAGAGAGCTGAAATTTGCACCACACTGTGAATCCGGAGTGTCACTGGTTCCCACAAAGTGTCAAATTGCTGCCGCACTATCACAGTCCCGCTTTAAGAGGCTGATCGCCATCATTACTAGTAAATAAAAATAAAATAAAAAATCCAGAATATATCCTATTGTTTGTAGATGCTATAACATTCATTAACCAGTCAATATACACATGTTTTTTTTTTTTTTACCAAAAATATGTAGCAGAATACACTTTGGCCTAAATTTATTAAGAAATTTGATTTTTTTTTAATCTGTTTTATAGCAGAAAGTAATTTTCTGCCTTTTTTTTCCGTTTATATAATAAAAAGTAAACCCTGTGAAGATCAAATACCACCAAAAGAAAGCTCTATTTGTGTTGAAAAAAATATATACATTTTGTTTGGGTATAGTGTTGCATGACTGCAATTACCAGTTAAAATAACGCAGTGCCAAATATCAAAGAAAGGCCTGGTCATGAAGGGGGTAAAACCTTCCAGAGGTCAAGTGCTTACTGAAGTCAGTAGGAAATAGTGGTACTGTATAAATAGCTTTTAGTTCTCGTTTTGTGGAGCTGTGTCGTGTATGCATGACTTGAATAGCTTGTCAAAGGTTTACTATAATCAAATAATATGGGGCAAAGGTTGCTTACTTTTTTAGCAAGATATCAGTTTACAGGGGTTTGTTTATTGGTCATATTGTACCTTGAAGATATGCTATGGGAGTGTTCCTAGGGCAATAAATAGGAAAAATGAAGAAGGCTTCTGCATTTTTTTGATACAACACTTTATCCATTTCATGAAGTGGAGCCAAACAAACCATTATGCCGCGTACACGACCGTTTTTCATGACGAGAAAAATTCAATTTTTTAAATTGGTCATTAAAAATGGTTGTGTGTAGGCTCCAGAGCATTTTTCTCGACGTGAAAAATGGGCATTAAAAATTTAGAACATGCTCTTTTTTTTCTCGTCGTTTTTCACGTCGTCGTTTTTCTCATCGTGAAAAACGGTTGTGTGTGGGCTTTAACGACGGGGAAAAAACGTGCATGCTCAGAAGCAAGTTATGAGATGGAAAGTTTGCATAATCAGCCCAAAGAATGGCGCCATTCGAAGGGAACTTCCCTTTTATAGTGCCGTCGTACCTGCTGTACGTCACCACGCTTTGCTAGAGCATTTTTTTCACGATCGTGTGTATGCAAGGCAGGCTTGACAAGAATCACGTCGAGAAAAACGTTGTTTTGATGCTCCTTTGTGTGCCATTCTTTACTTATAATTCAAGTACCATAGATCACCTTAAATGTTTGGACAACATAATTCAATTCTCATTGAGTCAGAACCAATTATACACTTTGTGAATCCTGCCTTTAACAAATCCTACAGTATGGTTAGGGCTGTACGATTAATCTACCTTAATTAAAAGACTGTGATCTCGATTCAACCCCCCCCCCCCCCCCCCATGATCTTAATCCAGCATCTCCACGATTCATGTAGAAAGTGCAGAGCCATTCAACTGCTCACAGCTGTCAAAAAAACAAAAGGCAGCCGGCAATGTTTGTGAACAACATTGCTCTGAAAGAGAAAGATAAAATAACTTATCTTTCTGTTTAATCCATTTAGGCTACATTTCCACTATTGCGACCCCCAAAGTTGCGCGATTTAGAGTGCAGCTTTGATCCAACTTTACAGTCTCTGGATCAAAAGTTACATCAAATTAGTGCAGGAACCTTTTCAAAGTGGCTGCAACTTTAAGTCGCATAGATTGGAACGGATGCCATTGAAATCAATGGGCTGTGACTCTTCATGCGACTTTATGTCCAAAGTCGCATGACTAGTGGAAACGGAGCCTTACAGATCAAACGGATGAACTTCTGTCTGCAGTTGAAGTCAGTTTAAAGCAATATGGATTTTGTTAAATTGTTTCTCTGTTTAACCTCTTATTAACCCTTAATTTACTCTAATCGGCCGTATTAACTCCTTATTTTTCGTCTCCATTTAATTATTATGTTCCTGCTGATCTATTTTTTTTTTATTCATTTCTGTTTTCGAAACAATTGATAAGTAAAACTTTTTTTCTTGTTTGCTTTGTTTATTAATATTTGTACACCTTTAACATATATTTACACATTTCACATTAAAAAAGCACAACATTAAAAATAAAAAAAAATATTATTATTATTTGTATTTTATTTGAAAAAAACACACAAAGACTTTTCAATGCTTTACCATTGCTGGCAGTTGAAGTGGAAACAAAAACATTGCGGTAGGTATCGGTAATTGGTATCGGGGAGTACTAAAAAAAACGGAAAAAAACCCTAATATAACTTAATGGTAATTTTTTTTTTTTTTTTTAATTTCTTTAGACCATGCTTCAATCAAATGTAATGAAAAATAATAATACTCTTTTTATATGTCTTATTTTATTGCCATCTTGTTTGATAACCTAAAGTTCAGGGGTTGTAAATTTTTAACCACTTGCATGTACTTATATGTCGGCAGAGTGGCATGGCTGCGCAAAGGGACGTACCTGTATGTCCCTTTCAATTTGCTGCCGTGCGGACGCGCGCACCCCTGCCGTAGAACAGGGAGATGCCTATGTAAAGGCATTTCCCTGTTCTGCCTAATTAGTGACAGGACACTGATCTACTGCTCTCTGTCATTGGGAGCAGTGATCAATTTCGTGTCACTGGTAGCCCAGCCCCCACACAGTTAGAATCACTCCCTGGGACATGCTTAACCCCTTCCTTGCCCCCTAGTGGTTAACCCCTTCCCTGCCAGTGTAATTTACACAGTAATCAGTGCATTTTTATAGCACTGATCGCTGTATAAATGACAATGGTCCCAAAATAGCATCAAAAGTGTCCGATGTGTCCGCCATAATGTCGGTTTGCGCAAAAGATATAGCCCCGGATTCAGAAAGGAGATACGACGGCGTATCTCCGTATACGCCTTCGTATCTCTGAGTGTGCGGGGTCGTAACTATGCGACTGATTTATAGAATCAGTTACGCATAGATTTCCCTAAGATCCGACCGGCGTAAGTGTCTTACACCGTCGTATCTTAGGCTGCATATTTACGCTGGCCGCTAGGTGGCGCTTCCGTATATTTACGCAATGAATATGCTAATTAGGTAGATATGCCGATTCAGAAACGTACGCGCATTTTTTTATGTCGTTTACATTAGGCTTTTTTCGGCGTAAAGTTACCCTTGCTATATGAGGCGTAGCCAATGTTAAGTATGGACGTCGTTCCCGCGTCGAGTTTTGAAAATTTTACGTTGTTTGCGTAAGTCGTTCGCGAATAGGGCTGTACGTAAGTTACGTTCACGTCTAAAGCAATGACGACTTGCGGCGTAATTTCGAGCATGCGCACTGCGATTTTTTTCACGAATGGCGCATGCGCCGTTCGTAAAATACGTCAGATACGTGGGGTCACAGTGAATTTAAATAAAACACGCCCACAACATCCACATTTGAATTAGGCGGGCTTACGCCGACACACATACGTTACGCCACCGTAACTAAGGGCGCAAGTTCTTTCTGAATATGGAAATTGCGCCCTAATTTACAGCGGCGTACCGTATCTGAGATATGTTACGCCACCCAGAAAGATACACCAATGTATCTGTATCTGTATCTGTATCAATGTATCTGAATCCGGCCCTCAGTGTCTACAAAATAGTGGATAGATTTATGGCATGTTTATTATTTTTTTGGTAGTAATCGCAACGATCTGTGATTTTTAACGGGACTGCGGCAGACAGATGGGACACTCTTGACACTTCTTTGGGACCATTGACATTTATACAGCAATCAGTGCTATAAAAATGCACTGAATACTGTGTAAATGTCACTGGCAGATAAGGGGATAACACTAGCCGGCGATCAAGGGGTTAAATGTGTTCCCTCATGTGTGTTTCTAACTGTGGGGGGAGGGCACTGACTGGAGGAGGAGATATATTGCTGTTCCTAATCACTAGGAACAGTAGATCTGTCTCTCCTCCCCTGTCAGAATGGGATCTGGCTCTCGTGCCTGCAATCGTGGGTGGCTGGCGGACATCGCGGCCACCGGCCAAGCACATCGGTTCCCTCGCGTTGCAGCGGTTGCACACGCTATCTCATAAAGGTGCAGAAGTACAGCTATGACGATTTGGGGGAACGAGCCGACCTGCCTCAGTATAATGACGGTGGCTGGTCGGCAAGTGGATAACTTTACCTTATGTCTTTGGTTTGTGAGGTAAATAACACTTGGAGAAAATGTGTCGCATGATTCAATTATCTCATGAGATAATCTTTAGTGAACTGAGCCCATTGCACATACTTGGACTCTCTGATTACTCTCCTGCCTATACTGCCTACTGTCACTCGTCTCCTGCCCTCTGTTATACCCTCTGCAGTTCTCCCTGCAAATTACTGCTCACTGACATACTTTTTGTCACTCTTCTCCATCACATGCCACCAACAGCTGTCATACCCTCCACCATTCCTCCTTCACATACTGCCTGCTATCATATATCCTGGCACCCCTCTCCTGCACACTGTCGTACACTTTGCTACTTCTTTCCTGCGCATACAATGCAGTCATACCCATTGCAATGTTCTCCCGCACATTCTGCTTACTCTCATACCTTCTGCTTGCCTCCCTATCATAACTTCTGCACTTCTTCCTATACAATACATAGAAAATGTTTTTTTTGTAAATGCTTTTATTAAGACAAAAATATGTGACACATTTGGTAAGTATTATCACATACAATTTATTTTTTCTAATTATATTGTTACTGTATATTAAGACATGTCATGAATGTATTATACAGACCATTTAAGCGTGTTTATTATATTTTACAGAAATGGAAAAATACATTAGATCTCAGTTCTGAAGCATAAGTTTGTGCCTGACATATGTCTCTTGTAGTGTTCGTCAAACTTCTCATTCTGTGCAACAGTAAAATAATTCTTCCAGTCACCAGCTAAACCTGAAAGAGAAAAGGATCTTTTTGACGCATGAAACATGCCAAACTGAATGTAACTAATCTTCGATGGGCCATATTCTGTCTATTTATGGCCACACCTACTATATTTCAGAATAAGATCAATAAAGCAAAACTCCAGCCACAAATAACTATTAAAGCTGATCTCCAGTTTTACTTTCACTTTAAACCATACCTTTACCGGAAGCAAAGTCTGCCCCCCCTTGGGCACCACCATGATGGTGCATGCTCAGATGTACCCACAGTCTCTGCCTGGTCATCGGGTCCTGCCAGAGCCTGTCACCACATCTGCACAAGTGTTGGGGATTTATCGTGCATGAGCAAAGACAAGGACGTTTTCAGACTCCCCTGGTCAGTCTTTGCACGGGAACTCTGACAAATGTTTGGGCATGTGTAGATGTGCCATAGGGCTCTCTCATTATCGGAGCCCTGCAGCACATCTGCTTACACAGATGGGATGGGGAGACTTTATTGCCTAGGTGAAAATTCTGGAACTCTGGACTCCACTAGACCTCCAATGTATTCTGTGATGATACCTGGCACCAAGCTGTCAGTAACAAATCCTTTATATCCTGTTAGTTATTAGGTGGGGCCCTCATGGATTCGACTGATGCTCGATTGGATTGAGATCTTGAGAAATTTGAGGCCAACTCAACACCTCAAAGACACCTTATTCCATTGCTCAGTGGTACAGTTCTGAGACTCAAATGCCCACTGTAGACCATTTTGCCTGAGGAAACAGGTCAGCATGGGCACTCCGACCAGCCTGCAGAATGTAGCAAAAAACTGGTATGCACTGTGTGTTCTGAAACCTTTATTGGAACAAGCATTAACTTTTTGAGCAATTTGAGCTATAGTAAGCGTGGGTGTCAATGCCCTGATCAAAATAGGGCACCCCTAGGGCCAGTAAACAAGGGCTATCATTTCTGCATTAACCTGGCCACAGTTTGTGTGGCTATGCAGGCCCAAAACTTAAATATGAATTGTCACTGCATGCAGCCATTCTTTTAAAAATTAATATCATGTTAAATGATACAATAACATACTCCTTCAGTTGAGAGTTGTTCCCTGTAGTATTGATTCTCTGCCACTAGATATCCTAATTCTGATAGTTGGCATCATTCAGTCCATTTCCTCTAAACCCAGGCTGTCACGGACCCGCCCTAGCCTGTTAATGGACAGTGTAAGGAAAAGCAGCACAGTGGTGAGCTCATCTATCTGCCATTTTGCTTTCTCATCATAGCAATATTCTCCTTGTCAGCACATAAACTAAATTGCTCCCTGAGCTGTTCTTGCTGTCACATTCAAGCCTTGGTTTACATGGATTGCAAGAGGCTGATACTCTCCCAGAATAATGCATTTTGAAAGTATTAATATATGCATTAATGATTAGAGCTGCATTCATTTATTTCTTTTGTCTGCCTGGGGTACAGGCCAACATTTGGGTCCATGTGTACATCAGCCAAACAGCCGGCTTCTGGCGAATGGGCATGCTGGAAAACCAGAATCCGATCAGTGCTGGCAGCCCCCCTGTCAGAATACAATAGCTCAGTGGGGAGATCGCTGTACTTGCATCACATGATTAGTACAGCAAGCTCCTCACTGTGTGTACCAAGCTTAACGCTGCATGTCCTGCCTTCCTCCAGTTCTCTTTGTCTGCTGTTGCAGTCAGTTTGTGCACATCACGCTGGCTCCAACTCTGGCAGGCGCCCAAATTATCAGAAAGACAGGCTGTGTGTGTGTGTGTATATGTAGAATTACTCCCAGAGGAGCTGCTGGTTGTTTCAGGTGGCACATTTACGTTGTGGCTCCCCCAAATTCCTAGGGGTGAATGATGCGTATTGCATTTAGTAGAAGTAAAGGAATGTCTGCAACAGGTGCTCTTTGCTGTGCTCTTTATTACCCAGCCGGGTAAAAACAATAAACTTGTGGTGAGGAAAGTAAAGTTGAAGAAGAAAGGAGAACAGCAGATTCAGGCGTGATGATAGGGAAACAGTCCTGCTCCCAAGCGTAACACTTCTCTGCGCAACTTCAGGAAAACACCTCTGCCTCAGGCCTGTTCTGATTTGTAGTTGCGGAGCTAATCCTCCTTAAATTAATTACGCCTGGATCTCCTTCAACTTGAGATTTGAGGCAGCCTACATCCACAGAAGATCTGTGGTTAGTTCTCCAAGATGTTTGAAACAACCTACCTGCCAGGTTCCTTCAAAAACTGTGCAAGTGTACTGAGAAGAATTGATGCAGTTTCAAAGATAAAGGGTGGTCACACCAAATATTGATTTGATTTGGATTTCTCTTCTTTTCATTTTTACTTAACATTTTGTTAATTGATAAAAATAAACCACTAATTTCTGAAAACTTTCTTAATTTACAGCTTTTTTCCACACCTGCCTAAAACATTTTTAACAGTACTGTGTGTGTATAAAAGTGCAAACTACAAGTACAAAGTGCACTTGAAATTGCACTGAAAGTGCACTTGGAAGTGCTGTCGCTGTAGATCTGAGGGGGACACGCAAGGAAAATAAAAAACAGCATTTTATCTTGCACATGATTGGATGATAAAATCGGCAGAGCTTCCCCTCATTTCAGATCTACCCCTCAGATTTACAGCGACTGCATTTGCAAGTGCACTTTGCACTTGTAGTGCAAAGTGGATTTGCCTTTTGTAAATAACCCCCATGGTGTATGATGTGCAGTGTGTATAACATGTTTCTCTGTGCACTGTATTGTATACTCCATACCATAAGGGGCCCAGAAAAAAAAGATGATTAATACTTCCAGTTGTGTCAGATGTCTGGTCCTATGCTGCACTGACTGTGTGGTTCCTTCTGCTGGGCACTGCTTCGCTACAGGACACAGTAGTGATGAATGGGCTGGCTGCTATGACTAAGCACTGATTGTGCGAAACGCGTCAGATTTTTTACCCCACTGCTTGCTGTGCTGTATTTTGTAGTGCTTTTTATCCTTTTTACACCAATAAAGGCTACCTTTTTAGGTTCATTTTGGTGTGCGGCTTTCCATGAATTGTTTTCATTGATTTTATGAATGGGCTGGCAGTTGGAATCACACAGCACAATGGAAGACCAGGCATTTAGCACTCGGACTGTGATTGTATTATTTTTCCGTGTAGCTGCTTTATAATTTTTTTTAAATGATGACAGAATCTCCAAAGCCATTAAAGTACAAGTCTGGCAAAGCAGATTGGGGAAAAAATTGAATAATGAGATCAGAAAATGCTAATGGATTGTTTGGTTGCTAATATAAAACAAGCCAATAAAAAGTATTTTAAACTTAAGGGTTTTCTAACAGCAGAAATCTTGGAACAATTGGGCTCAGGTTAACATTTACCTACAGTCTGCAGGCTGGTTGTGGGTAGCAGCACCTGTTCTCGCACCCGCAGCAAATTGCACTGCTCTTATGAGATGCGAAAGGCTGCCATTCATTCTGAATGCCACCCCAACGCAACTCAGCCTGCAGCACGTTTGCCAGTGCGGGAGCCACAAGGAATTCGCATTTTTAAAAAGGTACATGCACCTTTTTCCTGTGGGAAACACGGGCACAGCAGCACATTCAAACTAATAGGCTACCATGCCTGAGCAATCGCGGGCCGCACGTGTGATGCCATGTCTTTTTAAAAGGACTGATTTGATTCACTCTATAGTTAAAAAAAACGAATTACCTTTTCTCATGAAGGTAGTTGTAGTCTGGTCAAGTATCTCATTTGGTAAAGTTTTGTAATTGACCATATCATTGTTTTTCATTTCTTCAAAAGAGGTGTGGTAAACAATCTTCTCAATAATATCTTCACTCATATCTATTTCCAGGAACTGTAGCATTTTTCTGATTTCTCTCTTTGGATCCTGTTTAAAAGACCTATTTGTAAGCAGAGTTCCATACAGTATTATGTATAAAACACCTTTCAAGGTGTACATTAAAAAGTGAAGTATGTTTGTTTTAAAAAAAAAACTTTTACTCACCTCGATGGATGCAACATTGATCCGATGCTGCGTCTGCTCCCCGCCACCAGTACAGTGACAACTGAGGGATCAATCACGCTTAGTTCTTCCCATCCCCTCTGAGCAGAGAGCTGAGACTGCTGTATAACGGCTCTCTGCACTGCCTTCCAGCACTCACTAGAGTGCTGGGCTGGGGAGGGAAGGCTGTTGCTGGCTCTGTCTCGCAAAAAAGTTTTGGCCATACTTCTTTAAAGGATTTATTTTTTTCTAAATAGGTTCCTTTAAGCTAGTGCTAGTTGCTAGTGCTTACCCTTTCCTTCGATTTCTCTTCTAAATGTTTTTTTTCTTTGTCTGAATTTCTCACTTCCTGTTCCTCCTCAGTAAGCTTGCCCCCATAATCCGAGCTGTTCTGACTTGGGGTTAGTCAGCATGCTCGCCCCCTCCCTTGGGACTACATTCCTGCGGGGAGACACTGTCAGTAAGCTTTCCCCCATAATCCAAGTTGTTCTGGCTGGGGGTTAGTCAGCGTGCTTGCCCCCTCTCTTGGGACTACATTCCTGCTGGGAGACGCTGTCAGTAAGCTTTCTCCATAATCCGAGTTGTTCTGGCTGGGGGTTAGTCAGCGTGCTTGCCCCCTCCCTTGGGACTACATTTCTGCGGGGAGACACTGTCAGTAAGCCTGCCCCCATAATCTGAGTTGTTCTGGCTGGGGGTTAGTCAGCATGCTCGCCCCCTCCCTTGGGACTACATTCCTGTGGGGAGACGCTGTCAGTAAGCTTGCCCCCATAATCTGAGTTGTTCTGGCTGGGGGTTAGTCAGCGTGCTCGCCCCCTCCCTTGGGACTACATCCCTGCGGGGAGACAAACACAGTGCCTGAGAACTATTGCATTCTAACCGAGCATAGAATAGGGCAAAGAGGAGGAGGCCTAGTAGTGATCTACAAATCCCACCTCTCTTTCATCAAACCAACTCTACAGAACTCAGTACCTTTCATGGAAACATTCACCCTGCAACTCCAAACAGCCCAGGACACCGTCTACATACTGCTATGCTACAGACCACCGGGACCAAAGACTCACCTTCTCACACCAAATTTATCTTGACGTACACCTTGAAAACTAAAAACCTCATCCTACTCTGGGATTTCAACCTCTGGGCCAATTCCACCCAGGACCCCATCGCCTGCATCGACCAACTGGGTCTGCAACAACTGATAAATGCTCCCACGCATGTTTCGGGGCACACTCTTGACCTTATCTTCAAACAGAATATGGACATCAACACACTGGACAACTCGCCTTTACCATGGACGGACCACCACACTATCAAATTTAAAATAACTACCAACACTAGTCTCCAAAAACCAACATATCCAATAACAACACATTGGACAAGATCACAGAAGAAACTACACTCAGATCTCTTCAAAACCACACTATCAAATAAAATAACAACGCTCAATCAAAACCATTCAGTGAGTGCGTGAGTGAGTGAAAACCTTGTATAGCGCTACAAATGCGAACTGAATCGCCTCAAGGTGATTGGTATCCATTTTCTTCTTTAGCCTTCAGAAGAGGTGGGTCTTGAGTTTTTTTCTGAAGGCCTGATGATTTACTTCCGTACGGATGTTACTTGGTAAAGCGTTCCACAGTCAAGGTCCTTGGACTGCAAATCTTCGTTCTTTGGACTTGTAGCGGGCCTTGGTGATTTGGAGTAAATTTTGGTTAGTTGATCGAAGGACGCGATTGGGGTTGTGGTATTTTATTTTCTCACATAAATATTGGGGGCGAGTCCTTGTACATATTTGTGTGTCAGGCAGAGGGCCTTAAATGAGCCAATTGAGGGTCCTCAGGGACGGAGTGATTGATTCCCAGTTTTTCTTTCCTGTTACCAGTCTTGCTGCCGTGTTCTGGACGACTTGTAGATGAGCAATCTGGTATTTTGGGAGTCCGAGGTAGAGGGAGTTTGGATAGTCAAGCCTGGAGTTGATAATTGTTCCAACCACTACTGCTGTATCCTCTTTGGGGATAAGGGGAATGATTTTTCGTAGCAGGCAGAAAAGATGGTGAGATCCGCTGACTACTGATCCTATTTGTGCATCCATCGTCATGTCAGAGTCAAAGGTGACTCCAAGACTTTGACTTTGGTGCTTGGGGTGATGGTTTGTCCCAAAATATGGGGTGGTGTCCATGTCATCCTAGAATTTGTCTTTCGGTTTGCGTGAAGCAGAAGAAGTTCTGTTTTGGAACCATTGAGTTTAAGGTGACTCTCCATCATCCAGTTGTCTATCAAAGTGAGGCATTGTTCTAGTCTGTGGTATTGGTCTTTTTTGTTGCTGATGCGAAAGTAAAGTTGAGTGTCGTCAGCGTAGGAATGGTAGAGTAGGTCCTGGTTACTGATAATTTTGAGGAATGGGTGGAGATAGATGTTGAATAGTACGGGCGACAGGGGTGATCCTTGAGGGACTCACCATGAAATGGTACGTGCTTCAGAAGTGAAGGGTCCTAGTTTCACTGTCTGGGATCGATCTTTCGAGGAATGATGTGAACCAGGGTAGATCAGAGTCTGCAACTCTAGCTACTTCTGTGAAGTGAGTTAGCAACATTTTGTGGTCTACTGTGTCAAAGGCAGCACTAAAATCCAGCAGGATCAGAAGACAGGATTCTCCTTCGTCTGCTGCTTAGAGAGCATCATCCCATATTTTGAGAAGTGCTGTTTCCGTCCCATGACCTGGGCGGAAACCGGATTGTAGTGGGTCCTGTAGTTTGTTGGTGTCTAAATGGTGTTGTAGCTGTTGTACTACTGCTTTCTCAATAATCTTGGAGAGGACGTTGAGGCTGGTTATAGGTCGACGATGGTTTGGGTCTTTGGGGTCGAGGTTGGGTTTCTTTAGAAGGGGTTTGATTATGCCTTGCTTGAGGGAGGTCGGAACCGTACCTTCCTTAAATGATTGATTTATAAGGTGCGTGATTGTGGGTGCCATGATATCGGCACATTCTTCAGAAGTTTTATGGGAATGATGTCATTAGGCGATGTACTGTCTCGGAGGCTTCCGATGATGCTTTTAGTGGTATCAGTGGTAATTGGATCCAGTGTAAATTTTGTTGAAATTGAAGAATATTTATATTAATATTTACTTTTTGATTTGTAGGGGTGAGGCTTGTTGTTTTTTTTTGTTGAATTGTTTCACGTATTTTTTCAATTTTGTCAATGAAAAAATCCGATAATTCATTGCAGAATCTTGTGTTTCATTTTTCGGAGCCTCCAGGCAGGCTGGATTCATAGTCTGAGCGACAAGGTTGAAAAGCTCGCGGGTACGGTTTCGGCCTTTTGCGATGGTGTTTGAGAAGTGTTCTTTTTTTGCTTTGAAGATTTCTTTGTGGTATTTCTTGGTGATTAATTTGTAATTTGTGTGGTTTTCCTTTGTTGAGATTCTTCCCCAGGCTCCTTCCGCTCTTCTGCATTCTTGCTTCAATAATGTGAGAGCGTCATTGAACCAACCGGAATAATTTTTTTGGATGAGCGCTCTGCGTCTCGGAGCGATTATATCTGCTGTCTGTAGTAATGCTTTGTTAATGGAGTTGAGTGTTTCCTCTGTTGATTGATTTTGTTTTATCATTGTTATTTTGTTCAATAGTGTGGTTTTGAAGAGTTCCGAGTGGAGTTTCTTCTGCGATCTTGTCCAGTGTGTTGTTAATGGGTTTGTCAGTTTTTTGAAGCCGGTGTTGGTGGTTATTTTGAATTTGATTGCATGGTGATCTGTCCAGGGTAAGGGCCTGTTCTCTATTATGTTGACGTCCATATCCTGTTTGAAGATATGGTCGAGGGTGTGACCCAAAACATGCGTAGGAGCACATATCAGTTGCTGCAGACCTAGTCCCTCCAATTGGTCAATGCAGGCGGTGGCGATGGGGTCCTGGGAGGAGTAGGTCAGAGGTTGAAGTCTCCAAGTAGCAGGAGGTTTTTGGTTTTCAAGGTGTATGTTGAGATAAATTCTGTCAGAGATGTGAGGAGATGCGTTTTTGGTCCCGGTGGTCTGTAGCATAGTATGTGGACGGTGTCCTGGGGTATTGTTTGGAGTTGCAGGGTGAGTGTTTCCATGAACGGCAATGCGCTCTGTAGGTCTGGTTTGGTGAGAGAGAGGTGAGATTTGTAGATCACTGCTAGGCCTCCTCCTCTTTGCCCAGTTCTGTTCTCGGTTAGGATGCAATAGTTCTCTGGCACTAGTTATACTAGGATGGTGTTACAATCCAATGTTAGCCTGCTTTCTGTGATAAAAAGGCAATCTATGTTGTGTTGGGTGATGAAGTCGTGAATTTCCTGTCTGTGCTTGACTGCGGATCTTGTGTTGATCAGGGCGCATGATGGGTGTCGTAGTTGAAATGGTGCCATCTTGTTTTTGATGGTCGATCGTCAATTGATTCTTAGAAGTTGTTCTTTCCGTAGTATTTTTTGAATGGCATTGGTAACGTTGGGGCGGTATTCCTTAGGCCACGGATGTTTTTTGCTGAATATATCATGTTAAGCATGGTACAAAAAACGCCGAAGATGATGAGATGGTTAACGGTGATGACGATGGCGGTGATTATCTTGAGTGAAAGATGATGATGATGATTGACGGAAAGGTGGACCCCCAATCTAGCCCTCCTGGTTGATCCAGAGGAAGGCGAAAAAAACCCCGCCAAGCAAAAATAAATCCTTCCTGATCCCTCTGGAGGCAATCGGGTTAGCCCTGGATCAACTTGCTATGGTGGACAGGAGCCTGGGGTACTTACCTGCTTGTCAGTTGAAAGCCAAGCCCACCAGTCCAACGTGAGGCTGAAGATGATCCTCAGGTGGATGTACAGACAGTGCGGCAAGTGAGGGATGGTAGCAAGGGAGGAAAAAGAAAAAGAGGAAGTAGGGGGTAGTGGTGAAAGTGCTTGGGTGTAGCATTATGGCTGCTACTTACCAGGCTGTCATCCGTCCTTCAGGCTCCCCAGTTGTGAGTGGCCTGGAGGGGTTCCCTAGCGATGGCTGGTTCCTGAATGGTCCTGTGGCTGAAACTGGGAGTGGTGACTAGGGGGGGGGGGGGGGGGGCAGGGTGCTTGATACCTTGGCTGCGTGGTGTACCAAGATGGTCGTCGCTCGGAACTAGGACCGAGCGACGGCCTTTCCTGCTGGGAACGGGCAGCTATCGGCTCAGGGGAACTCCGGGGGAAGGAGGCAGCCGGCCGGCCTGCTGAGGGAGTGGGTAAGTATGGAGGAAAGCAGAATTAAGGGGCTGGAGTGTTGGATAGCCAGATCGGCCCGCAGCTAGGCCGCAGCCACGGACTGTCCTGTGAGAGCCACGGACTGCCGTGTGGGGGTCTGCACCTACCGTTCCACTGTCGTCTGAGTGGCGCTCCAGGGCAGGAGGTGGCTGGTGGGCCTGCGGAGGAAGGAAAAATGGGGGGAAAAGGTAGGAGGCCGGATGTTAGGCCGCAGCCGTGGTCTGTCCTGCAGGACTGGTGATCCAGTGCGACAGCTCGGATGGTGGCAGGCTGTGGCCGCGGTCGGCAAGCTGGTGAGTAGGGGAAGGCTGGGAGAAAAACTGGGAGAAAAACTGAGTCGGGGGGGGGGTGGCCATAGACCGGTTTGCGATGCGTGTAGTCCGAGGAATATCCTAGAAGCTGGATCCTGCCTGGAGCTATAGCACACACGTCCTTCTTCCTGGACCGTGCTGCCGTTGTTAGCTCCTGACCTCACAACGGCAGGGGAAGAAACCCTCAACCTCCTCAACAAAGCATTACTACAAACAGCAGACATAGTCGCTCCAAGACGCAGAGCACTCATCCGCAAAAACAACTCGGGCTGGTTCAATGACGCTCTTAGATTGCTGAAGCAAGAACACAGACGAGGTAAGGGAGCCTGGAGGAGAAGCGCCCTCAAAAGACAAAATCTAGAACGACATCGACTTCTCCCAACATCTTTGGACAAACCATCACCCCAAGCACGAAAGAAAAAAGCCTCGGAGTTATCTTTGACTCAGACATGGACTCAACAGGAGGGAGAGGCCAGGAGCATCAAAGAGGGACCCGATAAGAGGAGGATCTGGGCTGCTCTGTGCCAATCCACTGCACAGAGGAGGTAAGCATAACGTTTGTTAATTTGAAAAAAAAAAAAACAAGACTTTAAATCATGAAAAATAATTATTACTTTTTTTTTCCGTACTGTTACCAGATCACTGCCACTCCAATAATATGATGATGCTGTTCTTCACTGGTAACAGTATGTAAAAAATAAAAATAAAATTGTGACATTTTTCAAAAAATTTGGACAAAAAAACCTGCCATGCCTTTTACGAAATACCTTGGACTGTCTGCTTTCCAAAAAGTGGTCGTTTGGGGGGTATTGGTATTGTACTGTCATTTTAGGGCCTCATGAAATTAGATAGTCTGTCAGTACATCAGTTTTAACATCAGTTTTAACCACTTGACGACTGCCACACGGCTATTTACATTGACAGAATGGCACGGGCAGGCAGATTGGCATACAGGTACGTCCCTTTAAATCTGTTGCCCAGCGCACGTGCCGCATTCCTCGCGAGTGTGGCCGCGGGTCCCGGGAACTCCATGTTCCTGGGAGTCCCACGATTGCGATCGGCAAGAGCAGAAAAGGGGAATGCCTTTGTAAACAAGGCATTCCCCTATTCTGCCTAGTGACACTGTCACTGATGACCGTTCCCCGTGATTGGGAAGGTCATCAGTGATGTGTCACGTGTAGCCACGCCCCCTAACAGTAAAAACAGTCCCCTGTTTTGTAAAAGCTATAACTTTTGCGCAAACCAATCAATTATCGCTTATTGCGATTTTTTTTTACCAAAAATATGTAAAAGAATACGTATCGGCCTAAACTGTGGAAAAATGTATTTTTTTATATATTTTTGGGGGATATTTATTATAGAAAAAAGTAAAAAATATAGAATTTTTTTCAAAATTGGCCACCGCAAAGGTGATCAAATACCACCAAAATAAAGCTCTATTTGTGGGAAAAAAAGGATGTAAATTTTGTTTGGGAGACACGCCGCATGACCGCACAACTGTCAGTTAAAATGATGCAGTGCCGAATCGCAAAAAATGGCCCGGTCATTGACCACCAAAATGGTCCGAGGCTGAAGTGGTTAAGATACAATATACTGTATATACCATAGTTTGTGTACTCTATAACTTTCCTACAGGCTAAATATACACGGATTTGGGTTATTTTCAGCAAAGAAATGTAGCAGAATAAATTTTGGCCTAAAGAAAAACAATTATTTATAAGTAACAATTATTTGCAACATTCTATAACAGAAACAGACATTTATTTTTAATTTTTTTTTTTTGCAAAAATATAAAAGAAAACTGTGGTGACTAATTACCACCTAAAGAAAGCTTGTTATGTGAACAAAATGATAACAATTTAGTTTGGGTACAGTGTTGCATGATCGCGCAGTTGTCATTTAAAGTGCGACAGGGCTGAAAGCTGAAAATTGGTATAGGTAGGTAGGGGGTTAAAGCCCGGTTTTAGACCCCCTTCACACTGGAGGCGTTTTTCAGGTGCTAAAGGGCTAAAAATAGCACCTGCAAAGCACCTAAAAGATGCCTCCCCTGCAGCCCCAATGTGAAAGCCCAAGTACTTTCACACTTGATCGGTGCGCTTGCAGGAAATTAGAAAAAGTCCTGCAAATGGCATCTTTGGCGAAGTGGAGGAGCAGTGTATACACCACTCCTCCACTGCCCCTGCCCATTGAAATGAATGGGCACTGCTGCCAAAGCACTGTAAAGCCGCGTACACTTGATCGGTTTGTCTGATGAAAACGGTCTGATGGACCGTTTTCATCAGACCAAACCGATCATGTGTGGGCTCCATCGGTTATTTATCCATCGGTTAAAAAAATTGGAACTTGTTTTTAAAATTATCTGATGGTTAACTAACCGACAGGAAAAAAACGATCGTCTGTAGGCACGTCCATCGGTTAAAAATCCATGCATGCTCAGACTAAATTAGGGGACGGGAGCGCTCGTTCTGGTAAAACTAGCGTTTGTTATGGAGATAGCACATTCATCAATCTAAAACAGTGAAAAGCGCAAATCGTCTTTTACTAACACAAAATAAGCTAAAGCAGCCCCAAGGGTGGCGCCATTGGATTTGAACTTCCCCTTTATAGTGCCGTTGTACGTGGTTTACGTGACCGCGTAACCGATGGTGTGTTGGCACGACTGATCATCAGTCAGCTTCATCGGATAACTGATGGAAAAATCCATCAGACCGCTTTCATCGGATGGACCGATCGTGTGTACAGGGCATTGGTGTGAAAGGGGTCTTAAAGTGATTAAAGGCAGCAATATTTGCATTTTCATTGAGCTACCCAATAGTCACTCTAGCAAGATGTTTAGGGTCATGCATTTGGCAATATTGGGCTATCTTAACAAACTAAATTAATGTAGTATTTACCTCTTTTAAGTCTTCATAGAAAAGATAAAGGATATTATATTCATATCTTTTTTCCCACCAGCCTTTAACATGATCATGCCAGGAACCATAGTTCACTAAAGTAAAAATTGTAGTAGAAAATAATAAAACAAGTTTAAGATTGTTTAATGTATAATATGAATTTTGTATTTGTGTTGTCTTTGTGTTTTTACCATATCCTTTCATGTAACTGTCCAAGAATGTATCCCATGGTCCAGGATCAGGCATGGCTTTCACCATGTTGTGGAAGAAGTAGTAGGAAACGGCCACATCTTTTGCATTTCTGGCGACGTATATAACCTAGGTTGGAGATATTTAACGTGTGTGTATATGTATATATATATATATATATATATATATATATATATATATATATATATATATATATATATATATATGCAACTTCATTATTTGCAGTTGTAAAAACAGTTGCAGTAAGTGTTACCTTCTCCTTAAAGCTGGCCAATCCCCCTCATGCATGTAGTTTAGGTTTTTTAATAGTTATTGATTTACAAGAAATAAGTAAATAGTTTAATGTTATCCAATTATGTTTGTGTATAATCATTATTCTGTGGAAATTTGGAAACCTCTGACCTTTTATATTCTATGGTGTGGCTCAAACCAGTTTTAACCTTTTTTATGGGCTGTTATATACCCTATATTACCAAAAGTATTGGGACATCTGCATTTATACACACATGCATTTTAATGGCATCCCAGTCTTAGCCTGTAGGGTTCAATATTGAGTTGGTCCACCCTTTCCAGCTATAAGAGCTTCGACTCTTCTAAGAAGGGTGCCTACAAGTTTAGGAGTGTGTCTATAGGAATGTTTGACCATTTTTCCAGAAGCGCATTTGTGAGGTCAGACACTGTTGGATGAGAAGGCCTGACTCACAGTCTCTGCTCCAATTCATCCCAAAAGTGTTATATTGGGCTGAGGTCAGAACTCTCTGCAGGCCAGTCAAGTTCCTCCACCCCAAACTCGCTCATCCATGTCTTTGTGGACCCTGATTTGTGCACAGGTTTCAAATCATTTGGAGGGGGGATTATGGTGTGGGGTTGTTTTATTTAAGGGGATGGGCTTGGCCCCTCAGTTCCAGTGACGGGGCACTCGTCAGGCATCAGCATACGAAGACATTTTGGACATATTCATGTTCTCAGCTTTGTGGGAACAGTTTGGGGATGGCCCCTTCCTGTTCCAACATGACTGCACACTAGTGCACAAAGCAAGGTCCATAAAGATATGGATGAGCTAACCCACTATTGAACCCAATGGACTAAAACTTGGATGCCATTAAAGTGTGCGGGTAAAGGCAGTTGTCCCAATACTTTTGACAATATAGTGTATATGACTGGAAGGCAGGCGACCGGAGTTCTTTCAGGATATTAAGCAAATATATGCCTGAAATATAGACAGAGCGGACTATCATCTCCAGGAACTTCAAATGAAGAAGTTAAGGACTCCCCCTGGATTGAATACTGTTCTTATTTATTTTTCATCGTCTGTAATACATCTTTTAACAAAGCAAGCAAGTTCCTTTTTATTATTATACTTTTCAGTCATCTTAAATTATTCTCTGATACCCACATATATGAAGGGTTAAACATAGGTTTGTAATAAAGTCTAACTCTTTATTACACACTAGGAGGGTTACATTTTTTTGTTTTTGTTTTTAGTCTAGGGGCACCAGAATAATGTTTAGTACTTGCCTTATTCCTGGCTTTGACAGGCTCCTTCAATCCACAAAACCAGTCCAGCACTTCCTCCTCTTTAACATACTCTAAGTCAGTTGCATGCTTGCCTCCTCCATGGGCAACGCAGAGTTTGTAGCTGCGCATTGCACGTGATGATGAAGAGAGACTGCTCACAGCCTGTATCTTTGCGTAAAAGAGAACAGTGCTGTGCCTGCCACACCGAGGGATAAAGGGTATGTAATACAACTTTTGTCATTGGAACGTTACAATAATATGAACTGGCAAAATGTGGGCCGACACTGCCTTGGAAGGGGACAAGGTGACCATTCTTGTGCAGCAAAGAAAATGGCAAACACCATAGCAGGAAGTCCCACGAGTTCACCTTCAGAAGCCCATTCGAGGTGTTCCAGACTAAGATATCCCGAAACAGAGTACCCAAGAAAAACCAAGATGCCTACACCGTAAACTCCTCAAACCTATTAGAGTTGGACAGGTTTTTGAAAAACCTGCCCAAGTTTGTGAACCATATAAGTTTCTGTTACTAGATGGTGGTTGCTATCTGCTTTTCCACCATTATCTCCAAGACCCCCTAGATGCAACCATGGACTTTGACAATCTTACACAGCAAAAGGGTTAACCAGCTCTGGTCCCACTGTAGAAACCTCTGAACTACCTTTTACTCATGTGCCTGAAGACAAAGATGCATGGCCTCCTGCCCCAGAAGAAGGCAGCAGATACTTTGAGCAGGATGAATTTGTTTAGTCTGCAAATTTGCCAGGGACAGCAACTTCAAGTTGGATGGGTGTGGTGGAGTGCCCAATTACTCAACATGCTCAATTTCAGACACATGCCTCTTTCCCCACTGCTCTCTGATTTCCTGGACATGCCCAAGGAACATACGTTTCTGTGATTCCCTCCTTCTCAGATAAGCCAGAGGTAGCAAGGAGGGTCATCCCCAGCTAGGTGAGAGGTCCTCCACTGACAGGACCAGTGTGCCGGCAGCTGGGCCAGAGCCTGATAGCATGCAACTTCCCCAGAAGATCTAGCTATTGTGGTAAACACCTCCCCAAACAGAGTGCTGCAGTCCCAAAAAGGTGGCACTCAGTCCTTGGGCCTTAGATCCTTTCAGCTATTTATCTGTGTTACCAGAGCCACCCCTGACTTCACCGTGAGAGATGTTGTTTATGAGGACAGTCACACGTAGCTATGCTCTGTGCTGTTTTACTGAAATAGTAATTCTCAGTTTGACTCTCTGGGCCAGATTCAGGTAGAATTCCGGCGGCGTAACGTATTGCATTTACGTTACACCGCCGCAAGTTTTACGTGCAAATGCTTGACTGTAAACTTGCGGCGGCGTAGCGTAAATCCATCCGGCGCAAGCCCGCCTAATTCAAATGGGGCGTGTATCATTTAAATTAGGCGCGTTCCCGCGCCGAACGTACTGCGCATGCTCCGTTTTGAAATTTCCCGCCGTGCTTTGCGTGAAATGACGTCGCACCGATGTAATTTTTTGAACGGCGACGTGCGTTACGTCCTTTCCTATTCACGGACGACTTGCGCAAAAAAAAAAAATGTAGAATTCGACGCGGGAACGACGGCCATACTTTAGCATGGCTAGTCTAAATATAAGCCATTGAAATAGCATCCGTAACTTTACGCCGGGAAAAGCCGACTAGCGACGACGTAAGAGAATGCGATGACCGCGCGTACCTTCGATCCTAAGACCCGAAGGCGTACGAAGCCGTACGCCTGTCGGATCTTACCCAAATGCCGTCGTATCTTGTTTTGAGGATTCAAAACAAAGATACGACGCAGGAAATTTGAAAGTACGCCGGTGTATCAGTAGATACACCGGCGTACTCTCACTGTGAATCTGGCCCTCTGTTACTATAGAGAGTCTTGTAGAGACTATACTATACAACCACATTACCCTCATTGAGTCACAGATACAGTGCTGTGAATTGCCAATGTTTCTGCAGGTTTCATAGTCTTTTTTTATCTGTATTATTTGTCAGTGTATCTTGTATGCAGTGGAACTGAAGCTACCTTTGACTTGTTATCCCAGAAGGATTCCGGCATCAGCTGAATAGGGAGATGTGTTTTCACAAGTCTAGGGGATGGTTTGTCTTTAAGTATTTCTACACCTGAGAAATCAAACAAAAGTAGAAAATGGCCATGTTTTACTAAAGTTGCCTATGTAGAAGTTTTGCCATACTTTGTGACAATTCAGCTTGGATGTTAATTTATTTTAAATATTAAATTTATTACCTGTAGGCATGTCAGGAATTTTAAATTCTAAGTAAGGTACTCGATTATATATGGTGTCTCGTCGACATTTTTCAGGATTTCCTCCACAGTATATCATGTCTACAACTTCACTCACCCAAGTAGTTCCTAGTAAGATCATCAAATAAAAACGAATTAATGACCACAGGCAAGAAAAATTATCACGGTTGTTTCATACAAAGTTATCAGCTAATGCACTAATCGTAGCTCCCAACTGTCCCTGAATTGGAGGGACTGTCCCTGATTTGGAACAATGTCCCTCTTTCCCCCTCACTTGTCCCTGATTTTGGTCTGATTTATTTAGTAGTATAGAAAAAATACTTTTTATCTATCAATAAGTGTTTCCCAGTGCTAAACCTTTCATCCAATTTCTAAATTGCTGCATTTGTAAATTTTAAAAGCCAATATAAAGGAATGGTTGTGGTAAAAAAAAAAAATTGTGATTTAATTAACCTTTTATGTTAACCTTTCATGTTATCAACTATTAAGAGTACAATTCAAATTTTATTAAACAAACCTCCTAATGATAATTTTTTTTTTTTTTTTTCAAAATACAAAAACTTACAATGCACTGTTCCAAATTATTACACACAGTACGTTTCAAAACACTTTATAGGTTGTAAAGAACTGAAAATTGTAATTTGTTGTGTTTGCAGCATATTTACTGAAATCAAAAGCTATTTCAATCAAACTTTGAACAACATTTTATCTTTTTAAACATTTTAACACAGGTCAAGTTACATTTTAACATACAAGTGAAACTCTAAAAATTAGAATATCGTGCAAAAATTCATTTTTTTAAATAATGAAACTTAAATGGTGAAACTAATATATGAGATAGTTCAAGCCACGATTTGTCATACTTGTGATGATTATGGCTTGCAGCTCATGAAAACCCCAAATCTACAATCTCAGAAAATTGGAATATTGTGAAAAGGTGCAATATTGTAGGCTCAAAGGGCCATATTCTCAAATAATTTACGCAGGCGTATCAGCAGATACGCCGACGTAAGTCCGATCCTATGTTTAAGTGTATTCTCAAAATGAGATACACTTAAACATGCCTAAGATACGACGTTAAAAAAAAATAAAGATTATAAAAAAATATATATTTATTAGTCAGCTCCGGGGGCCCCCCTCTCTTCTTTAGCTCTTCTGCCGGGGGGGTCCCGGTCTTCACCGCCATCTGGTTCTCTTCCGCCAGGGGGGAGCTTTTTCTTTAGCTCTTTTACGAGCGCCCCCCCGGACTTCTTCAACGTCTTCTGCGGGGGGGGGGGGGTCCCGGTCTTCACCGCTGTCTGGTTCTCTTCCGCCGGGGGCCCCGCTCTCTTCTTTAGCTCTTTTACAAGCGGGGGGGGGGGCCCGGGCGGCTTCTGTCGCCTTCTGCCTTCTTCTTCTCTTCTTCGATGTTGACACGTCGCTTTCTCCCGATGTAATGTCGTGCTTTTTATAGGTCTCTTATGACATCACAGTCCCATCATGCTCCGGGTGGTGATGACATAAGGGGGCGGATATCACCTGGTGACCCCGCCCCCTTTAATCGTCACCACCTGGCGCATGATGGGACTGTGACGTCATAAGAGGCCTATATAAAGTGGTGCGAGCTGCACACACTGCATTACAGCGGGAGGAAGCGGCATGTCAAGAAGAAGAGAAGAAGGCGACAGAAGCCCGGGCCCCCAGTAGCAGAGAACCAGATGGCGAGGAAGACCGGGACCCCCCCGGCAGAAGACGTCGAAGAAGTTGGGGGGGCGCTTGTAAAAGAGATAAAGAAAAAAAGCACTCCCCTGGCGGAAGAGAACCAGACGGCGGTGAAGACCGGGACCCCCCGGCAGAAGATGTCAAAGAAGTCCAGGCCTTCCTCGTAAAAGAGCTAAAGAAGAGAGGGGGGCCCCCCGGAGCTGACTAATAAATTATTTTAAAACCCCTGTGTAGTGTGTTTTTTTACCCCATACTCATTCACCTAGGGTGGGGGGCCCCCTTATTAAAGGGGGCTGCCGGATTCCGATAAGCTCCCCGCCTGCAGACCCTGACAACCAACGGCCAGGGTTGTTGGGAAGAGTCCCTGTTCTCATCAACATGGGGACAGGGTGCTTTGGGGTGGGGGGGCCGCAGATAAATCTAATTATGACAGGTGTCCGAGATTGTTTTCAGTGATAAAAGTAGCCCTGAGGCACAATGCCATTCATGAGTTAAACTGAAAAACAAAATATTAAATCTTTGTAAAATATATGATTTCATACAGTTTTTTACTTATTTGTAACGTTGGAGATGCTTTCAGGGCTGTGGAAATAAGCTAACCTGAGAACACTAGCTTAAAGCGGGGGTTCACCCTAAAACTACTTTCTAGTATTATAGTATAGTATATACTATAATAGTATATAGTATATAGGCATAATTGTATTGTAATGTGTCGGGACATTGTAATACTAGAAAGTAGTTTTAGGGTGAACCCCCGCTTTAAAGTGATTTACTTGTGTTAAGGATATTTTGCTCAATTCGTATCCTGCCATTTGCTGGTGCATGAAGAGGAGTGCAATCTCCTAAATGGTGTAAAAACCTAACTTGGAATTGTTTTATTAATAATAATAATAATAATAATAATAATAAAGTCAAATGTTTTAAAAGAGAAGTAAAGGATTTTTTTTTGGAGATCAATACTTACCTAGGTGGATGCAGCATTGGTACAATGCTGCATCTGTCCCCCGGCACCTCTGCACTGAGAACCAAGCGATGAAATATCACCAAATGCTCAGTTTTCAGAGCCCCGTGAACAGAGAGCTGTAGACTGTCAGGCCCCATGCACACGAGACGCTGCTAAACTCGAGTTCAGAGGCATTTGGGCATTTTTTTCTACTGCCCCTGAACTCATTTAATGTTATCCTATGTGTCCATGCACACAATCACGTTTTTTGGCAGTTTAAAGCAGTTGGGTTTAGGGCCGTTTTTTCAGACGCAAAATTTTGGGTTCAGAAGCGTTTTTTTTTTTGCGTTTTAAACTTTGGGAGGGTCTACAATGTCTTTCAGATAAGCACTGACAGCCGCAAACGCGGTAAAACGCCGCTCAATTCGTGGCAAAAACGGGCGTTTTAAACGCCGGTTTTTGCCTTTGAAAACGTGAGTTTAGAGGTGTTTGTAATTGCTTCTCGTGTGCATGGGGCCTTAGTCACAGCTCTCTGCTCTGCTCCCTCCTCGCTCATTGGAGCACTGAGCTGTGGAGGGGGCGGGGGCAGCCAGCTCAGTCTCTCAGTGGCTCGCTAAGCGGTTGAGTTGGGTGTCAGTCTAGGCACCTGGTGGACTTTAGCCTGCTCTCTGCTGAAAACGGGTCACAGGAGTGCAACAAATTGCACTCCTTTGATCGATAGAAGAAGTACAGCCAAACGAGTTTGAAAATAAAGTTTTAAATGCACCAAAGTCTTTTACTCTCTATGATCATGATGGGTGTTTAGAACAGTGGATATTTAAAAAGAAGCTACTTTGAGCAGCATCAAAGAGTACAGCATGTGGCTTCTGAACTTCCAGTTCGGGACCACTTTTAAAGTAGTACAACAAATTGTATTGTACAAATTATACCAGAATGCCAGACAAAATGCCCATAAGTTTGAACATGCTCAATTAACATGTAATTGGATGGATAAATATTAATTGTAGAATGAAAAGAAACATTACCAGCTTTAGGATAGGTTGCAATGATCACATCATCAGATCTAGCTTGGAATTCTTCCACTCGTTCCCAGTTTTCTGCACTTCCTGCTCCTATAGGAATCCCATGAACAAGGACCATTGTCTTAAGGGTAGGGAGGTCCATTCTGAAAAATTGTAGGTAATTGAACATTTTGAGAAATGATTGCCTTTTTTTGTTTAACCACTTGCTTACTGGGCACATAAACCCCCTTCGTTCCCAGGCGAAATCTCAGCGTCCGGCACTGCGTCGCTTTAACTGACAATTGCGCGGTCGTGCGACGTGGCTCCCAAACAAAATTGGCGTCCTTTTTTCCCCACAAATAGAGCTTTCTTTTGGTGGTATTTGATCACCTCTGCGGTTTTTATTTTTTGCGCTATAAACAAAAAAAGAGCAACAATTTAAAAAAAATATATATTTTTTTTACTTGTTGCTATAATAAATATCCCAATTTTTTTTTAAAAAACAATTTTTTTTCTCAGTTAAGGCCGATACGTATTTTTCGACGTATTTTTGTAAAAAAAAAAAAAAAATCACAATAAGCGACTTTTTTGCGCAAAAGTTATAGCGCCTACAAAATGGGGAACAGAATTATGATTTTTTTTATTATTTTTTTTTTTACTAGTAATGGCGGCGATCTGCGATTTTTATTGGGACTGGGATATTGCGGCGGACGTATCGGACACTTTTGACACAAATTTGGCGCCATTTACATTTATACGGCGATCAGTGCTATAAAAATGCACTAATTACTGTATAAATGTGACTGGCAGTGAAGGGGTTAACACTAGGGGGTGAGGAAGGGGTTAAATGTGTAGCCTGGGTGTGTTATAACTGTGTGGGGGGAGGGGGGTGACTGGGGGAGGGGACCGATGCTGTGTCTCTATGTACAAGAGACACAGATCGGTCTCCTCTCCTCTGACAGCACGTGGAGCTCTGTGTTTACACACAGAGCTCCACGTCCCTGCTGTCACCGCCGTGTTACCGACGATCGCGTGTACCCAGCGGACATCGCGGCCGCCAGGTACACGCATCGGGTCTTCGGCGATGCGTCGGGACAGTTTTTACCCGCCGCGCGCCACCCAGTGGCGCGCGCGGGTAATGCACATAAAGGCCGTTTTTAAACGGCCACTTGGCACTTGAGAGCCGCGCTGCGGACGTATTTCGTCTATAGCGCGGATCTCAAGTGGTTAATGTTTTCAATATCCATTTGTGCCAAAGAAAATAATAGTTTTGTAAGCAGAAATGTATACATCAGAATCAACTTAAGTAGGTATGATCTGTGTAGTTACACAGAACAGCATCCATAAAGGACATCTCCTCTCAGAAAGCAGAGAACCCTTCTCACCTTTCATACAGATCTCCCACACTTCTATAACTAATCTACATAGGGATCCTAGTTGCTGACTGCCCTGCTGCTTGACCTTCTGTGGTTGCAGAGATTCACCTGGCAGACTTATGCCGCGTACACACGATCATTTTTCAGCATGAATAAAAACATTGTTTTTCAGCAAGCCTAAAAAAATAAGTTTTCCCAACTTCATCATTAAAACGATGTTGCCTACACACCATCGTTTTAAAAAAAATGATCTAGCAAAGCGCGGTGACGTACAACAGGTACGATGGCATTTAAAGGGGAAGTTCCATTCGCCTTTGGACTGCTTTAGCTGATTCCGTGTTAGTAAAAGACGATTCGCGTTTTTTTTTCTGTTACAGCGTGATGAATGTGCTTACTCCATAACGAACGGTAGTTTTACCAGAACGAGCCCTCCCGTCTCATAACTTGCTTCTGAGCATGCGCAGGTTTTTTCGTCGTTTTAGCCCACACACGATCATTTTTTACAACCCGAAAAACTACATTGATTAAAACGTTTAAAATGCAGCATGTTCAATTTTTTTTTTGTATTTTTTAGAACCTGAAAAATGATGTGAAGCCCACACACAATCATTTTAAATGATGTTTTTGAAAAACTATGTTTTTTTTATGCTGAAAAATGATCGTGTGTATGCGGCATCACACTGATCACTTCTATCTTTAAACTGCTCTGCTGATGCCCTGTGTTGTTTAACTTTCCTTTTAGACATACAGTGTGTATTGAAAATAATCAAATTTTGTCGCTTTGCAGCTCGAAATAAAGACAGACACAGTTTTCGTTTTGTCCAGCTGTATTTACTCATGCAACTTATAATATCCAAGTGAAAGATATAACACCAACATGTCAGAAAAAAACAAAAATCGAATCACTGAGTTGGAAAAAGATCACCCTTTTTATCCAACCACCTTTTGCTTTAATTCTTGCCTTTAGTCTGTTGGGATATGTCTCTACTAACTTTGCACATCTAGGGCCAAATCCACAAAAGGGATACGACGGCGTAACTGCTGTTACTCCGTCGTATCCCTATTCCTAACTATGGAACTGATCCACAGAATCAGTTTTCCATAGTTAGGCAGAAGATCCGGCATGTGTAATTGAATTACACTGCCGGATCTTAGGATGCAGTACCGCATCCGCCGCTGGGGGTATTTTGTGTCAAAATGCCGCCTTGGGTATGCAAATTAGCACTTACGGAGATCCACAAAGCTTTTCAGCTTTGTTTTAGTTTGCATACGCAAAATCAGGGCTGCTTTTTACAAGGTGTAAAGTTAGTACACCATGTAAAAGCAGACCTTTCTGTCCAGCGACGCAATTTTTTTAGAATTTTGAATTTTTTTTTCTCGCCGTATCTTTTTTTTTTTCCCCAACGCAACTTTATTGACCCGTCGCAATCCACAAAGCTCGAGGTAACGTAATTTTGCGCTATGCACGTCGGGAAAATGATGTCACGAGCATGCGCAGTACGGCCGGCGCGGGAGCGCGCCTAATTTAAATGGGAATCGCCCCCATTACAATAGGAACGCCTTGCGCCGACGGAATTTAAGTTACACAGCCCAACATTTCTAGGTAAGTGCTTTGTGGATCGGGCACTTAGGTAGAAATTTTAAGGCAGTGTAACTTAAATGGAAAAATTTACGTTAGGCACGATCTTTGTGGATTTGGCCCCTAGACTTTGCAATATTTGCCCACTCTTCTTTGCAGAACTGCTCAATGTTAGTTACATTTGATGGTGACAGTTTGTGGACTCCAGTCTTCAAGTCATTCAACAGATTTTCAATGGGGTTTAAGTCTGGGCTCTGCATAAGCCATGCAAGGACATTCACCCTTTTCTCCTTCAACCACTGTGTGGTAATTTTTGCTGTGTGCTTTGGTTATGAGTATGCGCTAGTCACAGCGCAAAACGCGTCAACTTTTTCTGTACCCGCACTGTCTGTGATCTCTTTTGCATGAAGGATCATTAAAGTTGAAGTGTTGCACCCAAGTGTTGGGTTGAATTCTAGATTTCTTTTGTGGGTAAACCTTATTCCTATTGACAACTTTCTGGCAGAGGGCAGCAGATTTTTCTCAACAATTTGATGGTATTTTTATACAACCATTTTTCCTTCAATCCTGACAAGTACTCCGGTCCCTGCTGTAGAGAAATGCCACCATAACAGGATAGTACCACCTCCATTCTTTATTGTAGAAATTGTGTTCTTTGGATGGAAAGTTGTATTTGATTTTCTGACAGACATATTGTTTGGTGTTGAGGCTAAATAAAATTTTAGTCTCATCTGACCATAACACCTTTTTCCATGTGGCCTCAGAATCTTAAAGCTCACTCATGTGTCCTTGGGGTGTCTACTTTCCCAAAAGTGGTAATTTGGTGGGGGGGGGGGGGTTGTTTTCAGGGCCTCCAAAAATGTGATAAGTAGTGAGGAAGTGAAATGAGAAATTGATGCCCTTAGCGGTTATTTGTTTTTTGGGATCCTGCATGTAGTTAGACTGCTAAAAAGTCTCTAACGTGGTAACCCCATATTCAGGAGTCAGGAAAAGCAGCAGAATGTATATTGGGTGTAATTTAACATATACCCATGGCATGTGTGAGCAATATATAATTTAAGTGACAACTTTGTGTAAAAAAACAATAACTTGTGGTAAAACATTAAATATTCCATGGACTCGACATGCCTCTCAGCAAATAGCTTGGAGTGTCTACTTTCCAAAAAGGGGTCATTTGGGGAAGGGGGGGTTGAACTGTCTTGGCATTTTATTCTCAACATTAGAATCTTATGTAACACATCGCCCACTCTTCTAATCACTTGAGAATCAAGCCTTTTCTGACACTTTTTGTTTACATGAAACATTTTTCTTTTTTTTGCTAGAAAATTACTTTGAACACCCAAACATTATATATATAATTCCAGGAAATAACGCTAACATTTAAACACATGACTGCAATTCTAAAAAAGGCCCCAAGATGGAAGCCTAGGATCAAAATTTAATTCCAGAGTCGCACAAAGCCACAATATGCTAAAGAATACATATACAACGTAGAAATAATGCTTGTTTCTGGAAGCTACCATTCCGATAGGCAGGGAGGAACGCATGGTGGTACCCCAAAACCACTTGCTCAGAAGTGGTAAAAAAATTACAAAAGAACAAAAATTGAGAAAATAAATAAATAATAGAAACTCGAACTGTCCCAACAAATAGGAAATAGGTGGGGGATGGGTGCGCTAAGAATTTATATTTATATAATAAGAAACTGTGCAAATATATAAATATGTGAAACACCTGTGAATAATGATAAATCTAACAATAAAGTCCATGTGCACTTGATTGAATATGAAATCAAGCCCAGATCCCCATAGTATTATACTTGGTAAGAATTGGGCTCAAGTGAATCAGTCCAGTGATGGTGAATGAATATAACAAAAAGAAAAAGAAAAAATGTCCCAAAGTGGATCCTCAGGAAAAAACTGAAGAGAATAGTGCTTCCAATGTATTCCACCTTCACCATATGACCAAACACCCGAAGTGGATAAGTGAAATGGCTCCTTACCAGATGGATATGTCCCTTAGTTTGGTATCAAACAAGGAGACATAAATAGCTTAAAACAGGATCACTTTGTAGAGTCTGCTGTATCCTAGCAAGGATGTGAATACCAGTCTTGGACGTCCCAATATATAACATGAAAGACAGAATGGTGCCAATATAGTGTAGTAGGTTTATTAAAATTAAAAAGGCTTAACATAAAAGGAGCCAAATGGCCGCCTACCATGAGGAGTGCCTGTGACCCGGCACTGAGGCTGTATCGCGTAGGGTTGGTATGTCACAATGTATACCACGAGTGTATACCGCTGTTTCGACCTCTCGTCGGTGGAGCGTGCGTTTCCACCTCGGCAATATCCGGAACCAGCGTTAGCAGGAAGTGACGTTTCGTGCGTGGTTGAGTGCCGCCCCGACGTACGTTTCGTTGTGAACGTCTTCAGGAGGCGTGCCCAACCACGCTAGATTGTAGTTTATATATGTCCATCAATTGGTATGGGCGGAAATCACCGAGTTCAGCCTCAGTAGCGGGTTCAGTGCCGTGGGACTGCCCATACAATGCATAGACTTGAAAGTTATACCCATAGTATCAATATTTGGCTACATACAAAAGAAAAAGGCAATAATACAAGTAATTGAACGATACTGGCAACAATAGTATGCGTCCAAATCTAATGTGCAAATGTAACGGACATATATAGATA
This sequence comes from Rana temporaria, assembly GCF_905171775.1. NCBI lineage: Eukaryota > Metazoa > Chordata > Amphibia > Anura > Ranidae > Rana > Rana temporaria. Next base: position 57,301,971 of record NC_053499.1, read on the forward strand.
AATGAATTAAAGGGAAAAATAGGAAGAAATGTATCTACCCATTAATCCCTAAAAGCCCACATGGATAAATAAGGTAGTAAAACACATTTACAAGGGCATGTAAACAATAATACATTCAATTAAAAATGCTAATATTAAAATCGATATAATCCCTATATCAAATGATAATAAATATTTAGATTTTTTTATTAAAAAGGGGATTTTATGCACAATGAATATAAACTCAACACCCTAGTTAATAATTAGTGAGGAAACAGTTGAGGTCCAATTCAATGTTGAGGCCATGCGGATGCATCGTCCCCAAACGGTGAATCCACATGGTCTCATTCTGAGAGACTGCCTGTGTCATATTGGTACCTCTCCAATGGCCAGTTACTTTGTCAATGCCCACAAATGTAAGTTGGCTAGGATCCCTACCATGGCATTCATCAAAATGTCGAGACACACTGTGATTGGGAAAACCGCTCTTAATGTTAGCCACGTGCTCATTGATCCTTATTCTTAATTTCCTGGTAGTGCGGCCCACATATTGTAGCGGGCACGTGCACTCAAGTAAGTAAGTGACGTGGTGTGAATCACATGTGATAAGTGGTTTCACTGTATACTCACTTTGGGTTGTGTTAGATTTAAATTTTGTGATCTTTCTGCTTTTTCTAATGGTGCTTTTGCATGATTTGCACCTGGTGCAGTAGTGGAATCCTGTTCCATCAAGAAAAGTAAGAGGTTTAGGTGGTGGGTCCGGTATGTTTGGGGCAATTATATTTCTCAGTCCTGGTGCCCGTCTGTATACAAATTTTGGTTTGGGGGGTAGTAGTGCAGCTAAATCATTATCTTTAAGCAAGATGGGCCAATGCTTGTTGAAAATTTTCTCAATGCTCTGATATTGTCGGTGAAAACCTGAGAAGAAAGCCAATTCTCCTGAGAAGGGAGGCTTCTTCTTGGAAGTCAAAAGTTGTTCTCTATTCATATTTGATACTTCCGATATTGCTTTTTCTAGAATTTTGGGATGATACCCCTTTTCTTTGAATTTTTCTGTTAAGGTCAAAGATTGTGATTGGAAATCAGAGATGGTGTCACAATTCCGACGAAGTCGCATGTACTGTCCTTTCGGAATGGTGCTTAACCATTTGGGGTGGTGGCAGCTATTCACTGGTACAAACGCATTTCTATCCGTACTTTTGAAATACGTGCGAGTATTAATTTTGTTACCATTCTTGGTTAAAATGAGATCTAAGTAATTGATTGAAACCAGACTTGATGTCGCTGTGAATTTAAGTCCGTATTGGTTGGTATTCAATCCATTTAAGAACATTTCCAGGGTAGCCCAAGTTCCTTCCCACATAAGGATAATGTCATCTATGTACCTCATATAATAGATGAGTGATATATGGTTTTGTTGATAGATGGTTTCTTCTTCCCACTTATTCAATACTAGGTTTGCCACACTGGGGGCATAACGAGCCCCCATCGCCACTCCCTTGACTTGATTAAAGAATGATCCTAAGGCCCAGAAGTAATTGTTCCCCATTGCCTGCTGGAGTCCATCCACAAGGAATTTGACCTGAATGTCCGGGAGCCTGGGGTCAGTATTGAGTGCCAGAGTTACCGCTTCTATGGCATCATCCTGTCGGATATTGGTATACAGTGACTCAACATCAACTGTAACCAGCCAGGTGTTTTCTGTGACCTTCAGGGAGGATAGGGATTTGATCAATTCCCGACTATCTTTCAAATAAGATTTGCCTTGTATGACCAATGGCTGTAGGAATGTGTCTAGATATTCCCCAATCCTGGAATATAAAGATCCAATCCCACTGATTATGGGCCTCCCTGGTGGGTTGATTTTGTCTTTGTGCACCTTAGGGACTATATATAGTACTGGAGTCCTCAGTGCATTGGGAACTAGATATAAGGCTTCCTTTTTGGTCAATATAGATTTCGCTGTACCTTCTGATGTCCATAACAGTAGTTGCTCCTTAAGTTTTGATAGGGGATCCCCTTTAGGAAGTCCCAACAAAAAAGTCCCAACAAATAGTCCATCTGTCCCTGTCTCGCCAGCATAAAAAACATAGAAACAATAACCAACAGGCGGAATTGATCCCAAAAACTCAAAACTGGAAAATACTTCTTAAAAATTGACTCGAACTCTGTCAGGGGGAAAATATGGTGGTTAGAAAGGGAGAAGTCAAGTCTGACAACACAGTATAGTTCTTAGAGAGAACTCGGAATTCCAAGCAAACTTTTGGATATGGAACACTAGTTATCCATGAATCGAGAGCAGCATGCTGAGGCCAATAAGTTGAACAAATAAGGGCTGGATATTCAACCCACATTAGACATACCATTTGATCAGTCTGGGAGAAGCACATGAGGAAGCTTGCACCTTCTCAAACATGGAAGCAAGGATGTGTTCGGCCTATCCGTTCCGGGCCTACAAGAAAAGAAAAAACAAACATTTAACCTTTTCCCTGCCAATGAAAAATTAATCCAAGGTATTCAGCCAATTAGAGGCATCTGAGAGAACCTCAAAGAATTTGACTGAGCCCCGATATTCAACACAGAGCTTGCTGGGGTACAACATGCCATAAATGAGCCCCTTTTCTCGCAGCCTTTTTCGTACCTTCAGGAATGTGCGTCTACGTGTCTGCAACTCCGGGGAAAAAATCCGATAAGAAATGCCCTGTAGTAATTTTCAAATTGGAGCTGTGTTTTTTTCCCTAGCATCAGCAAGGATGAGGAATGGCCTGCGCGGCGCACCTTGCGGCCTTGGGCCTGGCAGACCCTATGGCCACGCTCTACTATGTATGCAGAGGAGACTTGCTGCAAAGTTAGGATATCCTTAAAGAATTTTTCAGCAAAGCTGGTAGGGTCTAGGCCCTCTACGCCCTCCGGAAGACCCACCACTCTCGCATTATTGCAGCACAGCCTACTTTCGGCGTCTTCAGACTGCGCCATCAATATTTTAACTGTTGTGCGTTGTAGTTCAGTAACATTTTGAGTGGTGATGGCCGCAGTATCTTCCATATCAGAGATACAATTTTCTGCCGAAGTAACGTGGCCCCAGAATCTGTCCAGGTCCTGCCTGATAAGGCCACACTCCATGGCCAACGTATCTTTTCTGCCCATTAAAAGCATTTTGCTCGCCTCTTTGGCCACGGGGGGGGGGGAGATTGTAGCTGCCGGCTGCTCCATACCATTAGGCTGCAAATAGTCTCCTCCATCCTGCTCCATGTCCATCAGCAGCCGCAGTTCCGTCTGCACAGACACAGCCCGCCCTGCTCCCGAAGGCAAGATGGCCATCGCACATATGATTGCCAGGAAGCTCAGAGACTTAGGAGGCAGTTGTTTCTTGGCTGAACGTTCCTTGGATGACATCAGTGGATCGGGGGGAGTCCCCAACAATGTGGTAGTGGCTTGCTAAGCAGGATGGCTCCTAGTCTAGGGCCCCGTACACACGAGAGGATCGATCCGCTGGAATTGATCCGCGGACCGGTTTCAGCGGATAGATCCCCTGGTGTGTACAATCCAGCGGATATTTTTCCGCGGATTTTTTCCCCCGGGGATGGATTTCCAGCGGATCAAAATTTCTTAACATGCTAAGAAATCTATCCGCTGGAATCCAGTCCAACGGATTGATCCGCTGGTCTGTACAGAGTCACCGGATCAATCCTTCCGTATCCATCCCTCGCATGCGTCGTAATGATTCGACGCATGCGTGGAAGTCCTTATATGACAGCGTCGCGCACGTCGCCGCGTACAACCATGAGATCAAAATCCGCCAGAGGATTTATCCGCGGAAACGGTCCGGATAAATCCTCTCGTGTGTACTAGGCCTAGGACAGGGATAAGCAATTAGCGGACCTCCAGCTGTTGCAAAACTACAAGTCCCATCATGCCTCTGCTTCTGGGTGTCATGCTTGTGGCTGTCAGAGTCTTGCTATGCCTCATGGGACTTGTAGTTCTGCAACAGCTGGAGGTCCGCTAATTGCATATCCCTGGCCTAGGAGAATTACCAAGGATTTGGTAGCATGAAAGCCGGAGCTCTCTCCCACGCATCCTCTCTCCTTCACATCCGGTCACGCCACCCTCTCTATATGTTTTATCACGTTTTGACAGGTACAGAGCTCCTACTTCCGAATGCGCCACCTAGGCGACTCCTCCTCTTCCCCTTTCTCCCTGCAATCTTCTGTCGCATGTCCCAGAAGATTGCTCCGCCATTCAGGACAGCGCAGTGCGCACCCGGCTGTGAAGCTGCATGCTGTCACAGCCGGGTGCCCACACTTGCAATGTCGGCACTGCGGAGAGGAGTGAGGCTTCGGACGGCCGTATCGCTGGAATGTGGGACACGTGAGTGTGTGTTTTAATAAAAGTCAGCAGCTATACCTACACAATATTCCCTAAGGTCATGTAGGTAGATTCACAAAGAGTTAGGCCGGCTTATCAGTAGATAAGCCGGCCTAACTCAGAATCTACGCCGCCGTATGTTTAAGCGTGTGCTCAAACAGAGATACGCTTAAACATATCTAAGATACGACGGCTTGCGCCGTCATATCTTAGATTGCAATTTTTCTGCTGGCCGCTAGATGACGCTTCCATTGCGGCCGGCGTAGATTATGTAAATGAGGGGATACGCCGATTCACGAACGTACGCCAGGCCGACTCAGTACTTTTACGCCGTTTACGTAAGAGATAGGCCGCGTAAAGTTAGTGCTAGGCTCTAGTGGAATAGTAATGTTAAGTATGGCCGCCGTTCCTGCCGCGAAATTCGAAATTTTTACGTTGTTTGCGTAAGTCGTCCGCGAATCGGGATTTACGTAGTTTACGTCCACGTCGAAATCAATAGGCCCGTACGGCGTACTTAGCCGCAATGCGCACTGGGAAATGTAGTCGCCCGGCGCATGCGCAGTGACAAAAAACATCAAAAACGTGAGGTCAAGCCTCATTACCATGATACACGCTCCCCTCCAAGTCATTTGAATTAGGCGCCCTTACGCCCGCTCCTTTGAGGCTACGCCGCCGTAAATTAGCAGGTAAGTTGATTGAGAATCATTACTAGCCTAGCTAATTTACGGCGGCGTAGCCTAAACAGGCTACGCTACGCCGCCCTAAATTAATGCCGTTGTACCTGAATCTACCTAATAGTTCCTAAATTGCTTTCCATTAAAGCTACCCTGTTGGCATGAATGTTTCTTGTTTCAAACTTCCATGCTCTAGGGCATTTACAAAAGATATCTATACCACTCAGAGCCCTTGACTACTGTAGAGACCGACTCTCGATGAACAAATGGATTGCTGAGGGCTTTAACTTTTACGTACACCTTCCCTCAGGATACAAAGCCAAGATTGATGATAAATTAAATAAGCTCAACCGTCTGCAAAGCTTTAATCCACATCAGGATTTTGAAGTTCCATCTTTAATATGGACACACCTCACCATTAACAAACCTGTAAAACATAAAAGTATAGCTTTCTTCTATGAAGTTTTTTTCTCAATATCCTTAATATGAGAAAAACCCTAATCTGTATAAATGGGAAAAAGATTTAGGACAATCCTTTTCAGACGAATGTTGGTACAATGCTATGAGAATAAACCATACTGCAGCATCCTGCTTGGAGCATTGGGACAATGCCCAGAAAATATTGAATAGATGGTACCTAACTCCTTACAAATTAGCTAAAATATATCCATCTACATCACCACTTTGCTGGCGTTGATCCAGACTGCCAGGAGACACCTGCTGGTGGACCACAGTACTGCATGCAAAATATCAGGCAGTGTCACCAGCGGAAGGAACCTTTCTTGACACCCCCATACATTATATTTTTTTCCTAACACCCTAGAGAATACAATTTTGTCACACCGTATTTGTGCAGCGGTCTTAAAAGGGAACTTTTGTTGGAAAAAGGGAGAATACAGAAATAAGATCTTATAGTCAATTAGGAAAATCCTGCAGAAGATAAAATTGTTTTCTTTGAGTGTTTTTTTTTAAATACGTAAACAGGATATAAATAGGGAAGGAGATGGGGGAAGGGGTAACGCTAGTAGTCTTCCTAGGGCCTCGTTTGGTTATAACTGAGATATGCATGTACCGGAATAGAAAGCACCTATTTGTACCTCTTAGGCCTCGTACAGACGACCGGATCTATCTGCTGGGATTGATCCGCGGATCAGTTCCAGCAGATAGATCCGGTTGTGTGTACGTCCGAGCGGACCTTTCCCGGCAGATAAAAATCCAGCCGACGGATTCCCAGCGGATAAAAATTTCTTAGCATGCTAAGAAATTTATCCGCTGGAATCCAGTCCAGCGGACTGATCCGGTCATCTGTACAGACTCACCGGATCAGTCCGTCCGCTCCCCTCCCTCGCATGCGTCGTAATGATTCGACGCATGCGTGGAAGTATTTACCTTCCAGCGCCGCGCACGTCGCCGCGTCATCGTCGCGGCAACGGCGCGACACGTCACCGCGGATGTATTCCGCGCGGATTTCGATCTGATGGTGTGTACAGCCATCAGATCCAAATCCGCCAGAGGATTTATCCGCTGGAAACAGTCCGGCGGACCGTTTCCAGCGGATATCCTCTCGTGTGTACGGGGCCTAAGAAGACCAGAAACCATTTTCATCAATTCAGTTTTCATTCCAGTTTTGAAATAAATTGCTTATAAAACTTTTATCTTTTTGGCAAAATATACTTTTCATTTTGTCCTTACATGATCTCTGCTTAGGTAAAGTGTCCACTCCTCCACCTAATTGTTCTGCTTATCTTCATAAATTACTCAGTGGCCCAGATTCAGGTAGAATGGAGCAATATTTGCGTGGGCAAAGAGCAAAGATTTTTCTCTGCGCCCACGCAAATATTTCCATTTGCCCAGCGATTCACGGAGCAGTAGCTCCGTAAATTGCGCGGGCGCTATGCTAATTAGCCCTGCGTAAGGGCGCCTAATGTAAATGAACCCGCCGGGGGCGGGAATCATTTAAATTAGGCGCGCTCCCGCGCCGAGCTAACAGCGCATGCTCCGTCGGGAAACTTTCCCGACGTGCATTGCGGCAAATGACGTCGCAAGGACGTCATTTGCTTCTAAGTGAATGTGAATGGCGTCCAGCGCCATTCACGGTTCACTTACGTAAACGACGTGAAATTTAAATTTCACGGGCGGGAGGCGCAGCTATACTTTAGCATTGGCTGCGCCTGCTATTAGCAGGAGCAGCCTTATGCTAAAGGCGCCGTACGGAAACTCCGTACCTTGCGTACGCAGGGCCCGCGCAACTTTTGTGAATCGGTGGTAGTATGCAATTTGCATACTACACGCCGATCACAAAGGCCGCGCCCCCTAGCGGCCAACGCAAGAATGCAGCCTGGGATGTGAAGGCATAAGGAGGCTTATGTTTGTCACATCCTAGGCTGCAGTCGGTGTAACGAGGTTCCTGAATCAGGAGCACTCGTTACACCGGAGCAAGTAAGCACTTGCGCCGCGCAACTATGGTTGCGCGGGCGCAAGTGCTTCTTGAATCTGGGCCAGTGACTTTTCCTTTTAGGATTTATGAGCAGTCAAAGAAATGTTTCAGTTTAGCCTATTCTAAGCCAAGGGTCACTCTTTAGCACTATACAATAATCCTATGGATCTTTGTAGTGCCTATATTCTCCTCAAAATATGCATGCACTTTCCTCTTAAACCAGCCATGGATGGATTAAAATTCTCTGCTGAACCAGCCACATTTTTATCCATCCTATGAGCTATTAGAAAATTGAAAGAACTTCTAAAGACAAACATTTTCGAACAAAAATCTAACATGAATTATCAGCTTTAGGGTGGTCATACATTAAACAATTTTCTTTCCTTCAAGCACTGGTTCCTTGTTGATGGGAGAATCCCTGTGCTATTGTATTGTGTTTTCCTATCTTTAGGATATAATGATCACTGCTGTCGGCTATAACCTGCAGCAGTGTATAATAAAAAATGGACAGTTGGCAGACTGACTTGAATATAACCAGCCTAATTATTGATATATCAGAATTTAGATGGTTATTGCTGAACCAGCCGAATTTCGATTTGTCAATGGATGGCTTAAGCGTATGAACCAATTGAAAATATTTTTTTTATATAAATATGGTCAATATATAAGATTTATATAGCACCAGTAGGTTGCACAGTGCTTTACATGGTAAAGGGAGACTACGGTAACATTCTATACAATTCAATGCCAGAGGCTTCAGATGGCCCTGCTACTGTGGTATAATTTTTATCAGAAAAAACATGTAAAGTCGCAAAGCAACACCATTTTTAAAAAAGTGTATACTTCCCTACAGTGCATGTGAAGTGCTCTGTACACTCTGGCTCATCCATGCCGGGAATGCAGCCGAGTGCCAGGGACAATGTAACTTCTGTGAAGTGGCAGTGCGTGGTAATCCTGCCAGGAAAAACTGTCCTATCCTAGGAAGCGAACAGTACTGTATCTAGAATGAGCAGTGTTGTCACCCTAGAAAGGGAGTATGTTAGAACTATAGAACACCTCCCTTTCTCCATAACATGTGGTTTTTATTTGTAGGCGATCTGAGCCAGAGGTGGGAGAGGGTACCTGTCAAAACCAGGTACCCGCTCCCCACCCCCACCAAATGTGGAAGGGGAGGGGGAGGATGCAAACGAACAGAGCTTCCCCTTTTGGGTTGGTACTGTATATTTATAGTTATTAGAGGCCAGTGGGATATGTTTACTGGTGTCAGAAGTTGTGCTATAAGTATATTGTCTAAGCTTGGAAGGTTACTGGTAGTATACAGAGGGTAAAATAAGTATTAAACACATAACCATTTTTCTAGGTAAATATATTTCTAAAGGTGCTATTGACATGAAATTTCCACCGCATGTCGGTAATAACCAATGCAATCTATGCATACAAAGACACCAAAACAAATAAGTTAAAAAATGAAGTTATGTGTAATAAAATGGATTGACACAGGGAAAAAGTATTGAACACATGAAGAACAGGAGGTGCAAAAATACACGGAAATCCAAGACAATAGCGGAAATCTACCAGTAATTGGAAAGCAATCCTGCAGGGAGGACATTTCAGCAAGACAATGACCCCAAACACAAAGCCAAGGAAACTTTTAATTGGTTTCAAAGAAAGAAAATAAAGCTGCTAGAATAGCCCAGCCAATCACCTGCCTTCAATCCAATAGAAAATCTATGGAAAGAACTAAAGATCAGAGCTCATAGAAGAGGCCCACTAAACCTTCAAGATTTGAAGACTGTGTGGAAGAATGGGCCAAAATCACACCTGAGCAATGCATGCGACTAGTTTCTTCATACAGGAGGCATCTTGAAGCTGTCGTTACCATGAAAGGACTTTGTATGAAGTATTACGTTTTCCCTGTGTCATTCCATTTTATTACACATAACTTAATTTCTGAACTTATTTGTCTTGGTTTCTTTGTTTGCATGGGTTGTTACCGACGTGTTGAAAATTTCATGTCAATAGCACCTTTATAAATAGATTCACCTATAAAAATAGTGACGTGTTCAATACTTATATTACCCGCTGATGCCTTAACCACTGTGGTAAAAAAATATGTAAGAACTTAATTTTGAAATTTAGACCATTTTGATCCCCCCTGGATTGTTACATGCTTCCAGGACCATTGCAGAGAGCCAACCATGCAACTATATGGAAAATGCACTGTAACGGAGGTCATAAATATTTCGATCTTTGAGAAATAGGGAATGAGAAAAACCTATAAAAAAAACATTTGTTACATAAACCTAAATGAAGAGCAGTACATAAAAAGGCTAGCTGATCTACATAATTAATTAGTGAGTTCCTGTGACCAGTGGGTCTGGAGGTAGGTCATCTTTCTCAGCAGAGAGTACAGAATTCATTGCATTTTGCACAATGACGGCCAGACACTTTGGCACTGACAGATTGTAGTTGAGATCTCTGGCTGTATTTAAAAGGTTCCAGATAACAAAAAGATTGTCACTTTTCTGAGTTTACTTCATTGATGGACAGAGGAGTTCATGGCTGCAAGGTGGCTAGAAAATGCATGGAACTGCTGGGACAGACTTTGCTTTCTGCTGTGCTGGGAGTTGTAGTTTTGTATGGCTTTCTGGATACTGGAACTCCACTCTCTCCTCTTCCTTCAACTACTTTGCTGTCTGTTCCTGAAGCGAGGGCCAAGACACACAGCCCCCTGAGGACTTGTGATGGGATTGTGAAGGACCTCCTTTTCCTTGCCACTCTGCCAGGACATCCTCCGGTGAGGTCATTGTTTGCTGGGGAGTCCTAGAATTGCTGCCCTGTACCCCTGGACTTTGCCCATGCTGTACTGGATTGTGACCTGGTAGTCACTGTGCATGGATTATTGCCCTGGGACCAGGGCCGGACTGGGAGTAAAAACCAGCCCTGGAAAAAATGTCATACCAGCCCCATAGCATTATTATACCAGCCCAACAAAATAACGTCATTATTTTCTTGTTCATAAAAGGGAAAATTAATTATGCATTGTAAAGCACAGTTGAAGAGTGTATTATATATAGATAAGACCGATATGACAGCACATAGGGCTAGGGATATATAACAGCAAATTACAGTTAAAAGTGGTAAAAGTGGAGCAATCATCAAGAGGGACACCTTACATCAACCCCCCCCTTACATCAATGACCCCCCCCCTCTCAGACTGGCCTGGCAGCGCTGTCACTGACCACCTCTCAGGTGCACTGTGCAGGGATCAGTCAGTCGGCTCCCAGTTGGTGGCTCTGGTTTTCCTATTGTCTCCTCTCCACAGTCCACACACGTCTGACTTCTCCCGTGACCCCAACCGTTGACTCCTCTCCAGACTGCAGACATGATATAAAACAAGAGATGGTCAGAGGTTGCAGACATGATACAGGAGATGTCAGAGGCTGTGGGCATGTTACAGGAGATGTCAGAGACTGTGGGCATGGTACAGGAGATGTCAGAGGCTGTGGGCATGGTGCAGGAGATGTCAGAGGCTGTGGGCATGGTGCAGGAGATGTCAAGATGGCAGAGGCTGTGGGCATGGTGCAGGAGATGTCAGAGGCTATGGGCATGGTACAGAAGATGTCAAGATGGCAGAGGCTGTGGGCATGATACAGGAGATGTCAGAGGCTGTGGGCATGGTACAGGAGATGTCAGAGGCTGTGGGCATGGTACAGGAGATGTCAGAGGCTGTGGGTATAGTACAGAAGATGTCAGAGGCTTTGGGCATGGTACAGAAGATGTCAGAGGCTTTGGGCATGGTAGAGAAAATGTCAGAGGCTTTGGGCATGGTACACAAAATGTCAAGATGGCAGAGGCTGTGGGCATGGTACAGGAGATGTCAGAGGCTATGGGCATGGTACAGAAGATGTCAAGATGGCAGAGGCTGTGGGCATGGTACAGGAGATGTCAGGGGGTGCAGGCATGGTACAGGAGATTTCAGGAGCTGCGGGCATGGTACAAGAGATCAATGCAGCCAACAGTGCCCATCAAATGCAGCCTCACTGTGCCCATCATTGCAGCCTGACTGTGCCCATCATTACAGCCTGACTGTGCCCATCATTACAGCCTGACCGTGCCCATCATTGCAACCTGACCGTGCCCATCATTGCAGCCTGACCGTGCCCATCATTGCAGCCTGACCGTGCCCATAATGCAGTGTCACTGCAGTCAGTGTCTGTGCCCAGAGGCGTAACTAGAACCTTCAGGGCCCACAAGAAACCATGAAGGGCCCCTGGTGTCCTTTTCTTCCATCACGGGGCCCTTGATTTTGGTCCTGCAGAAGGACCCCTTTTACACAATTGAACTGATTGGACTACCCATTGTTTTGTATGGGGAGGTGGATGTAAACAGACGTGTCCATTTACACCTGCCTGCATCCGTTCCAATGAAAAAAGATGGATGGAGATTCCCCATCCGTCTTGCAGATTGGATGACAGTCAGACCGGTCCATAGAGAACAGCAGTCTGTGACTGTGTCCACTCTGCACAAGTGAAGCAGACATGGACCCGTCATCCGCCTGCTCAGCAGGGATCAGTGGACAGTTCCCCCACTGAGCAGGTGGATTTGCTTGGCAGAGTCTGCCCATGTGAAAGGGCTCCAAGGGAGAGATCTGTGGACTGTAATGTAAAGGGAAACCGATGTAAGGGCCAGTTCACACCAGACGCAGTTCCATACAGTTTTGTGCGCATTTTTACTGCGCTAAAAATGCATGCACAGTGTTTTCCATGTATTCCAATGGATCTTGATGGCTCTAGTTCACACCACGCAGTCAGTTTCTGGTGCAGAAACTGACCGAAAACTGACTGCATGGTGTGAACTAGAGCCATCAAGATCCATTGGAATACATGGAAAACACTGTGCCTGCATTTTGTGCAGAAAAAAAGCACATGGAACTGTGTCTGGAGTGAACTGGCACAAAGAGGTACTCTTGGAATCCTGATGTAAGAGGGTCTCTAATCATCCAAAGCCCCCATGTACATCAGAGTCCCCCTTTACATCACAGTCCACAGAGCTCTCCCTTACATAAGTGTGCTCAGAGGTTGGCGAGATGGGGGGGGGGGGATATTTCCCTTACCAAAGATGAAGGCTTGGGCCCTAGATTGGTCAGCAAACAAGGCCTACTAGCCTGTGCTATACATAGGCTGGCAGAGCATGCTGGGGCTTGTAGTGCACCACACAATGGAAACCCTAGTGGGCTGCTGTGTTGGTTGAGGGACTCTGGAGGTGACAACACACTCTGTTCAGTCCCATCAATGACTGACCCACCTGTGTGCTGCTTTCTTTTCAATCACTGGAAAGTTTAATTAGGAAGCAAGGATTTTAGCTGACCTGGAGCTGTGGATCCTCTGTGGAGGGCTGCAGGCAGCATCCATAATACAAGCTGTCCTTCATCTCCCTGCAGGCTGCTAGTTTCTCTTTGGGAAGCATGGAGGAGCTGCTGAGGATTGGATGTGGGCGGGGCCACGAGGACACACACGAGGGGGGGTGAGAGAAGATCCTGCTCTCTGTATTTTCTTTTCTCTCCTGTCCAATGTGCGAGGAGGGGGAGGGTGGGCTGTCAGTGCGGGGTCCGAACAGTGTGACAGAGAATAGACACTCTGCTCATAACTGAAGCCACATTACACTAGCTTTTGCCCCCCCCTCTGCAGACACAAGCTGGTCTAGGAGGAGGAGGGGGGACTTTTCAATCAGAAGCGCTAAAGTTTTCACACTCACAGCTTGCAGACACACAGAGGGAGATACCCGCTGACTGTGAGTGTGATGTACACAGTGTAGTGGAGGAGGACGAGGGAGCGGAGCGCTGCAGCCACAGATTCGCCCCTAAGCAGCCTCAGGGCAGGTCAGTCCGGCCCTGCAGGTCAGGATTTCATTAAAATCTATTCATTTACCTTGTGCTTCAAGGGTGGTCGGCGCCATTAACTTCTTCTCCTCTGCCTCCTCTGCCACGTGACCCTGCAGGAGAAATAGTGGGCGGTGCTGGCGCCGCACGGGAAGATGGAACTGATCTGACGTTCAGTTCTCCTGCTCGGCTCCTCCCCTCCCTCAGTCACATGATCGCTCCAGTCCAGTGAGTGAGTCCACACAGCGGGTTAGATGCTGGGAAGGAAAGTGCGGCGGCGAGCATGGCGGCCGCAACTCACCGGCGGCCGGCCCGCCGCTGCTTCACTGACATAATGTGACATGCATGACACTGGAGTGACTGCAGCTAGGCATAGGGCAGCCATCCAGCCCTGCACAATTGCAAAGTGCGGCCGCAATGGCGGCCGGCGGCCGCCGCCGTAGCCCACACAGCTGATAAATTTGACTGACAGCAGGCGGCCTACCGGGAATTTTCCCGCTATCCCGGTAGGCCAGTCCGGCCCTGCCTGGGACTCGGGACTTATCCCTTGATGCGTCATATAGCCACCCTGTTATATTTTTGCATGTCTCTCACAGTGTTGAAATTATTACCCTGTGGCCTTTCCCCCTTTCTGACTCCTTGTTTTTCAGCCCCCAAAAATAAAGAACCCCTTGGTCAGGGGTCCTAAAACTCTTCCTGATATCTGTGTGTTCTTTTCCACCCTCACCTCCGTTACATGCACTTTATCATGTTTGTCTAAAACCGGGTAATAAGTAAAGTAATCAAATCTGTTCTGCAATTTGACAAAACTTGTTCCAATGATTTTTTTTTTTAAATGCACCTTATCAGGTTTGTCTAGGAGTTTTAAAGGCCAATACTGATCTCTGACAATTGTGCTGGAGGAGGGGTAGGGTGGCTTCCTAGACAACCTTAAGCAAGGAATTTCTTAACCACTTAAGGACCACCCCACGCAGATATACTGCAGCACTGCGCCCCCTGAACATAATCATGTAAAGGTATGTGATTTAGTGCAGTGGGTTTAGGGCGTGTGCACCACCGGCGACCCCCTCCTGCTGTGATTGTACACAGCAGGAGCCAATCAGCGGGTCCGGCAGCTGCGATGACCCGCTGATCGTTCACAGGAGAACAAGGCAGACCGCCGTTCTGTGAGGGAGGAAGGTGGAGATCTTGTGTTTTTAAACAGAAACGTGGATCTCTGTTTTCCTCCAGTCACAGCATTCCCCTCACAGTTAGAAAGCACCCCCTAGGAGCACACTTAACCCTTTGATTGCCCCTGATGTTAACCCCTTCCCTGTCAGTGTCATTAGTACAGTTACAGTGCATATTATTTAGCACTGATCACTGTATTAGTGTCACTGGTCCCCAAAAAGTTTCAGGTGTCCAAATTGTCTGCCGCAAAATAGTGTCAAAAGTTTACGATCAGTTCGCCACAATGTCGCATTCCCCCTAAAAATCTGTGATCACTGCCATTACTAGTAAAAAATAAATCGAAATTACATAAAAATATCCCACAGTTTGTAGACATTTTAACTTTTGTGCAAACCAATTAATATGCGTTTTTTTTTTTTTTTACATCTTGTTATTGGATGTGTTTTTTTTCAAAATTGTCTGTCTTTTTTTTTTTTTTACAGCGAATGCACAGGGGAGCTGCCGGTCATGCAGGGCTCTAAAGAAACGGCACGCGCTAGTGGTGTCACTGGCTGCGTATACAGCAAATATCTTCTAAACGTTGCACATTTAGGTGATATTTACACTACTTATAGGTAAACCTTATTATAGGCTTACCTATAGGTAAAAGTCATGCATGGAAGTTAACTTCCACTTTAAAGTTTTGTCAGGACAGGCGGGGAGCACATCAAGTTTACAACTGATAATGAAGATCTCCCAGCCCCCAGTTAAGCAGCAATTTTTAACCTCTTAGCGCCTCCTGGCCCTTTAAGAGGATTTATGATGCCGGGAAGCAGGGGGCATGGCTTAAGAGCACATGACCGCAGTAATTGGCGGTCACCTGGTCTGAAAACTTTCGACGGTAACTGCTCTCAGTACAAGTGCATAGGCAGAAATTAGCGCAAATATGGGGCCCCTCTAAGGACCAGGCGCCGAGAGGCTGCATATTTGCATCTGGCAGGTGCCAAGGGGTTAAATATATTTTTTAAGTTATGCTATGTGATAAGGAAAATGTAACACATCTAACACGGGTATTATACCAATTATATTATACCAATAGCTGCAAAAGTGGAAATACACTAGATGGTTCTATGTAGGCAACTTATTAACTACAGCAAACCATGCAGCAGCTGCCTAAGCTGTAATCTTTACAGTATGTGACCTAGGTTACTTAGGTATGGTGCTTTGCACTCATGATCGCATCTTTGCCATGTCATCATTTCCACATATTGCATAGTGTACAGCTAACATTAGACATAGGAAGACATGATGGCTAATTAAACTATAATAAAATAATTTTAATACATAGCTGCCGCCATTACATTTCAATCTACTGTGTACTAAATAAGTGATAGCATGTTTATTTTCATAACAAACTATCTTTTGAAGGAAGTAACATTTTTGCATATATTCTATAATATGTATAATTAGGTACAGCAGCAAAGAAAGTAACACTTACATGTCTTCATCAAAGTGGCTCATTTTATATTGAATATGAAGATTGGGAATAAAAACATGTGTAAAATGATATGAGTTAAATTATCCTGGTAGTGCCACTCCCTGTACTTGTAAGTTTTGTTATTCATTAACTGTTTTAGTTGGACATTAATAGAACATTACTTTATTTGCCAAATATGTAATTGGGGATCAGATATACACTATATTACATTATATTACTTTTAATGGCATCCCAGTCTTAGTCCGTATGATTCATTATTAAGTTGGCCCACCCTTTGCAGCTATAACAGCTTCAACGCTTCTGGGAAGGCTGTCGACAAGGTTTAGGAGTGCGTCTATGGGAATGTTTGACCATTCTTCCAGAAGGGCATTTATGAGGTCAGGCACTGATGTGGACGAGAAGGCCTGTCTTGCATTCTCCACTCTAATTCATCGCAAAGGTGTTCTATCTGGTTGAGGCCGGTGCTCTGTGCAGGCCAGTCAAGATCCCCCCCCCAAACTTGTTCATACATGTCTTTATGGACCTTGTTTGTGTGTCCTGACCTCAACCCGATAGATCACTTTTGGGATGAATTAAAGCGGAGACTGCGAGCCAGGCCTTCTCGTCCACATCAGTGCCTGACCTCAAAAAAGCATTCCCATAGACACACTCCTAAACCTTGTGGACAGCCTTCCCAGAAGAGTTGAAGTTGTTATAGCTGCAAAGGGTGGGCTAACTCAATATTGAACCCTATGGACTAAGACTGGGATGCCATTAAAGTTCAGATGTCAATCAATTAAGGCAGATGTCCCAATACTTTTGGTAATCTAGGCCCAGATTCACAAAGGAGATACGACGGAGTATCTCAGATACTCCGTCGTATCTCTCAGAGTATCTATGCAACTGATTCATAGAATCAGTTACGCATAGATAGCCCTAAGATCCGACAGGTGTAATTGTTTTACACTGTCGGATCTTAGGATGCAGTACCGTGGCCGCCGCTGGGGGGAGTTTGCGTCGTAAACCAGCGTCGGGTATGCAAATTAGGAGTTACGGCGATCCACGACGTTTTTTTGCGTTCGCTACATCGCTGCTAGTCTAGTTTACCGTCGCAAAGTTAGTCGTCGTTTTGGGTGCCCTAACTTTACACAGCACACGTATGTGCTGTATAAAGTATGCCGTCGCTCCCGCGTCGAAATTGAAAAATTCACGTCGTTTGCGTAAGACGTCCGGGAATACGGAAGTACGCTACGCACGTCGCCGTTCGAAAAAATTACGTCAGTTCGCGCAAAGCACGGCGGGAATTTCAGAACGGAGCATGCACAGTAGGTCCGGTGCGGGAGCGCGCCTAATTTAAATGGCACACGCCCCTTTGAATTACGCGGGTTTTCATTGCAAGTGCTTTGTGAATCAGGCACTTGCGATGAAAACTTGCGTATCTACTATACGTTACGCCGCCGCACTTTTACGTGAATCTGGCGCATAGTGTAGATGGGACATTGAAGAACTTGATCACACATAAAGAGATCCCACAGATACAGTGGCAAGAAAAAGTATGTGAGCCTCTTGGAATTGACTGTTTTTTTCTGCAGTAATTTGCCATAAAATGTGATCTGATCCTCATCTAAGGCTGGGTCTCATCAGACCACAGGACATGCTTCCAGTAATCCATTAGTTTGCTTGTCTCCAGCAAACTGTTTGTAGGATTTCTTGTGCATCATCTTTCAAGATTGTATTTATTTTCTTTGGGAAATTTTCAATAAAAAACATTGAAACGAAAAAAAACAATTGCAAATGCAATCTCAATTTAACATAAAACTACATGTGATTGTTATTCATACTGCTTTTATACAGAGTGTTCCTTACACTATAAAATCATCAGTGTAAAGCAGTCTGATAGCCAGATCTATAAAAAAATCACAGCCCTAGAAATAAATCATTCTCAAGCAAACAGAATAGTAACAAATAGAACAAGAAAATTGAAGTAATGATTATCTGTATTTCAATTATCTAATCTGATCTTCCGAAAGTCTGCAAATGAGCTTTGTTTTATTCAGACTTCTCCTGAAGCTCTCCTTCTGGTAGAGGACTCTGTTTTATTTAATTAACTCTTGCCCCCGAAGTCCGCCTCCGTCCTGTCCACCGCCACCGTCCTGTCCCCTCGTCACTATTTCCTGTTATCGCCACTCTGGCGCTGTGATTGGCCGGAGTGACGATGATGTCACTTCTGCACATGCGCGCGGGACCGACAGGTCCCAGCGCATGCGCGAAAACGCGGCATTAACCCAGTTAATGCCTTTCACAAAAACGGCACCGCTCAGTGCGTCTGCACCGGTGTCTACGGCACGCATGCCGTAGACAGCGGTGCCCGTTTGTGTGAAAATATCTCCTTAACCGTGTTGGTTAAGGAGATATTTCTTGCACCTACAGGTAAGCCTTAATCTAGGCTTACCTGTAGGTGCAAGTTGCAAGAGAGGGTTTACAACCACTTTAAGACAATGTCAACACTTTTTTTCTTTTTTTTTTCTTTGTTATTATGAATTTGAACAGTTCTAGTGTTTAAAGCGGAGGTCCACCCTCCGCTTTACATAAAAGGGCTCCTAAAAAAGATACCCTTTTATTTAAAATGCCATAAAAAGGCTCCTACAAATGTGAAAAAAAATTTTTATATACTTGCCAGAAATGGCTCTTGCTAGGCAGATCGTCCTAATCTGCCACTTTCTATTCCGCGGTAGTCTTCATTCTTCTCCTCCTCGCGTTGTCTTCTGGGGAATCGGGTGCCCTGTCTTCTGGGACCTGTGTGTCCCATTAGTAAGCCAGCCATTCACAAAGCACAGCACGACACGCACATTTGCAGTAGGAAACGGGCAGTGAAACCACAAGTCTCCACTGCCTGTTTCCCTTAGTACGAATTGCGGTGCCGGCACCCGATCCGATGGCTGGATCGGCCTCGGGGGGCCATCGCTGGCACCCTGGACAGGAAAGTGTGATTATTAAAAGTTATCAGCTACAATGTTTGTAGCTGCTGACTTTAAAAAAATTCAATTCAGCTGGGACACCGCTTTAGGTAATGTGGCAAATAAATAATGCTAAAAAGCCTTTGCATTATGGATTGTAAGTGGCGCTTTCTTCACAGTAATCAATGCAGCAATGAAAATAGGTCTCTCAATGATCTCATACTCTAAAGTTAACACCTTTTGGGATTTGTGTGCCTGGGAGTCATAGGTGTTTGCCTACAACCATGGACATCAGTCTGTACAAATCAAAGACAGGCTTACAGAAGTCACGGCTTTATGCCCATCTGAGTGTTGGCATGCGTACAGGGAAAAAAGAGCGGATGGTCATCCATTCCTGCACTTATGTAAATGCTTGTATGAGCGTACAGCCAAAGCATCTGTCAGCTTGTCATTGATTTGTTCAGGTTGGGACTGCATGGGATTAGGTTTGTAGGTCGCATGGGTCTGATTCACCTGCTAGAGTTTACCCATTTAGTTTTTTAGAGTGTGTGAACATGTGTTGCGTTAAGGCAGCCTGTTTATTTAAATGGGCTGCCTAATGCACCAACCCGCACAAACATTTTTTTTACATACACAAGACACCAAAATGCACAGTAGTACTAAACTAAACTAAAATCTAGTAGAACCAATTGCCTTCACAAGACACCTACTTAGTAAATAGAGTCCCCTGTGTGTAATTTAATTTCGGTATAAATACAGTTGTTCTGTGAAGCCCTCTGAGGTTTGTTAAAGAACCTTTGTGAACAAACAGCATCATAAAGGCCAAGAAACACACCAGACAGATCTGAGATAAAGTTGTGGAGATGTTTAATGCAGGGTTAGGTTATAAAAAAATCAAAACTTTGAACATCTCACAGAGCACTGTTCAATCCATCATCTGAAAATGCAAAGAGTATTGCCCAACTGCCCACCTACCAAGACATGGCTGTCCACCTAAACTGACAGGCCAGGCAAGAAGAGAATTAATCAGAGAAGCAGTCAAGAGGCCCATGGTAACTCTGGAGGAGCTGCAGAGATCCACAGCTCAGGTGGGAGAATCTGTCCACAGGACAACTATCAGTAGTGCACTCCACAAATCTGGTTTTTATGGAAGAGTGGCAAGAAGAAAGCCATTGTTGAAAGAAAGCCATAAGAAGTCTTGTTTGCAGTTTGCGAGAAGACATGTGGGGGACACAGCAAACATGTGAAAGAAGGTGCTCAGGTCAGATGAGACCAAAATTTTACTTTTTGGCCTAAAATCAAAATGCTGTGTGTGGCTGAAAACAAACACTGCACATCACCCTGAACACACCATCCTCAGCAGAGACAGGGAAGCTGGTCAGAGTTGATGGGAAGATGGATGGAGCCAAATACAAGGCAATCTTAAAAGAAAACATGTCTCAAGTCTGCACTTTCCAGCAGTTTGCACTCTGCACTTTCCAGCAGGGCAATGACCCTAAACATACAGCCAGAGCTACAATGGAATGGTTTAGATCAAAGCATATTCATGTTCTAGAATGGCCCAGTCAAAGTCCAGACCTAAATCCAATTGAGAATATGTGGCAAGACTTGAAAATTCCTGTAACAGACGCTCTCCATCCAATCTGACTTGAGCTTGAGCTATTTTGCAAAGAAGAATGGGGGAAAATGTCGCTCTCTAGATGTGCAAAGCTGATAGAGACATCCCCAAAAAGACTTGCAGCTGTAATTGCAGTGAAAGGTGGTTCTGCAAAGCATTGACTCAGGGGGGCTGAATACAAGTGCACGCCACACCTTTCAGATTTGTATTTGTAAAAAAATTGAAAACTACTTATTTTTGTTCCACTTTACAATTATGTGCCACTTTATGTTGGTCTATCACATAAAATCCATTTATGTTTTTGATTATAACATGACAAAATGTGAAAAATGTAAAGGGGTATGAATACTTTTTGAAGGCACTATATGTGTTTAAAGTTCCACCATAGTTTTTTTTTTAGTCAGCAGCTACAAATACTGCAGCTGCTGACTTTTAACCACTCAACCCCCGGACCATATTGCTGGTCAAAGACCAGAGCACTTTTTGCGATTCGGCACTGCGTCGCTTTAACTGACAATTGCGCGGTCGTGCAACAGGGCTCCCAAATAAAATTGGCGTCCTTTTTTCCCCACAAATAGAGCTTTCTTTTGGTGGTATTTGATCACCTCTGCGGTTTTTAGTTTTTGCGCTATAAACAAAAATAGAGCGACAATTGTGAAAAAAAATTATATTTTTTACTTTTTGCTATAATAAATATCCCCCAAAAATATATAAAATAACTATTTTTTTCCTCAGTTTAGGCCGATACGTATTCTTCTACATATTTTCGTTAAAAAAATCGCAATAAGCGTTTATTGATTAGTTTGCGCAAAAGTTATAGCGTTTACAAAACAGGGGGTATTTTTATGGCATTTTTATTAATATTTTTATTTTTACTTGTAATGACGGCGATCAGCGATTTGTTTTGGTACTGCGACATTATGGCGGACATTTTTAAAACATTTTTTGGACCATTGGCATTTTTATAGCGATCAGTGCTATAAAAATGCATTGGATTACTATAAAAATGCCACTGGCAGTGAAGGGGTTAACAATAGGGGGTGGGGAAGGGGTTAAGTATGTTCCCTGGGTGTGTTCTAACTGTAGGGGGGGGGGTGGACTGACATGGGGAAATTACTGATCTTCTGTTCATACATTGTATGAACAGAAGATCAGCATTTGTCTCCCTGACAGGACCGGGAGCTGTTTACACACACAGCTCCCGGTCCTCGCTCTGTAACGAGCGATCGCGTGTGCCTGGTGGCGATCACGCCTGCCGGGCACGCGCACGGGAGTCGGGGGCAAGCGGGGGGCCCTAGTGGCCTGCGCGAGAGCCGACGTATAGCTACGGGCTCTCGCGCAGGGGAGCCGACCTGCCGCCGTAAAATGACGGCGGCTGGTCGGCAACCAGTTAATATTAGGACACTTACCTGTCCAGGGCACTTGCAATGTCCTCACCCGAAGCTGATCTGTCCCTCGGTTCCCGGGTGCAGGTGCCGGCATCTTCAGTAAGAGAATCAGGAAGTGAAGCCTTGCGGCGAAGCCGGAGAAGAAAGACAGCTAAAAGCATAAGTACAAAAAAAAATAAAAAAATACAGCATACTGCAGATGTCAGCAGTATGCTGGATCTAGTGACAGAAAGTTGATTTTTGGGTGAACCTCCGCTTTAAGTGGCTAAGTGGGCAGCCATGGACTCCAGGAACTGCACAGCTGGGACAGCCGCAAATAGGCTGTGAGACCGCTGCGGGCTTCAGAAATAGCCCAGGATTCGGTGACCCCTGGCAAATCATCATTTGACCCCCAAGGGGGTCCCGATTCCCAGGTTGAGAACCACTGTTCTACACCATCAGCTGCCACTACCTATTTATATAGGCTGAAGTATTGAAAGCACAAGAGATCAGTGTTGATCTTTCTAAAAAACAGAACATCTCCATGGTCACAACACTGCCCCCTGCTGTCATCACTTCTGCTTGCCAGAGTGAGGTAGTGGTAGGTAGAAGAATTAACAGTCTATTGGAGTTTAAGGGAGGATACAGAAAGTGGAAGAACTTTTAGCCTATTAAGACATAAGGGGGGATACAGAAATAAAATCATAGGAGAGTCATACAGAATATAAAATAGTTTTCTTTTGAGGGCAAAATATTTTAGTGTTTTTTTTTTAATGTGTAGTGCATCTCCTTTAGGGCCACAAGTAACTGGGATCCCCCACCCTGCACAGCTAGACACACTGAATTTCCAGAGAACAGTCAGTGACTTTTTTTTGTTTTATTGAGTGATATATCTTGGATAAGGATGTGAGGTTGAGGGATGCCCACTTGACTTCAAACAAACTTCAGGGACAAGTTGTCCTGTATACATTCTCTATATACAGCTCCTCTTCCTCCTCCAGTACACACTTGCTTGCAGAATTCAGCTATGTATAGTTTCCCGGCACTTCCTCTCTGTGGTCACTGATTCCAGAACCACCTCTTCAGGCCCTGCCAGCCCACACGACTGAAGCTGCCCCTTTCACTAGCCCTCCAGACTTACTTTCCCACAGTCCTCCAGACTGACACTCACCAGCCCACCCAGCTGACTCTTATGAGATCTCCGAGACATGCTGACCTGCCCCCACTGTCCTCTCTCCTTGCTCCCATGCCTCCAGGAAGTGTTTCCTCTGCGTGCTGTGGGGTAATCTTCCAGCACCAGAGCCCCAGGTCCGAAGTTACCCCCCCCCTCCAGACTGGGGGGGGGGGGTGCCCTGTGGGACCTTCAACAGCCTCCTCAGCACTCCATCTCCATCTTCCACCTGACTACCCCTGCTGCTGGCTAGGCTCATGGCTATTTATGTGCCCTCATAAATATGCTTGCAGCTCCTCTATACTCCCACCCTCTGGCTTTGGAAGTGTCTACCAACTTCCAGACCAGGGGGAAGTGTCAGAGAGGGCTGCCAGATAAGTCATCCAGCCCCTGAGTCACTAATCGCTGACCCAGAGTCACAATCCAAGCTTGGCTCTCAGCCAAGCCAATTTGCCTACTCTAACAACTAACCTATTTACACTAGCTAGAGCATGGGTCTTCAAACTATGGCCCTCCAGTTGTTCAGGAACTCCAATTTCCATCATGCATAGTCATGTCTGTGAATGTCAGAGTTTTACAATGCCTCATGGGATGTGTAGTTCCGCAACAGCTTGAGGGCCGTAGATTGAGGATCCCTGAGCTAGAGGGTGCTACAAATGAAAATATGTAAACGGGGTATGAATAGGGAAGAAAGCGTAGCCTTCCTAGGGCCTTGTTTTGTTTTAAACTAGATCTGCATCTACCACATAGGAAGCTATCTACATCTCCAGGAAAGAAAATCGCTCAAATCCCACATCAACACAAACAGTAATGATGGGGGAATCCCTCCTTTGAAGCCATTGTGTTCTCCCGGTAGGGGGCGGAGGAAGCTGTCCCTGCCGGGAGACTACAGCGATTACAGCTAGCAGCTATAATAGCCACTAACAATAATCGCATGCAAAATCCAACAGGCTGGTTGTACCCAAACTGATCGATCAACCAACTTGGGTACATTCAGCCTGCCCACGCTGGCTGGCCCATGCTCCTGCTGACCCGGCTGAGTTTCAAACCGTCTATGGCAGGCTTAAGAAGATCTGTAAAAAAAAAATTACTAATTCCAGTTTCTCGAAATATCTGACTTATCAACATTCTTATCTTGGCAAACTATACTTTCTACATTATGTCTTTGTCCTTACTTGACCTGTGCTTACGTAAAGTATCCACTCCTCCACCTAATTGTTCTGCTTATCTTCATACATAACTCAAAGTCACAATGCTCCAGGGTTTATGAGCAGTCAAAGAATTGTTTCAATTGCTATACTCTAAGTCAAGGGTCACTCCTCAGCATTTTACAGCAATTCCTCTGAACTTTGTAATGCCTGTTTTCTGGTAAAAATACAAATGTGCTTCCCTCTTATATGTTACATTTTTCAATATGTGATTTTTTGTTAGATAAATGTTTGAACATTTGAGAGTAACGATTACTTGAAAAGTTTAAAGGAAATGTTCAATGAAAAAGTCCAGGGAAAAATGTTTGTTTTTACAACACCAATACCATGTGACCTATCATCCGCTTGGTTTAATGTGTAGGGCAGATTAATAATTTCAGTGGGATGCCCCGCCTACCTATAAAGATGGGGAAAGAATTTCCTGATCCCTTTATAAAATCATGCCACACAAAACTACATGGTACTGCGGCACCACGCGTTTCGGCGCACATGTGTGCGGATGCATTGGGGTGCCATTAAGAATCAATCCTAAAGAGCAGTGGACTTCTGTGCATGTCGGGAATGTGCATAATTTTGTGCACATTCCTGACACACATTGCATTGTTTAAAGCAGCACATTCCTTTCTTCTTTATAATGCTACAATAATGAACTTGTTTTGCTACTGATATTCACACAAGTTCTGACAAACGTATTTCTTTATTATTTTTTGGGATCTCATGAAGATTTTTTTTTTAAAGCTTGATCTCCATCATTTTTGTGATTATTTACAAATTATTTTCTAGTGATCTCCATATATTCCTTTTATTTATTTTTTGTGTGCCAAGTTACCACAATAACATTATTATCTTTATTTTTTAACCTCAAGGAGGTTTGTTGGTGTCCCTTGTTAATTATTGTATTTACAAAATGTACCTGCATACTCACAAACTGTCCTTTTTTTAAGAAAAACACATAGGCAAGTATTAACTGTAAAAATAAAATCAATTTATTCTGGCTCATAACAAAATAAAGAGGAAAGCAATGCTGGAGAACCTGCTGCAATTTGCAAAGCCTTGGGACCCCAGGGCACACATCAAGTCTGTGGACAATAAAATTGGGAGCTTGAGGAGTCCATACAATAGGGAACACAATCTGGTCCTGGACTCCCAGAGGTCAGGAACAGCAGCAGATGACATATATGTCCCCAGTCTGTGGTACTACAACAGCCTGCGTCTTCTGTCAGACCAGACTGAAGCCAGGCCATCACTTTCTGGTCTTCTTGGTAACCTTCCCTCCACCCTTCTTTGCAGCCTTCCTTGTACGCTTCGTTGGAGCCTGTGGCACTGGAGATGGACTTATGGCAGGAGGAGGAGAAGGAGGAGAGACCTCACAAATGTCAGTATTTTTTGTAATTTTGCCCATCAACCCCATATTTAGGGCCTTGAATATGAGTGTCTCACAGAGGAGCCATTAGCCCCTCTCCATCTCCATCATTTTCATAGCCCTCTTGAGTAGTGGTGGGTTCTTGCAGTGTGGCATGAGCCTCCCTAATGAAGGCCATTGCTGCCTCCTCCATGTTTCTACCCCTCTTGGCCCTTCTTGTTTGCAGGCGGATGGGAGGCAACTGTGATTGGGTGCTGGCACTGGGCCCAGCCACCTGCTGGCTGCCACTGGGCCCGGCCCCCTCCTGGCTGACACATCCCCCTGCCTTCTCATGCCTGCCACTTTCCCCACCCTCATCCTGGCTGAGCTCTTCCTGTGTATAAAAAAGGGACATAGTTTTAGTTTTTGGTTCACCAATCACACACAATTTTCAGCTCATGACTGTTGTAAATTGAATATTAATAATTAGAAAAGACTATCATTCTGACCCCAGCAGTTTTCATTCTTGTCCCAATCATTTTTGGCCACTACTGTCTATTGATATGTAAAACACTTTTTGTTCAAACAAAAATTTCTTATCAATATTAACATCTATTTTACATCATTCATTTTACGACAATAAATCTTTTGAAAAATTCTATACCAGGCTCCAGAAGTCCACATCCGGTTCTTCCAGGATGGAAGGCTCTGCTTGCTCATCAGAAGGCTTAGATTGGCTGGAGGGAAGGGTGGAGGGAAGTCTGCAGGGAAGGGTAGAAAGTGATGGCCTCACTTCCAGCTGGTCGTCCAGAAAACTCAATTTGTTGTAGTACCACAGACTGGGCAAATATACATGCGCTGCTGCTGCTCCTGATTTCATGGACTCCAGGACCTTATTGTGCTCCCTCCTGTATGTGCCCCTCAAGTTCACAATTTTATTGTCCACGTCCTTGAGGGTTGCAGTGGGGACCCGTGTCTGCACAAATTGCAGCAGGTTCTCCAGCGCTGCCGTCCTTGCTACTCTTTTTTTTCTGTATCGGGTTTCTTGTTTCCCACAGAGCAGGCAAGTCCCTATACCTGTCCAGGAACTCACTCATAAATTTGCCTTTTTTGAAAGCATTCATTCTTTCTGCAAGATAAAACACAAGCCAAAAATAACAATGTCAATCTTTAACCACTTAAGAACCGCCTCCTGCAGATAAACGTCGGCAAACTGACACGGCTGGGCACATGCACGTACCTGTACGTTCCCTTTTTAAGTGCCCAGCCGTGGCAAATTTCATAAATCTATCCCCTATTTTGTAAACGCTATAAATTTTGCGCAAACCAATCGTTAAACACTTATTGTGTTTTTTTTTTACCAAAAATATGTAGAAGAATACATATCAGCCTAAACTGAGAAAAAAATATGCTTTTTTATATATTTTTTGGGGGTATTTATTATAGCAAAAAGTAAAAAATATTGATTTTTTTTTTCAAAATTGTCGCTCTTTTTTTGTTTATAGCGCAAAAAAAAAAACGCAGAGGTGATCAAATACCACCAAAAGAAAGCTCTATTTGTGGGAAAAAAAGGACGCCAATTTTGTTTGGGAGCTACATTGCACAACCGCGCAATTGTCAGTTAAATGACGCAGTGCCGAATCGCAAAAACCGGCCAGGTCCTTTACCTGCATAAAGGTCCGGGTCTTAAGTGGTTAAACTCTACTAATCTTTATCCCCATATAGGCCACAATCTCGAAGCAGTATAGGTCACTGATGCCCCAAGTCAAAATGTTACCTTCGGTCTCACGTTCGTAGCTTACTCCTTCCTCCACACACAGAACATAGGTACAACACATGCGTGTTATCTTTATATACACTGCGCATGCGTAAATCTCGGCACACGTCGCCCGCACCTGACGTTCTTTCTAGTATGTTCCCTGCCCCTTCTCTTTCGGCGTGCAGTGGGAGACGACATGGCGGAGACACAGCAGGTGGCTGATAATTATAGTGACAATGAGGAAAGCCCAGAGCCAGAAACGTCCTGATCTAGGAGATACAAGGCCTCAAATATGTCCTTTGCAGAGATGGCGGGGAGGACTGACTATGATGGGAAGCATGGGCCATACAAGAACCCAAATGTGAGAAAGGCCAAGATCATGACTAAAGTTGTGAGGAGTCTGCACCAGAATTTTGGGGTATGACGATCCAAGGAGCAGCTGAGGAAACGCTGGTCAGACCTTAAACTGAGGGAGCATGACCAGTACAGGAGGATCAAGAGAATGCTTCAAAAAAGTAAGTATATGTCCTGTGTTCAGATTATTATTATTATTATTATTATTATTATTATACTTGCATGTTGCTCCATGTGCTTTTTTTAACTGTTGGACAGTTTAAAATGAAAACTTTCAGATTAGTGGGCACAGTAATCGGTCGTAGGAAACATTGTTCCCCCACTACATACAATGTTTTTGTTTGATACAGGGTTAACTACATTTGGTCATGCCTATTTGTATTTAAAGATTTTTATTACATTGTTGTCTAGATGTGTTTGTAAGGCCGGGTACACACGAACAAACATGTATGGTGAAAGCGGTCCGTCGGACCGTTTTCACCATACATGTCTGCCAGAGGGCTTCTGTACGATGGTTGTACACACCATCGTACAGAAGTCCGCGCGTAAACAATACGCGGGGCGTGTCCGCGGTGTCGCCGCGTCGATGACGCGGTGTCGCCGCGACAATGACGCAGCGACGTGGGCGGCCCGCCTTTAAAATGCTTCCACGCATGCGTCGAAGTCATTCGACGCATGCGAGGGACGGCGGGCGCCTGGACATGTACGGTAGGTCTGTACTGACGACCGTACATGTCCGAGCGGGCAGGATTCCAGCGGACTGTTTTAAAACAAGTCCAGGAATATTTGTCTGCTGGGAAAAGGCCCGGCGGGCAAATGTTTGCTGGAATTCGGCCCGCTCGCGCCCACACACGACCGAACATGTCTGCTGAAACTGGCCCGCGGACCAGTTTCAGCAGACATGTTTGGTCGTGAGTATGGGGCTTTACTAAAATAAAATGCAAACTTTTTATTCAGTGGAAAGGAGAGGACACTCACAGCAGCTGTTTTCACATCTGGACTCTGGAGCATTAGTGTGGGACACCAGAACAACATTTTTAGGGTGTCCAACACAGGTGCTCCAAATTATACTTGTGGTGTCTCCATGTGTGAAACTTTGCCAAAAAAGGTAAGTATTCCAGCTTTGGTAAGGGGAAAAAAATCATGTCTTAATCTTGGAACTCTGTCAAAACAGACAATTATACCCCACTTCCAAGCAATGTTTCATATTCCTATTTCTGACCTCAAATATCTGTGTGCTAAATATACCGATTGTTTCATTCTCATAGGGGAGCAAAGACTTGGAGGACACCACTCAAAAGAGGACACCAGGAACCCCACACCTACTAATAAAGAAAGGGACCAGAGAGAACACCAACAAATGAAGATGTGGAGGAAGGAGAGGTGGATGAAGTGGTGGAAATTGTCACCACAACAGGTCAGTGTCTGTCACCACAGCTTCAGGTAAGAGATGTAGGCCTGCATTTTTTTAATACCTTTTTTTTAGGTGATGAACATGTTGGTGAAGAAGAAACTCCTTGTTTCTCAAGTGCTAGTGCACAAATTTTAATAAAGGAAATCATGGGGTGTAGTCGAGAACTAGACATTATGAGGAATAATATCAATCTTATGGATCAAAAATTTAAGAACATGATTGATGTTTTGGGGCGAATCTAAAGAAAAAAAATCCCCCCCCCTTTTGTTCTTTTATGCACTTTGATTTTTTTTTGTATATTTTCTTCAAGCCAAATTGTGAAGATGCACACAGTTTGTCAACATGTGCCATCTCCCATCAGGGGAAAACCAAAATGCACCAGGACTTAGAGAAGGGTCTGGAGTCGTTGTGCTCCAATAAGTCTCTAGAGATTAGACCCGCTGATAAGGGGGGGGGCATCGTCGTCCTGGATTGATTCGATTATCTAAACGAGATGCATCGTATCGTGGATGACGCAGCCACTTATACACCCCTCAATAGGGATCCAGTGGTCAGATACAAGAAGGATCTTAAGGCCATAGTTGAACGTGGTTTGAGTAGTGGTATTTTAAATAGTAAAGAGGGTTTTTTTCTGATACCGAGTGCTCCTTCACTCCAGTAATATACTATCTACCTAAAATACATAAGAATCAGACTTGCCCCCCGGGACGTCCCATAGTTAGTGGGATTGATTCAATCACGTCCCGGGTGGGCAAGTATATTGATTTCTTTTTATAACCACTGGTCCAGAAGATCCCTTCTTACATAAAGGACTCCAAACAAGTTATCAATACGCTTACTAACATTACTCCTAAGCAAGGATTATGGATGGTCACGGCTGACATGACCTCTCTCTACACCATAATCCCACACCAGCTTGGTTTAGAAGTGGTTCTATTGTATCTCATCAGGAGCTCGGGGTTGGTTCAGACGTCGATTGACTTTATTATGGAGCTGTTGCAATACGCAGCTAGCCATAATTATTTATAGTTTGACAACCAATTCTATAGACAGGACAGGGGAGTTGCAATGGGGGCCAAGTATGCCCCCAGCTTGGCCAATCTATTCATGGCTAAGTGGGAGGAGGACGTCGTCGATGTTTGCCGGAGACCAGAGATAGTGCTTTGGTCCCGGTACATTGACGACGTCCTCCTCCTGTGGGATGGGAGTGAGTCCGATCTTAAGGACTTTATGTTGGATTTGAATATTAACATCATAGGGATTAAGGGCCAGATTCACGTAGCTCAGCGGATCTATAGATCCGCTCGATCTACGTGAATTAAGATCCGCTCCCGCAAGTTTAGGAGGCAAGTGGCTAATTCACAAACCACTTACCTCCAAACTTGCGACGGCGGATCCTAAATCCCCCAGCAGAATTCAAATTCCGCGGCTAGGGGAGTGTCATATTTAAATCAGGCGCGTTCCCGCGCCGATTTAAATGTGCAGGCGCTGTCCGCGAAATTTCCCGGCGTGCATTGCTCCCACTGACGTCGCTAGGACGTCAGTGGTTGCGACGCTTAAGTAAACGACGTCCGTATTCGAGAACGACTTACGCAAACGACGTTAAAAAATTTAAATTTGACGCGGGAACGTCGGCTATACTTAACATTGGCTGCGCCTGATAAAAGAAAGGGTAAGTATACGACGGAAAACCGCTATTGAAAAAAAGATCCGACAGTGTAACACAGTGTAACACTGTCAGATCTTAGCCCTATCTATGCGTATCTGATTCTATGAATCAGGCGCATAGATAGGACCAGTTTACATCAGAGATACAATGGTGTATCTGTAGATACACCGTCGTATCTCTTTGTGAATCTGGCCCTAAGTTTTGTTTTGATGCGAGTAGAGAGGAAGATAATTTTCTAGACTTAAAAATTTCAATTAAACATTAGAGATTTGTGACGACCACCTTTTTCAAATCCACCGACAGAAACTCCTATATCCCACTGGACAGTTGCCATCTACCGGTCTGGCTAAAAGCGGTCCCACAAGGGCAGTTTATGCGTTTAAGACGCAACTGCACAGAGTTGGAATCCTTTGAAAGCCAGGCTTTGGTGCTCTCCAAGAGATTTACCAAGAAGGGATATGATCATACTACTCTGTCTCAGTTGATCGATAACACTAGAACTATGGAGAGGGAGCATCTCTTGAGAGATCACATCAAAATGGATCGAGGTGATAATTTTTCCTTGCCAACTTATTCTGTCCAGCATCATAGCATCAACAAAAGAAAAAAACATTGGCACATTTTGACTACGGATCAAGTTCTGGCCCCTATATTACCAAAGAGACCACGTATTGTGTTCAAGGGAGCCTCTACGCTTGCTAGTCAGATTGCTCCTAGCGTCCAAGACCCCCCAAAGGAAACCAGAACCTTTTTACAAAACCTCACGGGTTACTTTAGATGTAAGAGGTGCCAAGTCTGCTCTCTTAACAGATGCCAAGATAGAAAAACATGCACCTTCCTATCCACTAAGACCGGTCCCACGAGGTTGAGCCCTTTATCACCTGTTTGACCAAAGGGGTAGTGTATCTTATCCAGTGCCCTTGCAGCCTTCAATACGTTGGGAGGACCAAGTGGGCACTTAGGGTTAAGACTTAACGAACATATTGCCAATATCAGAAAGGGGTTCGATAAACACTCAGTGTCGAAACACTACGACCAGGTACATAACAGGGACCCTACCAATACATTATTTGTAGGGATCGATAAATATAACCCACATTGGAGGGGCAGTTCAGTTGTCTTTCCAAACAAGAAATGGCGTGGATATACCGCCTAAAAACATACACGCCATTTGGTCTCAACATAGACACAGATATTAATGCTTTTATTAATTATTTGTGATGTCATGAAGACCCGATTAGATTCATTTTTACATATTTTTTATACTTTATATTTATTTTTATTTTTATTTTCATTTTTAATTCTATTTTTTGCAGCAATCTGTGGTCTGCGGTTCATATGCCCACAAGTTTAGCTGGAGATGTGTACTATTATGTATTAGATTATGTCTCAACATTTTTGACTGATATGTTCAGTGTAATCAAATTTTAGCCTTCATTTAACTTTTTGTTAAGGCTATTCAGGCGAGTGCTGTTTGGAGTAATACATCCGTTTAATGCATAATTATGCTGGACGGTGTATTGGTCTCATCCCATTCTCTTCTTGTATTGATCACCGTTGGGTGAGATGCGGATGGGATTAACACTGTGTCACTTGCCTTTTTTCGGTGAAACGAGACTGGGTTTTGCTGTTGTTTTTTCATTGGTCCCCGAGACACGAATCTTATTGGTTCTTGTCCCGGGGGCATTGCCTCATATGGTCCTACACGCCCCTCTTGGCTTGGCTATGGTGTGAGTGGAGATCCAGAACGAGGCTTGGCTTCCTTATTGTCGTGGTGCGCACGCGCATGAGCCGCTGTTTGGGTTTTGATCTGAAGCAAGGCTTGGTTTCCTCTCGACGGCGGCGCGCACGCGGACTGGGAGCGAGGCTTGGTTTGATGCTGCTGTATACTTAGGGGGGTGATGTGGTGTGCCGCCCGTGCCCCTGGAAGACGTGAATTTTCACGAAACTAGTAGGGCGGAACGAGCGGCGCACTGACATCACCCTCCTGGACTGCTCGGATTCCCTAGACGGATGTACATGCTACCTGCGGTCCCTCATAATCAAGGGACCACCGGGATTTGGTAAACAGATGTGTGTGCTCTGTCGGTGGAGGATTTCAGTGGATGGGTTGTCACTTTCATCTGTGATTTAATTTGAATATACCAAGTAAGCACTTTCACACTGGTGGAGGAAGATTCTTTCCCTCGCTTTGGTCATTGATGCGACACTCATTTATTTATTCACTTTATTTATGGACTCTTCTGTTTAATGCAATCAATGTTTCCTTAATTATGTATTCACGATTTGCACATGAGGAGTGTTAATTTTGAAGTTCATTTTAGCATATGCCTTTATTGGTTTATATATTTTTCACAAGCTTGTAGCGCGATTTTTTCTTTCTATTTTTCTGATCACTGTTTGATGTTACACAGCAAGTCGCAGCTTCATATTTGCTTCACTAGCATAATTTTATACCCGTGATTTGATGGGTACATTTTGTTATATTAGCGCAGTTTATTTTCCCTTTTTTTCATATAACAGCAACACATTGTTGACATACTATAATGTCTGATATTGCCTTCACATTTTGTACGTTGAACTTTGTAAGTTCCACAGTTTTGTATGTTATGTTTTGAAACATGCCAAAAAAAAAAGTTAATTAAAGCCAGATGTATATATTGTGAAATAATGTTTTTTAATAATGCACATGTGAATGTGCACAGAGTAACATTTTTGAAAATTTACAATGTGTGGCATCTTCTTTCTATGCTCGATACCATTTTTTGCAAAAAAAATAGTTTACAGTGACAATGGTGGTTATTTACTAAAGGCAAATTCCTAGGAGACAGCTAAATAAAACACAAGCAGTAAATCAAATTCAAGATGATTACAGGTAAAAAAAATTACATTTTTTTTTTAAAGAAATTAAACATCTTCTGGCATAGCAATGGCCCCCCTACCCGTGAAATAGTCCACATATTTTTGGTGCACATCACGGGCGCTTTGGGGGGGGCAAGCCAGTACGGCCAGGTTCCAGGGCCGGGATAGGATTGAGGTCCTGAAGTGCAGCCTCATGCCCAACTGAGGGCATATAATTTGACGATGTTTGCAGTAGAAAGTTGTGCAGCACACAGCACGCCATCACAATGTAATTTAGTTTGTATTCCGACATATTATTGAGGTATAAAACAGGCATAATCGGCTGGCCTCTATGCCAAACGCATTCTTGACCACTCTTCGGGCTCTGGCCAGCCGGTAATTGAACACCCTCCTCTCAGGGGTGAGGGTCCTTTGGGGAAATGCCTCATCAAATGATTCCCAAGCCCAAATGCTTCATCTGCCACGAACACAAACGGGAGTCCTTCCACATTGTCTTCATCAGGTGGCAATGCCAGGCCACTCCTCTGGAGATGTTGGGAGAACTCTGTCTGGGCAAACACTCCACCATTGGACATCTGCCCATTTTTACCCACGTCCACATATAGAAAGCCATATGTCGCCGACACCACCGCCATTATCACAATACTATGTGAACCCCTTGTAGTTGAAATAGTATGACCCCGAATGGGGTGGTGGAACGATGCGTACATGCTTCCCATCTATTGCCCCTCCACAGTTGGGAAAGTCCCACCGCATGGCAAACTGGGATGTCACAGTCTGCTATTCCTGTGGCGTAGAAGGAAACTGTGAAGTCAAACAAGAAAAAAATATATTAGTACTTTTGCACATAACATTGCAAGCATATTATAAAAAAAACCTTCTGGGCCAACATCAGTATAACATTTATTTTAAAGGAGTATTTAAAGCCAAAATTAGAAGGCACAATTATCAGATTCCTCACCCTCTCTGATGGCCCATTGTAAAAATTGTGGGGGTGGGGGGGGTGGTCCTAACTGACTTTGAGACCCCAAAAAAAGACTTTGCCACTCTGTATGAATTTAATGAGAACAAAAACATTTGTACACATTTTAGGGGGGGAGGTTCTAGCTGAGCTTGGGCCCCCCAAAAAAAGACTTTGCCACTCTGCCTGAATTTAATGAGAACAATAACATTTGTACACATTTTAGGGGGTGTTTAGGGTAAAGCACTACAATAAAGCTGCCAAAATCTATTGTTAAGTGACTAGGCTAGGTGTGTATGGGCCAAGGATAGCATGGAGGGAAATATGCATGTAGGCCAAAAATGGAGCATTAACCACTTAACCACTTACCCCCCGGACCATATTGCTGCCCAAAGACCAGAGTACTTTTTGCGATTCGGGACTGCGTCGCTTTAACAGACAATTGCGCGGTCGTGCGACGTGGCTCCCAAACAAAATTGGCGTCCTTTTTTTCCCACAAATAGAGCTTTCTTTTGGTGGTATTTGATCACCTCTGCGTTTTTTATTTTTTGCGCTATAAACAAAAATAGAACGACAATTTTGAAAAAAATGAATATTTTTTACATTTTGCTGTAATAAATATCCCCCAAAAATATATAAAAAAACATTTTTTTTCCTCAGTTTAGGCCGATACGTATTCTTCTACATATTTTTCGTAAAAAAAAATCGCAATAAGCGTTTATTGATTGGTTTGCGCAAAAGTTATAGCGTTTACAAAATAGGGGGTATTTTTATGGCATTTTTATTAATATTTTTTTTACTAGTAATGGCGGCGATCAGCGATTTTTTTTTCGGTATTGCGACATTATGGCGGACACTTCGGACATTTTTGACACATTTTTGGGACCATTGGCATTTTTATAGCGATCAGTGCTATAAAAATGCATTAGATTACTATAAAAATGCCACTGGCAGTGAAGGGGTTAACACTAGGGGGCGGGGAAGGGGTTAAGTATGCCTGGGTGTGTTCTTACTGTGGGGGGGGGGGTGGCCTCACTAGGGGAAACACTGATCCTCGGTTCATACATTGTATGAACCGAAGAAAAGCATTTCCCCTGCTGACAGGAACGAGAGCTGTGTGTTTACACACACAGCTCCCGTTCCCCGCTCTGTACCGAGCGATCGCGTGTGCCCGGCGGCGATCGCGCCCGCCGGGCACACGCACGGGAGTCGGGGGCGAGCGGGGGGCGCGCGCGCGCGCCTCCGGCGGCGCGCGTGCGCCCCTAGTGGCGGCTAAAAGGTAGGACGTCATAATACGTGATCTCGCCTAGGAGAGCCACCTTGTGGACGTATTATGACGGTGCGGCGACGGCAAGTGGTTAATGACCGCCGCATGTACATATACATCCACAGAATGGCACGTACAGGCAGATGGGCGTACCTGTACGTCCCTGCCTAGACGTGGGTCGGGGTCCGATCGGGACCCCCCCCCCCGGTACATGCGGCGGTCGTTAATCGTCTGGGAGCTGGGCGGAGACGACACCAACTAATGTGGTCTCAGTGTGGCACGCTATTGCTAGCATGGGCCCCGTGAAGGTCTGTGGTAGAGGCCTACCAGTATGTACGGGTGATTCTACCAACGTCCCTGTTGGGGTGCACATCTGCTTGCCCGTGGAAGAGTGTGAATCCTCAGATCTGGACTCTTTGTCTGATGATGGGGACGATAAATGGTTTGAACCATTTGCGGGGTTTCCCCAACTGACATGGGAGGCTGGAGTGCCGAGCACCAGAGTTACTGACCCTATGCCTACTAGGTTGCCTGCATTGAAAAGAGCTCCTGACGCTATCGTGCTACAAGGACTTGGACACCCCCGTAGGCTGCCAAAGTTGGCCCTTCTTCAACGTATTTTTATGAAGAAGGTAGCCCTGGATTACGGATGGGAGTTCCCGTATGTGCCCGCAGACCTGATGCAGGAAATCGAATCAAAGCGGGAGGAGTGGTGCAAAGACAACATTTGGGAATATTTGAATGTTCCAAAGGCTGCCCGAAACACGGACTATGCTTTTGTTTCTCTTGGCCACCAGTTTGAAGGTTGCCTGAAGGACTGGAGTCCTGGACGGTACATCTTCAACGATAGAGTGGTCCTCAAAAGCCCCGGAAAAGTGGATCAAGTCTTCTTTGTCACCACTGCCAATTCCCGAGGGGACATTGTCATTTTGCTGGATCCACGGTTTTATAAGTAGGCCTCATTCCTGCGTTGTCACCTTTGCTGTTTTGCTTTAAAGAAGTTGCGGACAAGAACTGTTGCCCCTTTCCAGTTTTTTTGTGTTTTCATCCCATCGGATTCACACTTTTTTTTGTTTGTGCAGAACTTTGATAAGTTTGTAAGGATAGGATCTTGCCGGCTTCTTCACAGCACAAAAAAAAAAAAAAAAAAAGAGGAGAGGAGGAGAAGATACAGTTTTTCATATCTCCCTTTTTCTGCTGATTGCTCCATTTGAGCATGGACTGCCTTATACTGGTAGTACCAGCACACTGACCACTAGGGGCAGTGTTCTGCAACTTCTACTACCGCAGAAAGACAATCTGTATATATATTTCTCCTAGGCCCTTGCAGTTTGAGAAAATCTCAGCACTTATTTGAGTGTGTCTCTCTGGGAGGAAAGGAGGCTTCACCTTTGCTGGGAAGGAGCAGTCTCATTTCACCCTCGGTAACTGTATGTGTATATTTTTGTGTGTGTTCTTCCATTTTGTTTTGCAGGTTGCTGATCATCTATCAAAACTGTTGGAGAATAGGGCAGGATAGATAGTCAGAAATGTTTACGTCGTAATGTATCACTGTGGATAATGTACAAAATAGTGTTTTAAGTTTTTATATTTGTCTTTTCTTTTCTATTTCTCCCTTTACTGTCAGAGCAGATTCGGGTCAGATGTTCAGGCTTGAACACCAGTTTGTTGGACACTGAGGACAGTGTCTATTCAAGTGGGGGGAGTGTGTAGCGCCGGGTTACTTCCAAGTACCGGTGCTGGTCGAAATTTAAGGGATAATCAGAGTGTATGGACTCTGATTTCAATTGCAATGTTTGGTTAGGGTCTCTGTTTCAGCTTGGCTGTACTGTGGGCTCATTCTGTTGTTGCTGGGGTGTTATCGCACCCCGGGACGACAGGTGGTACCAGTGGAGTAGAGGCTTGGGTGCCTTTTTCCAGCAGCCAATCAGGAGGGAGTGTTCTCACTGGGCATGCTGGGAGAGGGTACTTCTGGAACAGACGCCATTGAGGCAGGGTCTTCTTCCGGTGTGGCACCCACCTTCAGGGTGGCCACATCACGGCACTCCGGTGCTATGGCCTACCTGGCCGGAGTGTGCATGCTATGCAGTGTTCCTGGTTTCGGGCCTAAGATGGTCCGGAGCATTTAAGCAGGACGGGGACCCAGTGGTCGACTGGGTTCCCACTTTTGAAGATCCCAAGGGAGTGTAGCTGTTCGGTGGGGAGTCCATCTGAGGAGCGCCAATGAGAGCCTGGCGGTCCAATAGGATTCCGACGAACCACCGGGGATCGAGGTGACAGGACACTGAAGGATTGACTCCTCTTTCAGTCGGTACCTGGGCGACGTTAAGAAGAAGATTTAGGCATAACTTTACCTAGGAGGGTTGCCTCCGTATCTGCAATCAGAGAGGGCCTGTGGCAGAGGCGTCTCCCTGACATTCATCCAGGAGGGTCTGTGGCAGAGACTTCGTCCTGAAGAGGTTCGAGCAATACTTCGGCTGCTAGGTCAGTGAGAGAGGCCTATCCGGGTACGCTAAGCCCACTCAAATAGGAGTGGTGAGAAAAGTGTCACGCATAGGAGCAGGACTGTTCCAAATACTACGCCTGAATCTGCGGTTCTCCTTTTTCCATCTCTATCTCTTTCATCACCTGTTCACTGTTTTTACCCGGCTGGGTAATAAAGAGCACATAAACGGACATTCCTTTGCTGCTGTTGTATGCATCCTTCATCCCTAGACATTTGGAGGGAGCCATGAGGTAAATCTGCCATCCCATTAATTATCAGCGGCTCCTTCAGGGGTAGCGCTACACAAAAAAATATATAAAAAAAAAAAATAATAGTTGTCAATTTTATTGCTCTTTCTCTCTCTCTCTCTATATTTTCTCTCTATTGTTCTGCTCTTTTTTACTGTATTCTATTCTGCAATGTTTTATTGTTATTATGTTTTATCATGCTTGCTTTTCAGGTATTTAATTTTTTTATGCTTTACTGTCTAATGTGTTTTATTGTTTTCAGGTACGCCATTCAGCTGCAGCGTGGATTTATTTATCTTGACAGCAACAGCGTTTTCTCCCACGATACATAAAGCCGTGACTCCAACGCTGTAGGAGGTAATTTTTACCACCACAGTTAAAAAAAAGAGCATATATGCCGAATCATGGGGGGCAGCAAGGGCGGAGGAGCGATCTGCTCCTAATGCCGCGTACATACAATCGAAATTCCGACGGAGGCTTGCCCGTGGAAAAGTTCGACCGTGTGTACGCAGCATAACTTTTGCGGGAGGAAGCCCCCATGCTTCAGCATATATATATTTTAGACACAGGTTGCGTTAAATTTTTTTTTTTTTTTTTACTGTGTTTTTTTGGTATTTGCTTTGCAGGTTTGGTATGTTAAGGTCTTACTGTTATACTGTAATGTTACTTTGTTTTAATGTTAACCATCATTTGCTTAGCAGGTGCGCCATTTTATTTATCTTGACAGCAACATTGTTTGCTCCCACGATACATAAAGCCGTGACTCCAACGCTGTAGGAGGTGATTTCACCACCACAGTTAAAAAAAAAGAGCATATATGCCAAAGCATGGGGGCAGCAGGAGAGATCTGCTCCTAATGCTGCGTACATACGGTTGAAATTCAGATGGAGTCTTGCCCGTGGAAAAGTCCGACCGTGTGTACCTGGCATAACTTTTGCGGGTTGGAAGCCCCCATGCTTCGGCATATATATATTTTAGACACAGGTTGCGTTAACATTTTTTTATTTTTTACTGTGTTTTTTTGGTATTTGCTTTGCAGGTTTGGTATGTTAAGGTCTTACTGTTATACTGTAATGTTACTTTGTTTTAATGTTAACCATCATTTGCTTAGCAGGTGCGCCATTTTATTTATCTTGACAGCAACATTGTTTGCTCCCACGATACATAAAGCCGTGACTCCAACGCTGTAGGAGGTGATTTCACCACCACAGTTAAAAAAAAGAGCATATATGCCAAAGCATGGGGGCAGCAGGAGAGATCTGCTCCTAATGCTCCGTACATACGGTTGAAATTCGGATGGAGTCTTGCCCGTGGAAAAGTCCGACCGTGTGTACGTGGCATAACTTTTGGGGGAAGATGCCCCCATGCTTCGGCATATATAAATGTTGCATGTGTGCCCATCATTAAAAGTGGGTGGATGAAGGGAGGTATTCTAATGGTGGGCATACCCACCGATCAATCTCTTTTTTTCGTTCAGCCAACAGGCTGCATGAAAAAAAAGATTACAATATATGTCCAACAAGGACCAGCAATGTACTGGTATGTTGCTGGACTTTGAATGGTTATACCAGAATGATAAATCAAACAGTGTTTCTGTACTCGCCCCTACTAAAAACACCACTCGCGCTTAGGATGGGATCACGAGATATAAAATATATAAATAATGAGTGAATAAAAAGAAGAATGTAGCAGCTGCTTAAAACATAATAAATATATATATAAACAGTCATAAAAACTCAAGAATAAACCAGAGTCCACAATATTACTGTAGCAGCGCTGCAATCAAATCATCGTTTGAAAGATTCATAACATGTAAACCAGAGGAAATTAGTGCAGTAGAAAGGGATGATTTGTAAAAGATAGTAAAGTCTTTACCACTTAAGGACCGCCTCCTGCACATATAAGTCGGCAGAATGGCATGGCTGGGCACAAGCATGTACCTGTACGTCCTCTTTAAGTGCTCAGCCATGGGTCGCGGGCGCGAAGCTCTGTGACCGTGGCCGCGGTACCCGCGGACCCGATCGCCGCCGGAGTCCCGCGATCGGTCACAGGAGCTGAAGAACGAGGACAGGTGTGTGTAAACACACCTTCCCCGTTCTTCACTGGGGCGCTGTCATTGATCGTCTGTTCCCTGATATAGGGAAACACGATTAATGACGTCACAAGTCCAGCCCCGCCCCCCTACAGTTAGAAACACATATGAGGTCACACTTAACCCCTTCAGCGCCCCCTAGTGGTTAACTCCCAAACGGCAATTGTCATTTTCACAGTAAACAATGCATTTGTATAGCATTTTTTTGGTCCCAAAAATTTATCAAAATTGTCCGATGTGTCCGCCATAATGCCGCAGTCATGAAAAAAAATCGCTGATCGCCACCATTAGTAGTAAAAAAAAAATTATTAATAAAAATGCAAAAAAACCTATCCCCTATTTTGTAAACGCTATAAATTTGGCGCAAACCAATAGATAAACGCTTATTGCGATTTTTTTACCAAATATATGTACAAGAATACGTATTGGCCTAAACTGAGAAAAAAAAAGGTTTTTGTTATATCTTTTTTGGGGGTATTTATTATAGCAAA
Organism: Rana temporaria; assembly: GCF_905171775.1. NCBI lineage: Eukaryota > Metazoa > Chordata > Amphibia > Anura > Ranidae > Rana > Rana temporaria. The sequence goes on from NC_053499.1 coordinate 57,343,198, forward strand.
AAGTAAAAAATATATATTTTTTTTAAATTGTCCCTCTATTTTTGTTTATAGCGCCAAAAAATAAAAACCGCAGAGGTGATCAAATACCACCAAAAGAAAGCTCTATTTGTGGGAAAAAAAGGACGCCAATTTTGTTTGGGAGCCACATCGCACGACCGTGCAATTGTCAGTTAAAGCGACGCAGTGCCGAATCGCAAAAACTGGCCAGGTCCTTTACCTGAGTAATGGTGCGGGTCTTAAGTGGTTAAAGTAGTGCTTCTTTCACTAGGGGATTAATCGCCACGTAGGGGGATCCAAAATCCCCTTTTGGGGATGCACTCACCAAAAATATGTAAATAAACTGCTCATCAAATCAATGCCACCTCCGCTAATATCTCTGCAATATCCACCAACGCTACCAGATCTGCAGTACATATGAGAGAATAAATGGCCACATAGAGTAGTACCATTTTAAAAGTTTATTGTCAGAAACCCTTGATACCCCCTTTGCAATATGCGTACCATGAATAAAACATATGAATGCAGAAAAATGAATAATAAACGCTCAGACCGTGACCCTGAGGACATCTGGTATCTAGTTCCTCCAGCGTCTTCCTGGTTCCCAGTCTGTGGAGCGCACACGTCACTTTCGGTTGTCCGATGGGTAGTCACGAAGTGATGAAAACGCGTCAGGCCGTGACTTCCTATCGGACAACCGGAAGTACCGTGTGCGCTCCACAGACTGGGAACCAGGAAGACGCTGGAGGAACTAGATACCAGATGTCCTCAGGGTCACGGTCTGAGCGTTTATTATTCATTTTTCTGAAAGAAGCGCTACTTTAAAGACTTTACGATCCATCACAAATCATCCCTTTCTACTGCACTAATTGCCTCTGGTTTACATGTTATGAATCTTTCAAATGATGGTTTGATTGCAGCGCTGCTACAGTGATATTGTGGATCTTGAGTTTTTATATATACCAGAATGATGCCTGTGGGTTTAGGTATCATCTTGGTATCATTCTTTTCAGCCAGCGGTCGGCTTTCATGTAAAAGCAATCCTAGAAGCTAATTAGCCTCTAGACTGCTTTTACAAGCAGTGGGATGGAATGTCACACTGGAGACAATGGAGCAGCTGCTTAAGGGCGGATTGCAAGCGCTATTTTTAATGCTATAGCACCTGCAATACGCCATCAGTGTGAAAGGGGTCTTAGGGAATGCCAGTGTGGAATATGAAGGTTGGCCACTGCATTCCATCTAGCACTTTTCTTGATTCTATTGGCATACCACTGATGTTTTTTATCCCACAGTTCTGGGTGACCCCTCATTGTGTGGATAAACTCTTCCGGTTCTACAAAGGCAGAGGTTCTCAGCTGTAGGCTGCATCTCCTGGTTTGATTCCTCCACCATCATTTTCATCTGTCTCTCTCTCAGGTCTCCTCTCCACTTTACAACCAGATTTCCTGGTATCCCAGCATCCTCCACTGTACTGCGGTCATGTGACCTTCCCACAGCTTGTGGGTAGTTTTCAGACGGTTTTAGGGTGCATTTATATCGGTTCCCATTCATTACTATGGAGATAGGCATTTTTATAGCACCATTTAAAGCGCCCAAAACATGCTCCAAAGATGCTGCTTGCAGGAGTTTTGTCAATGCCCAGCCAGCGCAACGCCTCAGTGTGAAAATTTACATTGAGATACATGGGAGGCAGATTTCTGGCGCTATTTTTAGTGCTAAAACGCCTTAAAAACTCCTCAGTGTGAAAGTGGTCTAATAAACATACTCTCTGCAGTGCAGTACTGTACACCCCCCCCCCGGCCTCTGCCCAATCGAGTGGGCAGTAGGCACTGACTGAGTTCCTTCGAGTCTGGACTAGAGCGAGGGGGAACTCCTGCGGGCTATCTGTCTCAGTCATCTCTCTCTCGGAGAGAGAGAGAGCAGACCAGTGTCACTGTCCTGACTCCGAGAGCGAGACTCTTGTCCTTTTTGGCTTGGCGCCTTTGGAAGTTAGAGGAACTGCATATAGTACTGCACTTACTATGGTGGGCTACAGGCTCAGCCAGGCGGGGGAAAAAAAATGGAGAAAAGAAACCGCGCTCAAAAGGTACAAAACAAATAGCTGATTTTTTTTTTCCAGCTATTCAAACGAAAGCTGCAATTATCATGTAAAACATAAATACAAGAGCAAAATTTAGAAAGAAAAATAAATCGCGCTAACCGTGATTATTCAATAATAAAATTGATAATGAACTTCAAATGGAATCTAAATGATAAATAAACCACCAATATTCAGAATGTTGAGAAATATCCCGTACAAAACTTGATATTATGATAAATTAATAAAAATCAATATTGGTAAAATAAAGTCCACAAATGTGTTGGTTAGCGAAATCCCAAAAATTAGTGTCCATAAAATATAATACCAAAAAAGAAGAATATATGTTAAATTGTGTAGAAAACTGTGAATAAAATAACTATACATCGGTGCTCCGTGACAGAAGGTCCATACAGATGTGAAATGTCATATCCAAAAAAGCCGTGTTGAATCTACCACCAAATCAGCAGAAATTACTTCTTGCCAACTTGCCACGATCCCCCATGACAGAGGATCAAGAGAATGCATGTAATGAATCGCAGCTTGACTCCAAGAGACAGCAGACACAGTCATGGATTCTTAAAAGTAACCTCTCGACCAATTGACCATCAATGGATACACGAGGTACATAGAAAATATAAACGCTCTGTATAGTGTATTACTGTATTCAAATTTATTATAAGAACCAAAGTTATACACTTACAATGTTGCAGTTTAAAAAAAGCCTTGAATCTGATGTGCTGGCCGTTTGGGAAAACGTATGGAGCACAAGGTGACATCAGGGCGGAGCAACACGCTGACATCACCTTGTGCTCCATACGTTTTATTAATTTTTCACAAGGTTAGCGAGATTTCATTTTTCTTTCAGCCAGGCAGGGGTCCGTCCGTTGCACTGTCCAGTCCGGTGAGGTCCAAGTCTGCACTGTGTGTCTTCAGTCCAAAGTTCCACAGTGCCGGTCATCATTGCGTGCGGGGCAGGGAGCTGGGCAGAGTCAGACTTGCTCGTAGGCATGTGCAAAAGGGAAAATTTCGTTTCGTTTCGTTTTAATTCGTTATTTAATTAATTTCGTTAAGTTAGGTTCGTTACATGTGTTAAATTCGTTTTCGGAACTCGTTCGTTTTCGACCGAATTTCGAAAAATCCGGTCGAATTCGAAAATTCTCTCTTCGAATATAATTTCGAAATTCGATCGGAATTCGAAAAAAAAAAAAAAAATAAATAAATTCGAATTCCAAATCGAAAACCCGCGGACGAAATTCGATCGGAATTCCAAAAAAAAAAAAAAAAAAAAATGTTTTCGAATTCCAAATCGAAAACCCGCGGACGAAATTCGATCGGAATTCCAAAAAAAAAAAAAAAAAAAAAAAAAAAAATTTCGAATTCCAAATCGAAAACCCGCGGACGAAATTCGATCGGAATTCGAAAAAAAAAAATTTAAATTCCCATCGAATTTCGTCCGCGGGTTTTCGATTCGGAATCGAAAACGTTCGTTCGGATTCGGTAAATTCATTAATATTGCAATTCGGGAATTCGTATGCATCCGAATGTCCGAATAATGAAAAATTCGTCCGAATTTCGATTCGGAACGAAACGAAATGCACATGCCTACTTGCTCGTGGTCTGACTCGGGCTTCTCAGGATCAGATCTTCTTAGAAATTTCCAGAAGTGCGCATATTTTTACTGGCACTTTTCTCCTGCTATGGGCTTTTACAGGCAGGAGAAAAGTGCCCTGTTTTTACGGGCTGCCTGTAAATCTACAGTCGGTTGGCAACACTGTATCATTCACAGATCTCTGTGAATGATGTGACTGTATGGGCGGAGCCCCACACAGCCGTGCTGTTTTTTAAATATGAAAGTGGGTGGGGAAGAACCGCCGCTTGATGTTACAGGGAAGGGGGTGAACAGGGATGTTGCATTAGTAACATGTTACATGTTACACTAGTATTTAGGTACATGTACCAAAGGTGAATTTATCCTTTAAAAATTTGCATCTGGATATAGATGTAACCTAAGAGATATATGGGAAAAAGTACTGCAGAATGTACAGTTGGTTTCACTGTTTCCAATGCATAGGGTGACCCATATTTTCACTGTTGAAGGATAGAAAATCTCTCTCTCTATGACCAGACTGCTTTAAGTGGAACAATTTGTTTTGGGTGGAGTGCTTAAAGGAGAAGTTCACCTTTGGGAACATGTTACATGTTCACCCATTTTTAGGGTGGAACATGTAACATGTTCCCAATGCTGCAGCCACTGCTCGATTTCTCCCCCTCCCCCGCCTGTGGCAGCAGTATGGGGAGAAGCTCCCTGTACTAGCTGTCACTTTTAGAAATTATCCTGTATCGGTTCCACCAATATGGCCATAGCTGTGGATGAACTTCAAGTCCCGACATGCTTTGCGGCTGTCGGATTGTAGATCTCAATGAACTACCATGGGACTGTGGAGTGCAGTAGTAGTTCACTCAGGGCCGATCCTAGGGTCACAGGCACCTGGCACCTGGGTGCAGAAATATTTATTGTGCCATCAAATGGGCGTGGTCATTTTACTAACTCCTCCCCTTTACAAATGTTTCTATGGCAATGACTCAACCACAGAGATGCTCCCCCGTGAAGTCTTCATTAACCTGGGATCCTTACATGATCTCTTAACAATAAACAAAATACAGAAAGAGAAGCAGACTACTTTATTGGGACCTGGAGGGGGGCCTCTCTGATGGACACAGAGAGGGCTTCTGTTAGAGAGTCTGTTAGAAAGAGCCCCCAGACATACTACAGACATGATACAGGAGATGGTCAGAGACTGCAGACATGATACAGGAAGACGGTCAGAGACTGCAGACATGATACAGGAGATGGTCAGAGACTGCAGACATGATACAGGAGACGTCAGAGACTGCAGACATAGTACAGGAGATGGTCAGAGACTGCAGACATGGTACAGGAGATGATCAGAGACTGCAGACATAGTACAGGAGATGGTCAAAGACTGCAGACATGATACAGGAGACGGTCAGAGACTACAGACATGGTACAGGAGACGGTCAGAAACTGCAGACATGATATAGGAGACTGCAGATGTAGTACAGGAGACGAGCAGAGACTGCAGACATAGTACAGGAGATGACCCATTAGACCCCTTTCACACTGGAGGCATTTTTCAGGCGCTTTAGCGGTAAAAATAGCGCCTCAAAAAAGCCTCATCTGCAATCCCAGTGTGAGAGTCAGAGTGCTTTCACACTGGGGCAGTGTGCTTGCAGGACATCCAAAAAATTCCTGCAAGTAGCTTCTTTGAGGCGCTTTAGGCCTCGTACACACTATAGGATCGCCAGAGGACAACGGTCTGAAGGACCGTTTTCATCAGTCCAAACCGATCGTGTGTAGGCCCCATAGGTTATTTAAAAAAATGAGAACTTGCTTTAAAATTTAACCGATGGACTGGTAACCGATCGTTAGTATGCAAAAGCATCGGTTAAAAACCTGCGCATGCTCAGAATCAAGTCGACGCATGCTTGGAAGCATTGAACTTCTTTTTTTTCAGCACGTCGTTGTGTTTTACGTCACCGCGTTCTGACACGATCGCTTTTTTAACTGATGGTGTGTACGCACGACGGACCATCAGTCAGCTTCATCGGACCGTTCTCATCGGATGGACTGATCGTGTGTACGAGGCTTTAGGAGCGGTGAATACCTGCTTCAGCACTGGTGCCTTTGAACCCTTTATTTGGCTGCTAGTGGGGCTTAAATGTACCTCTAAAAAGATGGTAAATCAAGGCTAAAACTCGCAGCGCCGACGCCCCCGCACTGTCAGGGCTCTTGGTACATCTCATTATACATCAGATTTCTAGATGGACTACTGAGGCGCAGGAATGGGCAGAGGCTGTGTATCCAATGCAATTTATTATGCCATAAAACATCTAGAGCAGGGGAAGCCCAGAGCATGTGTAAAGGGATGCCATCCCACAGCACACTGAACACTGTCACTCACCTCGGTTCTCTCTCTGTGCAGCCGAGATAGAGATGGGAGGCGGCATTCCAACTGGAGTTGGTGGAGACAGTGCGGGATCCAAGACTCCCAGTGTGAGGAATTCATTCCTGCACATCAGCACTCAGCAGTCACTAAAAAAAATAGAACCCTCGTGTCAGGAAGAGGAGCGGACCCTCCCCCGAGCACTGCTAGACTGGACGGCTGCCCTATGCTCACACATCAGTTCTGGATGGACACACACCTATGCTTAGAATACTAGTTCTGGATGGATACAAACAAGTAGAGAAGGAGGGAGGGGAGAACTCTGGCACTTCGGCACACCCCACCTCTGCAGGCGCCTGGGTGCAAAGAACCCTGTGCACCCTGCTAAGAATCAGCCCTGAGTTCATGGATTCTTCCCTTCAGTGTATCCGCTTGCCCATATGCATACCTTCCAACATTTTGAGATGGAAATGAGGGACACCTACTAGCAAATGTATGTAGGCATAGTGCACGCCCCTGCCACGCCCTCTTTAAGGAGAATTAACCAAACAAAAGGTTACTTACATCCACAAGGGCCTTTTTTTTTAGCACTACTATTCCTTTATATCGGATTTTAAAATGTACAAATGCATGAAAGGTTTTAGCACTGGGAAACACTTTTTGAAAGATAAAAAGTGCATTTTATATACAACTATATAAATCAGACCAAAATGAGGGGGAAAGGGAGATAGAGGGACATTGCTACAAATTAGGGACAGTCCCTCGAAATCAGGGACAGTTGGGACCTATGCATATGGGATATACAGATACACTGACAGATCTAAAGATTTACAGGCTTCAAAAACCAGAAAAATAATTTGCTTTTATTTTTTTAGAAAAGTAAACTTATCATTTAAATTCATCTAAGGCCTAGTACACACGAGAGGATTTATCCGTGGATACGGTCCAGCGGACCGTTTCCGCAGATAAATCCTCTCGAGGATTTCAGCGGATTTGGATCCGATGGAGTGTACTCACCATAGGATCGAAATCCGCGCCGAAATCCCCTCGCGATGACGTGTCGCGCCGTCGCCGCGATGATGACGCGGCGGCGAGCGCGACGCTGTCATATAAGGAATTCCACGCATGCGTCGAATCATTACGACGCATGCGGGGGATCCCTTCGGACGGATTGATCCGGTGAGTCTGTACAGACCAGCGGATCAATCCGTTGGGATGGATTCAAGCGGATAGATTTGAAAGCATGTCTTCAAATTTTTATCCGCTTGAAATCCATCCCAGGGGATAAAAATCCGCGGAAACAGATCCGCTGGATTGTACACACCATAGAATCTATCCGCTGAAACCGATCCGCTGAGATTTTTCAGCGGATGGATTCTATCGTGTGTACGGGGCCTAAGATTTGTTGGGTATGTGTTGGCCAAGATTTTCTTCCACTGAGATAAATCCACTACATCCTTCTGCTATCTCCGATCTCTACTTCACCAGCCTAAACATGCATGGTCTGTCTGCAACTGCATTCCCTTTTGGTAGCAGTAGCTACAAAACCAGCAAATGTCTGTAGACCAGTAATCATGACTCTGAGGCCCCGTACTCACGACCAAACATGTCTGCTGAAACTGGTCCGCAGACCAGTTTCAGCAGACATGTTTGGCCGTGTGTTGGCCCGAGCGGACCATTTTGGGACGGATCGGACAGGTTTCCAGCGGACAACTGTTTCCCGGACTTGTTTTAAAACAGTCCGCTGGAAACCTGTCCGCCCGGACATGTACGGTCGTCTGTACAGACCTACCGTACATGTCCTGCCGCCCGCATCCCTCGCATGCGTCGAATGACTTCGACGCATGCGTGGAAGCATATTTAAGGCGGCCCGCCCACGTCGCCGCGTCATTGTCGCGGCGACACCGCGTCATCGACGCGGCGACACCGCGGACACGCCCCGCGTAATGTTTACGCGCGGGCTTCTGTTCGATGGTGTGTATAGCCATCGAACAGAAGTCCCCGGGCAGTCCCCGGCCAGACATGTCCGATGGAAACGGTCTGCAGACCGTTTTCATCGGACATGTCCTGCCGTGAGTACAAGGCCTCAGACTATAGCATTTTAAGATATTGCCTAAAGCTGTCTTAAAGAGCAATTCCGCCTTTGCACTAAAATTTTTGAGAACCCCTGCTATGTTTCTTATGTGTTCCCATTCACATGGCATACCTAAACATTATTTAAAACACTATTTGTAGCAGGTGTATACATAGAACTCTACAAGCAGCTTTTATTGTTCAGATTAGGAAACAGATTTGTTTAAAAGTGCATCAACATAGAACATCAACAGCAATTTTTAAATATATTTTTAAAAGTTATATGTGATTGGGAAAATATAACAAATATGTAACGTAGTTGCTATGCCATTTTGGCTGCACAAATGGAAATACACTTTAAAGAGTAAGTAATCCCTCCGTTCAAAAATGAAAAAAATTAAAATCCTGCAAAAGAAAGGCATAATCAGCTAGTATGCATAGCAAACTAGCTGATTATGTTTTACTTACCTCCGATTGAAGCCCCCGCAGTGGTCCACGTCTCCCCCTCCGGCCGCCGACATGTTTCCCCAGAGTGACTTCCGGGTCTCGCGGCTAAGGCGCTGTGATTGGCCGGAGCCGCGATGATGTCACTCCCGCCCATGCACGCTATAACGGCACAGTACAACTGAAGCAACGGCACATAGTGCCATTGCTTCAGTTGGCTTAAGTGCGCATGTGCCGCATGACGTCGGCACATGCAAATACAGGGATATTTTCTAAACCGTGCAGGTTTAGGAGATATCATTGATAGCTACAGGTAAGCCTTAATATAGGCTTACCTGTAACTTAAGTTGTAAACAAGGGTTTACAACCACTTTAAAGATGTTTCTACGTAGGCGACCTATTAACTACAACAAACCGTGCAGTAGCTGCCTGAGCTGTAATTTGTTTGTGACCTTTGTTACTGAGGTACGGTGCTTTGCACTCATGATCGCTTATTTATTAACTCACTGTATACATTTCACAATTGTGATTTCACATCTTTGCCATGTCATCATTTCCGCATACTGCATAGTGTATAGCTAGCATTAAACATTGGAAGATATGACAGCCTAATACACCATAATAAAATAATTTTAGTACATGGCTTCCCCTATGAAATGTAATTTTACCACATACTAAGGAAGTGATAGCATGTTTATTTTGATAACTATATTTTGAAGAGTTATACTTTCACATATATTCTATAATATTTATCTTTAAGTACAGCAGCAAAGAAAGTAAAATTTAAAACAAAAGTATGGACAATTTTTTTTTTACATAACCTTATTGCTGCTTTCCTACTTTTACTGAATATGTTATCCATCTTTGATTCATTCAGAAGTTGCTCTGAAATAGCCTGTTTTTATTGTTATTTTTTTTTTATCAAACCATTATTTCCCAGTGGTTTCGGGTTTGTAAGACCACTGGCTGCTGTGCCTTGTATTCCCGCAGCCACTGTTCTTATCACAGCCCTTTTGTAGTCCTTTATCCAGTAAGCAGTAATGTATTTCCTCTTTGATCACTGTAATGGGCGGACTTGGGAGTCCTGGTCTGTACCGCCAACCAAGGCAGTGTCCTAAGAATGACAGCTCAGAACACTCTGGGTCTGTCCCGCCTTCCATATCTTCAGCTAGGTGTGTGACTCAGGGACGTGGAGGCACGCCTCTAACTGCAGTGTCATAGAAGGGGCATGTGTCTAAAAGACAAATGCTGCCTTCCAGCCCAGCCCTCTTAACTACAAGGAAAAAACATCTGTTTATGTGTATAAAGCCTCGTACACACGGTCGGACATCCGTAGCATACACACGCTCTGACATTTTCGTCAACAAACACGAACGTAGTGACGTTTCAACGTACTGACGAGAGTTTAAAAGAGGAAGTTCAATTCTCCGGCGTCACCCTTTCCGTTCCTTCTGCTAATCGAGAGTTAGTAGAGGTTTCGTCTGTGTGCTTTCGCGATTTTCAGTCTCTTGCAATTTTGCTAGTTTCTGAGCGTCCGTTCGTCAAAAAAACAGACATGTTGCGCAATCCTGCGAGAGAGCGTGCTGTTTATGGGCTGGGAGTTCTGGCTATAGCTCATGCTCGGTCCAGGTCCAGGAGTAGGAGGAGGACTGTTTGGACCAAAAATTGGTTGCTTCATCGGGACCAATTTTCCCATATGCCATTGCTCAGGGAGCTGCAGGAGAATAATCCGAATGATTTTCGGAACTATCTTCGGATGAAGGATTCCTTCCCTTAACAACCCTTAAAAACTGGGTGACATTTGTATTTTTGTTCTCAAATTCCTGCAGAGTGCAAGAGATCCTTTTTTGGGGTGCACAAACTCTTTAGTAACCCTCCCCTTAGACATTAGAAATTATGCATGTTTAAATGGTATTTATTTCTATATATATTATTATGTCACTTCTTATCTGCCCACTGGGCTGCCAATCCTAAAAAACGGAGTGGCTTGCAAAATGAACCTTAATTTTTTCTCCATATTGGTCACAATATACCCACAGTGGTAAGACCAGCAAGTCACAGAAGAAGGAGATCCTGGCGAAGATCACCCCCAATGTGAATGCCATTGGCAATGAGACCCGGACGTCTGATGACATACAGAAGAAGATCAATGACATGAGACGTCGGGTCCGTGACAAGTTGGCCCTTATGAAGAAGCATGCCAGGGGCACGAGAGGAGGACCAGCCTCATCTCTGCGGCTGACACCTGAGGAGGAGATTGACGCCAGGTGTCTTTCGCAGGAGCAGGTGGAGGGCGTTGAGGGCTATGACTCCACTGATCTGGACTTTTTCCTCCATTTGGTGTGTGTAGCATGTGAGGGGGTGGAAGGGAACATGTGACAAGTGTGTGGGTCCACCAACATGTGAATGTTTTGTGTCATCCACAGATGTGCTGGGCCGTCGTCTGCCGGTGTTCGACCCATGCCATCCCCGGAACATCCTGTGGCTCAGTCTGACCCCCTGGGAAGCCAAGTCATGTTGGTGGAGGGGAGTGCCCATACCTCTCCGCTAGAGGTTGTTGTTGAGGAGTCAGTGGATCTCCACCAGGAGGACTGTGTCTATTATTAGAAGGCTTCCACCATCCCTGGACCCTCAGCCACCTCCCTGCCCATCAGGTCTACCCCCTCCCGGTCTACCCCATCCAGGGGAACCCCCACCCGGTCTACCCCATCCCGGTCTACCCCATCTAGGTCTACCCCGTCTGGACGGGCCCAAGCCTCTCCTTCCCCCAGGAAGGCTCTACGGAAGACCAGGGGTGTACCCGGAGCCCTCCAAGAAGGGCGGCACAGGCCCGGCAGACCCGCCATATCGGTGCTATAGTGGGTGACCTGCGCCATGTAGCAGATAGCCTGGCCTCCTCGGCCCAGTCCCAGGCTGCATGCACAGCGGCTGTGCAGCAGTCCCTCACCCAGCAGGCTGATCAGAGAAGCAACATCTCTGACAGCCTGCAGGATGTGAGCGGAAACTGCGTTGCGATGGTGACCTGCATGGGGGAGCAGCAGGCCACAACAGCAGTCCTCACGGCGGAGGTGAGGAGGTTGGCAGTGGCTGTAAAGGCCAACACTGCTGCTGTGGAGGCGGAGGGGAGGCAGACTAGGTGGCACCAGCACCACAAAACCACCCGCCAGCTGAGGATGCTTGCTTAAACCAACACGTTGCTTACCCGCCTCGCCGTTTTAATGAAAGGCAGGCAGCCACCACCTGCCAGGAGTGACAGAGCAGGGTATGATGCTCCTCCTGATGCCCCACCCCCCCCCAGCCTAGGCTTCCTCCAGACAACTGAGGAGCCAGAGCCGTGGCAACCGTGGCACCAGGCTTGGCCCACGACAGAGCAGGTGAGTGCTCTTTTTTTGTTGATTATGCTCAGAGTATGAGCTTTTTCTTTTATTTGCTCAGAATATGATTTTTTTTTGTGACGTGCACAGAAGGATGTGCCGTCCTCATATAAGGGCATGCCATGGCTGCCAATGGCATGAACCCTTTTATTTATTTTTGTAGTTCCTGCACACGGTGAGGAGTGCAGACTACAGTGTGACTGGTGTGTGAATGTGGGGGTGACATTCCTGCCAGCAAGGGGTGTCACCCTGGGTCATCGGGGAGAAGCTATCCCCACGACCATGTGAATGTGGTATGAATGGTCAGCAACATTCTTGGTGCCTTGGCGTGGCGTTGCTGCTCCCAAGTCCTGCATGGTGGACTTGGGCTAAACCAATGTGATGTGGATGTGGTGTGTGAGCTAGGGACCACAGTGGTGTGCATGCGTGCATTGTCCTTGTGCCATGCTGAATGTTCCACGAGGCAACTCCTGACTGCTGTTCCCTCAGCAGACGGGGTAGCCTCGGTTAGGGGGGGGACTGTCTGGTTCGGGGGTCAGGTCATCACGTATGTCAATCTCCAGGCTCTTTCTCATGGCGTAGTTGTGCAGCACGCAACATGCACCGATGATCTGGCATACAAAGTTGGGGGAATACAACACGGCCCCCCCAGACGTATCCAGGCATCGGAAACGGGACTTCAGGAGGGCAAATGTGCGCTCCACCACTGCGCGGGTACGTATGTGTGCAGTATTGTAGTTTCTCTCTCCTCTGGTTTGGGGAATCCGGTATGGAGTCATGAGATGGGGCCCAAGTGCATATGCAGAATCACCTGGAAGGGAAAAGACAGGAGGATGTTAGCCATGCATGTGCCCCTCGTGATGTCTGCATCATGGGGTCGGACAGTCATGCCTGACTCCCATGTCACTCACCAACCAGCCAGCTGTCCCTGTACACGTTCTGTTCGAATTCTGTGGAGATGTTGCATTGACGGTATATGTAGCTGTCATGGCTGGCCCCTGGGTGTTTGACATGGACGTGCCATATTAAGGCATTGGGCATCGGCTATCACCTGTACGTTGATGGAATGCCACTGCTTACGATTACGGTATATGTGCTCTGTGGCACGGGGGGGTCGTAGTGCCACATGTGTGCAATCTATGGCCCCCACGGTGCGTGGGAATCCTGCAATTTAGTAGAAATCCTGCATTGCCTTCTGCCGCAGATGCTCATGGGTGGGTTTGATGAAGTGGTGGGACATGCGTCTGAGGATTGCGGGGACAACCTGGTGCACACATCTGCTCATGCTGGATTGTGACATCCCAGCCACTGCTCCACTTGTACGCTGAAATGATCCACTGGCGAAAAAATGCAGTGTTGTCAGTACCTTAACAAGTGGTTTCACTGCATGTGAGCGTTGTGTCTTGCTGGTGATGTCATCATGCAGGGTTGTGGCTGATTCCAGGATGGCAGCAGGGCTGAATCTGAAGATGCGAAACACCTCTGAATCACCCATGCCAAAGACGTTCATGCACATTCGGTATATCCTCTCCCATGCCCTCCTACGTGCCGGTGGACACAGTAGTAGTGCTATGACCATGGCTGCCCCTGGCATGTTGGCATACAGATGTGTTCTCCTGCAAGTGGGGTTGCTCAGCTCGTTCGTAACGGTGCTGCTGTAGCTGCTCTCCAGCTGACCTGTGCACGTCTGTTGCTGAGTTACCCCTGCTTTATGAGGGGTAACTTTAGGCCGGACGTACAACTTGCGCGGACCGCGCTGAATGTGTGTGTTTAATGTGCAAAGATACGTTCCACGAGGCAACTCCTGACTGCTGTTCCCTCAGCAGACGGGGTAGCCTCGGTTAGGGGGTGACTGTCTGGTTCGGGGGTCAGGTCATCACGTATGTCAATCTCCAGGCCCTTTCTCATGGCGTAGTTGTGCAGCACGCAACATGCACTGATGATCTGGTGCATGTTGCATGTGCATGTTTCTGAATCGGCGTATCTCTCTCATTTGCATATTTGAATAGGAAATCAATGGGTGCGCCAGATGCGTTCAGCGTAAATATGCACCTACGATACGCCGGCGTAGGAAAGTTACGTTGGTCGTAAGAAGCCTATTTTCAGGCGTATCTAGTTCTGTGGGTACGGCGCAAAGATACGACGGCGCACATTTTGACTTACGCGGCGTATTTCGAGATACGTCGGCGTAAGTCCTACGTGAATCTAGCTCTATGATTTTCTGTATGTGGATGTCGGTATGAATGGTCGCCATTCTGATGGAGGTGTCATGACACATACCGAGTTCTACCGGCATCTCACGAATGGCACCTTACATTTGCCACCTGCGCAGGACAACGTGGAGGGCCTCAACTTCGTCTTTGTGGCAGATGAGGCCTTTGCTCTTGGGGAACATCTGTTGAAGCCCTTTCCAATGAAGAACCACACCCCTGAGCAACATATCTTTAACCCCCTTAGCGGTATTCCCGAGCGTGACTCTGGGTTGTTTTTCAATGCAATTATCGGTAACCCCGAGTCACGCTTGGGGTAGATGTGCAGAGCCTGCAGCGCGCGCTGGCTTACCTTTTCCAGGCAGGGTTACTGTACTTACCTTGTCCCTGGATCCAGCGATGCATCCCCACTGTGTGAGCGAGCGGCGTCCTCCATTCGATTCACACAGTGCCCGCGTGCCGCCGATCTCCGTTCCCTGCGACGTTACGACGCACGGGGGCGGAGACCGGCGGCAAATTAAAAAAGTAAACAAACACATTACATACAGTATGCTGTAATCTTATAGATTACAGTAGTGTATGTAAAAAATACACACCCCCTTGTCCCTAGTGGTCTGCCCTGTGTCCTGCGTGTAGTTTTATATAATAAAAACATTTTTTTTGTGCCTGCAAACTGTATATTGTCCATAGCAACCAAAAGTGTCCCTTTATGTCAAAAGTGATTTTAGAGCAGCTAGAAAACAGCGATAATAAATTATAATCACTTGCAGAATTGAGCGATAGCGATTTGTGGGGAAATCCGTCATAAAAAAATAAAAGTAATGACAGCGACAATTCTGCAACTGAGCAAATTTCAGTGATTTTGATTTGATTACATTATTGAATAATTTTTATTATAATTACATTATCATTTGTTATAATTATTTATAGTTATTTATTATATTATAATTTTATGATTTTGTGTTTCAAACTTTATCATACCCGGCATGCCTATTAGACTCTTGTTTGGACAGATTTAAGTGAGTTATTCCTAAGAATTGCAGGCCTACAGTATAAAACGCAGAATTTCCATGCAAAATAATTGTACCGCTTTTGGTACGTAATTCCAGACAGAATCATACCGCCAGGGAGGTTAATTACAGACTCTCACGTGCCAGAAGGGTGGTTGAAAACGCCTTTGGGATTTTATCAAGTCGTTTTCGCCTTTTTATTAATGCCATTAACTTGGCTGAATACAAGCTGAACCATGTGGTGTTGTGCTGCTGCATACCCCACATTTTTTTACGGAGGAATGCAGCCAACTACATCGGCTCCGGGCATACTGATGACCCCTCAGGTGAACGGCCAGCTGAAGAGGCAGTGATGCCAACCCTGCAAATTGCTCGACCTGCTGTCTCCTCCCAGAATGCCGCCTTGTGCGTGAGCAGTATATGGAGTACTTTGTGGGTAGAGGAGCAGTGCCTTGGCAGCAAAATGTCCTGTAGAGTCTGTAGACTATGGCCCGGATTCACAGGGATACGCCGTCGTAAGTCGGAATGTGCGCCATCATATCTATGCGCTCATTCTTAAAATGAGATACGCCTGAATTTTGACAAGATACGACCGACGTAAGTCTCCTACGCCGTCTCCTACGGGTGCATATTTACGCTGGCCGCAAGGGGTGCTTCCGTTGATTTATGCGTTGAATATGTAAATGAGCTAGATACGCGGATTCACGAACGTACTTGCGCCCGTCGCTGTAATCTACGTCGTTTACATAAGGCGTTTTTCCGGCGTAAAGTTAAACCACCAAAAAGCTGGTCTAAGTTGTTTAGGGTATAGACGTCGGAAGTGCCGTCGGATTTTACGTCGTTTACGTAAGTCGTACGTGAATGGGGCTGGGCGTAAGTTAGGTTCACGTCGTACGCATTGAGATGTCGTATCATAGGGAGTATTTGCGACGTGATTCTGAGCATGCGCGCGCATGCGCCGTTCGTTCGGCCATGCATTCACATGGGGTCACGATTCATTTCAATACAACATGCCCACTACCAGCCTACTTTGAATTACGCGGGCTTACGCCGGCCCATTTACGCTACGCCGCCGTAATTTAGGGATCAAGTGCTTTGTGAATACTGTACTTGCCTCTCTATGTTACGTCAGCGTAGCGCATATGAGATGCTCTACGCCCGCTTAAACATACGCCGCTTTATGTGAATCTAGCTGTATGTTTATTTTTATTATAAAAAAAATTCTGGACCTACTGTTGTCTGTGTTAATTATTTTTTGCTCAAATGTCATTTTAATCATATTTGTCATTTTACCAACTTTTGATAACCAAGCAGATGTGCAAATTTCACTTTTAAATCTTGCATAGTGTATCATGTGTTCTGGCTCTGCTACACCCCTTTTCCAATACACTGTCAATGTAACTACATCAAATTACCAAATATACTGGTAGTAGTGATCCTAGAAATAAGAATCCACACATTTTAGGAATCAAAAATAATTTTTAATTCCAGCACAAATGTGCGTTTTTTTAGTCTTTTACAAAAATAAAACATTGTTATTTGTGTATGATCACAATTATTTTTTCCTTATTTTCTCTTTCTCTTTTTTCCTGGCAAAACATGCATCTTTTAAAACAGAGCAATACACATTGCCAAATTTAGAAAACCAGAAATCACAAAATTTTTAGCTTAAAACGCCAAGATATTCAAGATTCTTCTCAACTTGGGAATATCTTGCCTTCCTCAGGTGGTATGAGCTCACCACTTTCCTTGTCAAATGTAGAAGAGGCCTAAATCTAAAATGTCCCTTATGATACGCTGTCTAAAATGTGTGTACCTTCAAAACCATAATTACTATAAACAAAATTTTTCTTTACGATTGTTAAATCCACTTTGCACTGCAAGTGCATATGGAGGTGCATTCGCTGTATACAGTATCTGAGGGGGGCAAATAGGATACCCAAAAATCATTTTGGAATCATGCCCATGATTTAATGTTACAATCAGCAGAGCTTCCCCTCATTTTTGCTAAATAATGTTCAGCGCCTGCACTTCCAAGTGCACTTTCATTGTACTTGCAGTGCACTTGTAGTGCACATTTTGAATGATGTTTAGAAAAAATCACCCACTGTGTGTTGTTCTTGAAATGTTAAATCTCCATGTAGGCCAAAATTAAACAACATTTGTTGAAAAGTGATCATGAGGGTAATTGAAGGTTTGTGTCCTCATTTCTGTGTTTCTTCACATTTTGTCTTCTTTGAATAGACAAACTATAAATTATTATCCACAATGTAAATGTAGCACCAGATGCAGTTCCGTTCAGTTTGTTGTGCATTTTTTTGTGTGTCAAAGATGCATGCACAGTGTATTCCATGTATTCCAATGGTTCTAGTTAGCTCTAGTTCACACCATGCAGTCATTGACGCACACAAAAATGCACACCAAACTGAACGGAACTGCATTTGTGGTGAACTGGCCCTTAGGACAGTGTTTCTCAACTCTCCAGGTGCATTACCAGGGTCCTATTTTCTCAAGTTTCCACTTTTGCCATAGGTGCATTGTTCATTTTTGTGTGTAATAATTTTACGTTATTATGTTTATACTGCCTACAATAAAGAAAAACGGACTTGGTCGAGCACCAGGAGAAGGGGAGTGGAGAAACACTGACCTGAGACACTTAAAAAACACATATTGGAATTTGGTGTGAATTGACATGCGATTTGAAAGGTAAAATCGCAGGAAAGGTCAAATCATCTGAAATCGCAGTAATTCCAAGGAAGTAGTGCGATTTTCCAAAAAAAATAATCTGAGCCTGTGCTTCAAAGTATAGTTACATAAATTTCCATGAAAAGAAACAATTCAAAATAATCGTATGCCAAAAAAGGAGTTAACATTTTCCTAACAGGTCGTAAAATACTTACCTAAACCTAGACAGTCAATTAATTTGGTTGCAACCTGCTTGCTCGTCATAATACACCTACACTACTAGGAATGTACACACTACAGATACTCAGGAAATATAGGGCCAGGTGCATGCGTCTTGAAAACGTGGTTACCTAGCAACACTGCCACCTCTTCCTTCTACATGCTCAAATTTTCAGTGCACTACATAATTTGCTCCTGTGTTGTGTGCGTTTTTGATTTGGACATCTAATCAGTAGTCATGTCTCGATTTTTTTTTATTTATTTTTTTTATTTTTTCCAGAAAAGTTTTTATTGAAAGTTAATGTCAATACATTCAGATATGCATTACATAAGTAAGTGGTTAATATGACACAAATAAAGTTGGCAAAGAATATCATATAAACCTTACATGTGTACAAAGGCCAAATGAAGAACAACAGATCGTAACCCGTCCCCAACACATGTCTTCTGTACCGAAGGTATATTTGCATATAAAGAAGGAACACCAATAAGGGTCTCATTTATCTAATACCCATCCTAATAAAGTAAACTAGTGAATATAACGTTTAAATGATAAAATAGCTCTCATCGCTCTATCCTTACACATATATCCTAGTTGCAGACATTTAACTAAATAAACAGAGACTATGAGGAGCAATTCCCCGTCCCGTATACCCCCTTCAGAAACATTAGCTGAATACTGGAGAGGGGGGATAGGAACAAGGAGAAGTTCAATAACGCAAACATCTGGTCAAAAACCTAAATGTTTTTAACCTTCTGCTCAAAAACGAGTCCCAGGTAATAGAAACCTCGGGCCTACCTATAATTAAGAAATTCTTTTCCCAGAGGCTTCAAATCCTCCCAATGAAATTATGATTTTATTTCACACTCCGCAGGTGCACGCATTCGTGCACTACCAAGGGGGTTAAAAGAATATGAAAGGAGTTGAAAGACAGAGCAGTGCAAGATAAAAAGTATGTCTATAGCTTTTTTTACCAGAAAGACCTCGGTCAGAGAAAAAGAAAAAAGATCTAGCTATAAAAGGAATTCGAATCATTAGGCGGGAACCTATGTTCAGGGCCGGACTGGGAGTAAAAACCAGCCCTGGAAAAAATGTCATACCAGCCCCATAGCATTATTATACCAGCCCAACAACATAACGTCATTATTTTCTTGTTCATAAAAGGGAAAATTATGCATTGTAAAGCACAGTTGAAGAGTGTATTATATATAGATAAGACCGATATGAAAGCACATAGGGCTAGGGATATATAACAGCAAATTACAGTTAAAAGTGGTAAAAGTGGAGCAATCATCAAGGGGACACCTTACATCAACCCCCCCTTACATCAATGACCCCCCCCCCTCTCAGACTGGCCTGGCAGCGCTGTCACTGACCACCTCTCAGGTGCACTGTGCAGGGATCAGTCAGTCGGCTCCAGCTTGGTGGCTCTGGTTTTCCTATTGTCTCCTCTCCACAGTCCACACACGTCTGACTTCTCCCGTGACCCCAACCGTTGACTCCTCTCCAGACTGCAGACATGATATAAAACAAGAGATGGTCAGAGGTTGCAGACATGATACAGGAGATGTCAGAGGCTGTGGGCATGGTACAGGAGATGTCAGAGTCTGTGGGCATGGTACAGGAGATGTCAGAGGCTGTGTGCATGGTACAGGAGATGTCAGAGGCTGTGTGCATGGTACAGAAGATGTCAGAGGCTGTGGGCATGGTACAGAAGATGTCAGAGGCTGTGGGCATGGTACAGGAGATGTCAGAGGCTGTGGGCATGGTGCAGGAGATGTCAAGATGGCAGAGGCTGTGGGCATGGTGCAGGAGATGTCAGAGGCTATGGGCATGGTACAGAAGATGTCAAGATGGCAGAGGCTGTGGGCATGATACAGGAGATGTCAGAGGCTGTGGGCATGGTACAGGAGATGTCAGAGGCTGTGGGTATAGTACAGAAGATGTCAGAGGCTTTGGGCATGGTACAGAAGATGTCAGAGGCTTTGGGCATGCTACAGAAAATGTCAGAGGCTTTGGGCATGGTACACAAAATGTCAAGATGGCAGAGGCTGTGGGCATGGTACAGGAGATGTCAGAGGCTATGGGCATGGTACAGAAGATGTCAAGATGGCAGAGGCTGTGGGCATGGTAGAGGAGATGTCAGGGGCTGCAGGCATGGTACAGGAGATTTCAGGAGCTGTGGGCATGGTACAAGAGACCAATGCAGCCAACAGTGCCCATCAAATGCAGCCTCACTGTACCCATCATTGCAGCCTGACTGTGCCCATCATTGCAGCCTGACCGTGCCCATCATTGCAGCCTGACCGTGCCCATCATTGCAGCCTGACCGTGCCCATCATTGCAGCCTGACCGTGCCCATCATTGCAGTGTCACCCTGCCCATAATGCAGTCTCACTGCAGTCAGTGTCTGTGCCCAGAGGCGTAACTAGAACCTTCAGGGCCCACAAGAAACCATGAAGGGCCCCTGGTGTCCTTTTCTCCCATCACGGGGCCCTTGATTTTGGTCCTGCAGAAGGACCCCTTTTACACAATTGAACTGATTGGACTACCCATTGTTTTGTATGGGGAGGTGGATGTAAACAGACGTGTCCATTTACACCTGCCTGCATCCGCTCCAATGAAAAAAGATTGATGGAGATTCCCCATCCGTCTTGCAGATTGGATGACAGTCCGACCGGTCCATAGAGAACAGCAGTCTGTGACTGTGTCCACTCTGCACAAGTGAAGCAGACATGGACCTGTCATCTGCCTGCTCAGCAGGGATCAGTGGAGAGTTCCCCCACTGAGCAGGTGGATTTGCTTGGCAGAGTCTGCCCATGTGAAAGGGCTCCAAGGGAGAGCTCTGTGGACGGTAATGTAAAGGGAAACCGATGTAAGGGCCAGTTCACACCAGACGCAGTTCCATACAGTTTTGTGCGCATTTTTACTGCGCTAAAAATGCATGCACAGTGTTTTCCATGTATTCCAATGGATCTTGATGGCTCTAGTTCACACCATGCAGTCAGTTTCTGGTGCAGAAACTGACCGAAAACTGACTGCATGGTGTGAACTAGAGCCATCAAGAGCCATTGGAATACATGGAAAACACTGTGCATGCATTTTGTGCAGAAAAAAAGCACATGGAACTGTGTCTGGAGTGAACTGGCCCAAAGAGGTACTCTTGGAATCCTGATGTAAGGGGGTATCTGATCACCAAAGCCCCCCCGTACATCAGAGTCCCCCTTTACATCACAGTCCACAGAGCTCTCCCTTACATAAGTGTGCTCAGAGGTTGGCGAGATGGGGGGGGGGATATTTCCCTTATCATAGATGAAGGCTTGGGCCCTGGATTGGTCAGCAAACAAGGACTACTAGCCTGTGCTATACATAGGCTGGCAGAGCATGCTGGGGCTTGTAGTGCACCACACTAGGGAAACCCTAGTGGGCTGCTGTGTTGGTTGAGGGACTCTGGAGGTGACACACTCTGTTCAGCCCCATCAATGACTGACCCACCTGTGTGCTGCTTTCTTTTCACTCACTGGAAAGTTTAATTAGGAAGCAAGGATTTTAGCTGACCTGGAGCTGTGGATCCTCTGTGGAGGGCTGCAGGCAGCATCCATAATACAAGCTGTCCTTCATCTCCCTGCAGGCTGCTAGTTTCTCTTTGGGAAGCATGGAGGAGCTGCCGAGGATTGGAATGTGGGCGGGGCCACGAGGACACACACGAGGGGGGGTGAGAGAAGATCCTGCTCTCTGTATTTTCTTTTCTCTCCTGTCCAATGTGCGAGGAGGGGGGGAGGATGGGCTGTCAGCGCGGGGTCCGAGCAGAGTGACAGAGAATAGACACTCTGCTCATAACTGATTGAAGCCACATTACACTAGCTTTTGCCCCCCCCCCCCCTGCAGACACAAGGTGGTCTAGGAGGAGGAGGGGGGACTTTTAAATCAGCAGCGTGGCTAAAGTTTTCACACTCACAGCTTGCAGGCACACAGAGGGAGATACCCGCTGACTGTGAGTGTGATGTGCACAGTGTAGTGGAGGAGGACGAGGGAGCAGAGCGCTGCAGCCACAGCTTCGCCCAAAGCAGCCTCAGGGCAGGTCAGGATTTCATAAAAATCTATTTATTTACCTTGTGCTCCAAGGGTGGTCGGCGCCATTAACTTCTTCTCCTTTGCCCCCTCTGCCACGTGACCCTGCAGGAGAAATAGTGGGCGGTGCTGGCGCCGCACGGGAAGATGGAACTGATCTGACGTTCAGTTCTCCTGCTCGGCTCCTCCCCTCCCTCAGTCACATGATCGCTCCAGTCCAGTGAGTGAGTCCAGTCACACAGCGGGTTAGATGCTGGGAAGGAAAGTGCGGCGGCGAGCATGGCGGCCGCAACTCATCGGCGGCCGGCCCGCCGCTGCTTCACTGACATAATGTGACATGCATGACACTGGAGTGACTGCAGCTAGGCATAGGGCAGCCATCCAGCCCTGCACAATTGCAAAGTGCGGCCGCAATGGCGGCCGCCGCCGTAGCCCACACAGCTGATAAATTTGACTGACAGCAGGCGGCCTACCGGGAATTTTCCCGGTATCCCGGTAGGCCAGTCCGGCCCTGCCTATGTTGAGTTAATGTCTCGATTTTTGAAGCCAGATGTAAAAAATACTTACTGGGGCAAACAACAGGCTCCAAAGTATCATCTTCTTTGCCAATTACACCATTTTCATTTTTCGTTTTCTTGTCTGTAATATTTTGCTTTCAGGTCCATCACCTTTTTCAGGTGATTTGTTCACGTGCGTTCCAGCATTTATGCAGGAATTGCAGGTGTGTTCAGGTCACTGGTATCATGGGGGTAGTCAGCCAGTTGTCACATGTCAGGATCTGTCATGTCTACAGATCCATACGGGGCGAGCTTTCATTTGTAAGTGTAAATACAATATTCTCGGCCGTATATCATTTTAGAGTGGCCTTTTATTGTGGCCAGCCTAAAGGCCCATACACACAATCGGACTTTTTGACAACAACGGTCCGACGGACGTGTTTTATCGGACAATTCCAACCGCATGTATGCTCCATCAGACAATTGTTTTCGGTTTTTCAACAGACAAATGTTTTCTGTGAATGCTCTCAAACTTTCCAACAACAAATGTCGGATCATCCGATCGTGTGTACACAAGTCCACTGGACTAAAATCCAAAGTTCAAACGAGCATGCTCAGACCCAATGCTAAACATCAGACAACACAGCAGAAGTTGCCCAGAGGGTGGCGGAAAGAGCTAAAAAAAACATGTGGTTTGGTAAATGTTGGCTAAAAAGTTCTGCCGTGTATATGCATACCAAGTACACGCCCCCCCCCCCCTTCGGACAAAAATCCACGAAAAAGTCAGATGGAATTCCGATCGTGTGTATGAGGCTTAAAGAGGAAGTAAACCCTCTTAAAAAATCCCCGAAAAAAAACCCCTGCAAGGCAAAGGCATAATAAGCTAGTATGACTAGCATACTAGCTCATTATGAATTACTTACATTAGATTGAAGTCCCCAAAGCCATCCTCGTCTCTCCCGGAGGCTACTTCCAGGTATAGCGGCTCTGTAATTGGCCAGCCTTGCGC
Organism: Rana temporaria; assembly: GCF_905171775.1. Classification (NCBI taxonomy): domain Eukaryota; kingdom Metazoa; phylum Chordata; class Amphibia; order Anura; family Ranidae; genus Rana; species Rana temporaria. The sequence goes on from NC_053499.1 coordinate 57,366,833, forward strand.
ACGGTAACGGCACACGCTAGGGAAGAAACAGCACGTGTTTTATTTCTTCCTAGCGCATGCGCCGTTTGTTTTACCGGCGGACTACAAGTGAAATATCTCCTAAATGGTGCACGTTTAGGAGATATTTCCACTACCTATAAGTAAGCCTAAGGCTGGGTTCACACTACTACACTACTTTCATCCTACTTTGCTCTGCTACATCGGTCCTACATTTATCCTACATTGGTCCTACATCCATCCTACTTTCATGAACAGGATACTACTTTGGTCCGACTTCAATGATATTCAATTGGCCTGAAGTAGGATCAATGTAGGACCAAAAGTAGTACAGGGAGCATTTTCAAAGTCGGACCGACTTGTGTAGGACGCTACAAGACGCTCTCATAGGGAAACATTGAACACAGAGCAAAGTAGAATGAAAGTAGTGTAGTAGTGTGAACCCAGCCTGATTCTAGGCTGGGTCACAGTCGACTGTCGTTTTAAGTCAATGATCTGGTAAGCTGCTCATGACTCTGGCAGTTGAGTTGCATATATATTAAGTGTGGACCATCAGGGTGGAATTCATCATTCCGTACATTAGGATCGTGGAACCCCTGGAGAATTTTATTGACTTTCTTCTTTTTAAACCCTGAGGTTTACTTTATCCAATTGACTTTATAACACACGAAGTCTGGGTGCCATGGCGCAGTTCTAACCCCCCTTTTTCCTGATTCTAGGCTTACCTATAGGTAGAAGTCAAAAAAGAGGGTTTACAACCACTTTAAGGCACACCTGTGCAGTAATCATGCTGTCTAACAGCATCTTGATATGCCACACCTGTGAGGTGGATGCATTATCTTGACAAAGAAGAAGTGCTCACTAACATTGATTTAGCCAGATTTGTGAACAATATTAGAAAGAAATAGGCCTTTTGTGTACATAGAAAAAGTCGTAGATCTTTGCGTTCAGCTCACGATAAATAGGGGCGAACACAAAACAAAAGTGTTGCGTTTGTAATTTTGCTCAGTGTGTATGTATATGTATGTGTATATATATAATATATATATAGAGAGAGAGAGCGTGCGCTCTTAGTGGAAACAGGTCTGTGGTTAATATTGCTGCTGTTAAAACAGCGATGCAGTCGTTTTTGTAGTCATTAGCCAATTCCACTTTTTCATGTATTTACTTGAAAAGCAACAGTACTACTGTCCACTTACTAGTTAAAGGTTACACAAAGTCAAAGTTCAACATGTTTGCCTGCAGTGTAGATTTTCTTTTATAGGTGAAATTCACATTTTCCTGGAGATCGTACTATGTCGTTTACTGAATTCATTGCTGGGTGGATTTCAGGTAAATCATATATTGCTCAATTGTTCATGTCACTGTGTATATATGTTTTTATGGCAGAAGTACAAAAGCAAAGGTCTTTGTATTTGTTAGTAGAATGCCTTTGTATTCTTTGGAAACATTGCTCTGCACTACGGAAATTATTGCAGTGCTGTGAAACATTGTACATGTAGGAAGGCTTTAGGCAGTACTCCCTGAAAAGTGTGTGCAAATGTCTCTTATCAAACCAAGAAGGGGCATCTGGTTACATTCCATTTTACATACACATGTCCAGGGAGCATTGCCTAAAATATCCTTACCTGTTAAATGTACACCACTTCTGTGACACTTTTTTTAGGTTGGCAAGAACCAATAACCAATGAAACTCATTGGTTCAAATAGTGTTCGGGTGTTTTAGTTCCGCAGAAGCTGTGTTTTTTTTTTTAATGGAGCTGACGTGTAAACATAATATGTTCCCATAAGTCCTCTCACCTTTTTAAAATAATTATTTGAATATGACAGTGACCATTCTGATAGATGCTGCTGGTATACTTTTGGACTCTATTGACAAAGGGCTAGATTCAGGTAGCCGGGCGCATTGTTACGGCGGCGTATCTTATTTACGCTACGCCGCCGTAAATCAGAGAGGCAAGTGCTGTATTCACAAAGCACTTGCCTCCTAAGTTGCGGCGGCGTAGCGTAAATGGGGCCGGCATAAGCGCGCCTAATTCAAATGAGTATGAGGGGGGCGTGTTTTATGTAAATGTGTGGTGACCCGACGTGATTGACGTTTTTTACGAACGGCGCATGCGCCGTCCGTGTACATATGCCAGTGTGCATTGCTCCAAAGTATGCCGCAAGGACGTATTGGTTTCTACGTGAACGTAAATTACGTCCAGCCCTATTCGCGAACGACTTACGCAAACGACGTAAAAAATTCAAAATTCGACGCGGGAACGACGTCCATACTTAACATTGCGTACGCCTCATAGAAGCAGGAGCAACGTTACGCCGGAAAAGCCTTACGCAAACAAATTCCGCCGGGCGCACGTACGTTTGCAAATCGGCGTATCTAGGTCATTTGCATATTCTACGCCGAAAACGACGGAAGTGCCAACGACGGTGTAAGAGACTTACGCCAGTCGGATCTTAGGCTAATTTCGGCGTATCTTGCTTTCTGAATACAGAAAGAAGATAAGCTGGCGCAGCTTTGAATTTACGCGGCGTATCTATAGATACGCAGGCGTAAATCAATGCTGAATCTAGCCCAAAGTGTTTATTTGGTGGAAAATATCAGGGGCATAGATATTTTTTCTTCCTGGGAGTTCAGACTTGGGCATCTAGAGTAAAATAATCATTCTGCATGTGCAGTGCGCTGTGGCAGTATTTGGTTGTGGCAAAATTGGGAGAGACTTAAAATGTGAGCCTACACACTGTGTACATGGCAAGTTGGCAACATATGACACAGTTTTTGTATCCACAAATAGTCTGTAATTACTGTGCCACAAGCAGGAGTCTAACTGAGACCAGGAGTGCAGAACAGAGCGCAGGGGTCAGGAATGCAAATGCACAGAATGCAGGGGTCAGGCAGTGGGTAATGCACAGGCCAGTAGACAGAGTACAACAAAAAATCTTTCTCCCCAAGCCCAAATCCCCCCTGGCATTAATCCCCCCCCCCCCCCACTAGTAAAGATCTCCAGCTCCAGTATAGATTCACCCCTCCAGTACAGATGTACTGATTTCCCTCCATAGTACAGCCCCCTCCCCTTCCTTCTCCTAGTGTAGCTTTTCCCAGAAAGTACAGCTTTCCCCAAGTGAAGCTTTCCTCTCTCCATGAAATCGACTTGCCAGACCAGGCGTAGTGAGCTCAATCAGAGGAAGTCCTCCCTTAACTGCTTTAGGGGACTAGAGCCACGGAGGACCTAAAGAGAGCCTTCCTCTCTCTGAACTGCCACTGCCTGTCTTGGAGTTTTGACAGATGACAGGAATGGTGTCTGCAGCTGTGGGTGCTCTGAGGGGGAATGTGAACCCCCCATTCTCTCCCTCCTTATCTACACCCCTTGATAACATTCAGAATGTTGGACCTCTTACCAATGCACCCCGCCACAAATACTACTTTTACCTGAAGAGAGTGGGTCTCTCAAAAGCTGGTCCAGAGAAAAGTTCTTGCTAACAAATGAAGTCATTAAAGTGGTTGTAGATCTTTAACAACCACTTTTACCTACAGGGAAGCCTAGATTAACCACTTAAGGACCGCCGCACGACAATATACGTCGGCAGAATGGCGCGGCTGGGCACATGGGAGTATACATACGTCCCCTTTAAGAGCCCAGCCGTGGGTCGCGAGCGCGCCCCCCCCCCCCAGGCGGTGCGTTTGCGACCCGGTCCAAAGCTCCGTGACCTCGCCCGCGGACCCGGTTGGCGTGTGTGTCCCACGATCGGGTCACCAGAGCTGAAGAACAGGGAGAGGTGAGTAGGGTTGCCACCTCATCCCTTTAAAAAGGAACACATCTGAATTACACAGGTTCTGAGGCTAATTTAATGCAGATAAGGCACCAAGTGAGTTTAATTACCACCTTAATCAGCCACAGAACCTGTGTAATTCAGATGTGTTCCTTTTTAAAGGGATGAGGTGGCAACCCTAGAGGTGAGTGTAAACAAACCTTCCCCGTTCTTCTCTGTGGCAATGTCAGTGATTGTCTGTTCCCTGATATAGGGAACGACGATCACTGATGTCACACATCCAGCCCCGCCCCCCTACAGTTAGAAACACACATGAGGTCACACTTAACCCCTACAGCGCCCCCCAGTGGTTAACCCCTTCACAACCATTGTCATTTTCACAGTAATCGGTGCATTTTTTTAGCACTTTTCGCTGTGTGAAGTGACAATGGTCCCAAAAATGTGTCCGATGTGTCCGCCATAATGTCGCAGTCAGGAAAAAAATTGCTGATCGCCACATTTGGAAGTAAAAAAAAAATATTAATAAAAATGCCGTAAAACTATCCCCTATTTTGTAAACGCTCTAAATTTTGCGCAAACCAATCGATAAACGCTTATTGCAATTTTTTTTTACCAAAAATAGGTAGAAGAATACGTATCGCCTAAACTGAGGAAAAAAAAAGGATTTTTTATATCCTTTTTTTTGTGGATATTTATTATAGCAAAAAGTAAAAAATATTGATTTTTTTTTCAAAATTTTCGCTCTATTTTTGATTATAGCGCAAAAAATAGAAACAGCAGAGGTGATCAAATACCACCAAAAGAAAGCTCTATTTGTGAGAAAAAAAGGACGCCAATTTTGTTTGGGAGCCACGTCGCACAACTGCGCAATTGTCAGTTAAAGCGACGCAGTGCCGAATCGCAAAAAGGGGCAAGGTCCTTAACCTGCATATTGGTCCGGGTCTTAAAGCGGTGGTTCCCCCTTAAAAACAACTTTTTTTTATTCCACTGCCCCCCCACATTCCATCACAATTAAGGCACATATTTTTTGACGGTTGGCGAAAGGAGCCGAACGGCGAGTCGGCGCTATACTGCGCATCGCCGTTCAGCTCCTTTCGCCAATCGTGACGCGGCTTACGCGACGGGGGGAGAGCTCGTTTTTGGGCAAAACGTCAATCAACAGCATGTGAGGAACGCCCACTCCCGCGGGACTCGCAACCCGGATGCACGGGTGAATATGCTGTAGTAAGGTATGTACAGCAGGAAAAAAAAAATATGTGCCTTAATCGTGATGGAATGTGGGGGGGCAGTGGAATAAAAAAAAGTTGTTTTTAAGGGGGAACCACCGCTTTAAGTTGTTAAGGCTTACCTGTAGGTGCACGAAATATCTCCTAAACCTCCACGGTCTAGGAGATATATACAGAAATGGCAGGCGCCATAGACAACGGCGCAGGCACACTTTAGCAACAGCGATTGTGCCGTTCCTAAAGGAGCCTGTGCCGTGACTGGCGGCTCCCGCGCGGAGTGACATCATTGCAGCTCTAACCAATCACAGCACCGGAGCAGCGATACCAGGAAGTAACCCCTGGAAAAGATGTCGGCCATCCGAGCAGTGTACGAGAACGGCTGCGGGGGCTTCAATCGGAGGTAAGTATTATATAATGAGCTAGTATTCTATGCATACTAGCTCATTATGTCTTTGTCTTGCAGGGTTTTTTTTAGGCTTTACTTCCTCTTTAACAAAAGGCAACATGGGTACTAAGGCATAGGAATCTTCCAGAATCCCTCACCCCAGTAACCATAATGAATTATCAGAGTCCTTCCATTTTTGGATGTAAGACTCTATTGGAGATCTCCCATCTTTACCAGTAGATATGGATTTTCTGTAAAGAGAAGGGCCACTGTTGTGAAAAAAAAATCCCTTATGGATTATTGTCATGTGTTTAATGAAGCAGTATTTTTTACTCTTTTTATTTGCATTTGAGCAAATGAGGATGTCAACACAGTCCTTTTATCAATTTAATGAGGCAGCGCAAGGTACCCCTCATTGTAGTTACCCATTTTGAGAACTGGTGATTAGCACTGAGCTGGCTAGAAACTACAGATCAGAGCTTGACAAACAAAATACCTAAAATGGAAAAAGATGGTGAAAAAAAATCTGACAGGGGTTATAACCCTCCCACGCTCTATCCAAAATGAAAAAAAAAAGTTTTGCCTATAGTTCTAATTTAAGGTAAATTAATATGAAGTTTGGGGAAGGATTAGATCATCTGTGAATTGTTTTATTGCTATCTTTGTTTACTTGTGGCTGGGTTCACACTAGTCCGACATACGCTCCGACATTGGGAGCTCATGTCGCATGACGTGTGAAAAGCAATGTTTCCCTATGGGAGCAGTCTTAACTGGTCCGACACATGTCGGTCCGACTTTGCAAACGCTCCCTGTACTACTTTGGTCCGACTTTGATCCTATTTCACTCCATTGAACATCAATGAAGTAGGATCAAAGTCGGAACGCAGTCTTGCACACTCCGACTTTGGAATGCGACTTGTATTCTACTGATCTTGAGGGGGAACTCCACACCAAATTTTAAGCAAAAAAACGACAAGGGTTCCCCTCCAAGAGCATACCAGGCCCATAGGTCTGGTGCGGATTTAAAGGGGAACCCCCCTACGCCGAAAAAACAGCGTGGGGGTCCCCCCAAAATCCATACCAGACCTGTATCCGAGCAGCAGCCCGGCCGGTCAGGAAAGGGGGTGGGGAGGAGCGAGCGCCTCCCCTCCTTAACCGTGCCAGGCCGCATGCCCTCAACATGGGGAGGTAGGTGCTATGGGGCAGGGGGCGCACTGCGGCCCCACAGCACCCTGCCCCCAGGGGACAGGGCCTCTTCCCGACAACCCTGGCCGTTGGTTGTCGGGGTCTGCGGGCGGGGGGTTTATCGGAATCTGGGAGCCCCCTTTAACAAGGGGGCCCCCAGATACCGGCCCCCCACCCTAGGTGAATGTGTATGGGGTATTTACCGCCGTCTGGTTCTCTTCCGCCGGGTGGGGGCCAGAGCATGATGGGACTGTGACGTCATAAGAGACCTATATAAGTCGGTGCGAGCTGCGCACACGGCATTACAGCGGGAGGAAGCGACATGTCAACAGCGAAGAAGAAGGCAGAAGGAGAAGGCAGAAGGATGCAGAGGGTGACAGAAGCCCGGGCACCCCCCCCCCCGCCGAAGATGTCGGAGGAAGCCCGGGAGGGGGCCGCTGTAAAAGAGCTAAAGAAGAAAGCGGCCCCCACCCGGCGGAAGAGAACCAGACGGCGGTGAAGACTGGGACCCCCCAGAAGACGTCGGAAGAAGCAAGCCCCCCCCTCGTAAAAGAGCTAAAGAAGAGAGGGGGGCCCCGGAGCTGACTAATAAAATATTTTAAAAACCTGTGTAGCGTGTTTATTTTTTTAACACTTTACTTCCAGGTGAATGGGTAGGGGTACGATGTACCCCATACTCATTCATCTTGGGTGGGGGGCCTTGTTAAAGGGGGCTCCCAGATTCTGATAAGCCCCCCGCCCGCAGACCCCGACAACCAATGGCCAGGGTTGTCAGGAAGAGGCCCTGTCCTCATCAACATGGGGGCAGGGTGCTGTGGGGTGGGGGGGCCGCAGTGCGCCCCCCCTGCCTCATACACCTACCTCCCCATGTTGAGGGCATGCAGCCTGGCACGGTTAAGGAGTGGGGGCCGCTCGCTCGTCCCCACCCCCTTTCCTGACCGGCCGGGCTGCTGCTCGGATACGAGTCTGGTATGGATTTTGGGGTTACCCCCATCGGCGTAGGGGGTTCCCCTTTAAATCCGCACCAGACCCATGGGCCTGGTATGCTCTTGAAGGGGAACCCATGCCGTTTTTTTGCTTAAAATTTGGCGTTGAGTTCCCCCTCGAGATTCATATCAAACAGTGCCTGATATTGGCAGGGATCCAAGTCGGATCCCCACTCATTGAAAGTCGGACTTCAAGTCCAGGGCAAAGTCGGATCAAAGTAGTATCCTGTTAATTAAAGTCGGATGGATGTAGGACCAATGTAGGATAAATGTAGGACCAATGTAGGATCAGTGTAGGACCAATGTCGCAGAGCAAAGTAGGATGAAAGTCGTGTAGTATAGTGTGAACCCAGCCTGAGGGAGATTCATCCCTCTGTTTGTACTTTTTACTGAATAAGAAAGGCGGGGACATCCAAAATTTTATGCCGCGTACACACGATCATTTTTCGGCTTGTAAAAAACGTCGTTTTTCAGCCTCTAGAAAAATACAACGTTTTTTCCAACTTCATCATTAAAATGACGTTGCCCACACACGATCATTGAAAAAACAATGCTCTAGCAAAGCACGGTGACGTGACATACAACACGTACAATGGCACTATAAAGGGGAAGTTCCATGCGGATGACGCCACCCTTGGGGCTGCTTTAGCTGATTTTGTGTTAGTAAAAGACGATTCGCGCTTTTCTGTTTGTTACAGCGTGATGAATGTGCTTACTCCATTACGAACGCTAGTTTTACCAGAACGAGCGCTCCCGTCTCATAACTTGTTTCTGAGCATGCGCGGGTTTTATCATGTCGTTAAAGCCCACACACGATCATTTTTTACAACCCGGAAAACGACATAGTTTAAAACGTTGTGAAAAAATAGAGCATGTTCGAATTTTTTTTTTTACGTTTTTCAGAAACCGAAAAATGCTGTGGAGCCCACACACAATCGTTTTAAATGACATTTTAAAAAACTTAGTTTTTTACAAGCCAAAAAATGATCGTGTGTACGCGGCATAAGAGTTGTCCCCAGGACAACAGGTATGGACACCTGTCTAAGATGGGAAATTACCTCACTTCAGGAAATTTCTTCTAAATTTCTGTTGCGTCTCTGGGACAGGAAGTGAATGATTTTTCACCAGTGGCACACAGACAGCAAAAAAAGAAACTGGCAGGGTTTTTAACCCTTTCCTACTGTATACGAACAAAAAAAAGCTTGACCATACACAATCTTTACCCACTTTCCACCCAGCTAATGTATATAAACGGCGGGTGCTCTCTAGTTCCAAGAGGTCGTACCCATATGTGCTCTTGTTTATGTAACTGCACGATCTGTGACTACTGTGTCTGCTGGGCCCTTGTGAAAATGACAACTTTGTGAACAAAAATATTTATTAAAAGAAAAAAAATGGGCAACTGGCAGGATTTTGAATGCAGAAGAGACATGCTTTGTCTTTTCTGCATTAAAATTAATTACCTGCCTGTCTGCCCCTGTACCCTGCCCTCAATTAAAGCGGTCAGTGATTGAGACCCGGAAGCTGGCCGCCCAAAGATGTGAGCAGATGGCGTGAAGCTTCAGGATGCCGCATCACTGGATCCATGGTTCTGCTGTAATTTTTTAATTTTCCAAGAAATTGTAAAAAATAAAATTACAACTTCAAAAACTTACCATGCCTCTAAATATCTTGGACTGTCTTCTTTCCAAAAAGGGGTAATTTGGGAGAATTTGTACTGTCCTGGTATGTGAGGCTTCAAGAAATGAGATGAGTACATCAGGATTATTCCACTTTCAAATATACAGTACATACCATAGTTTTGTAGACTATGGGCCAGATTCTCGTACCTCCGCGTAAAATTGTGCAGGCGTAACGTATCTGATTTACGTTACGCCTCCGCAATTTACACGGGCAAGTGCTGTATTCTCAAAGCACTTGCTCCGTAAGTTGCGGCGGCGTAGCGTAAATCGGCCGGCGTAAGCCCGCCTAATTCAAATTTGGATCAGGGGGGGCGTGTTTTATGTAAATGTACTGTGACCCGACGTGATTGATTATAAACGCAACACTTTTGTGTTTGCCTCTATTTATCATCAGAATTTCCGTCAGCACAAGATTGAGAGCTGGTTCTCAAATTTTTTAGTCGGAAAAAAATCCTATCGGAAAATCCAATCGTCTGTAGCAATTCCGACACGCAAAATTCCGACGCACGCTTGGAAACAATTCGATGCATGCTCGGAAGCATTGAACTTAATTTTCTCGGCTCATCGTAGTGTTGTACGTCACCGCGTTCTTGACGAACGAAAGTTCAGAGAACTTTTGTGTGACCGTGTGTATGCAAGCCAAGCTTGAGCTGAATTCCGTCGGAAAAAACATCCAAGGTTTTCCGACGGAAAATCCGATCGTGTGTACGGGGCATAAGCCTTTTTCTGACATTTGTTGCTTACAAGTTAATCGTTTTTGTTGCTATAAAATTACTTAGAACCCCCAAAAATTATATATATATATATATATATATATATATATATATATATATATATATATATATATAGCAGAGATCCTAGAGAATAAAATGGCTGTTGTTACAATATTTTTTATGTCACACGGTATTTGTGCAAATGGTCTTTCAAACACAATATTTTGGCAAAAAATACACTTCAATGAATTAAAATGAAACTAAACACGTGGATGGTCTCTGCTGCTGCTATCTGGGCTTTATAGTTAGGGATGGGCGAACGGTTCAGCCCAAGCATAAGTTCGGGCCGAACTTTCGTTCGGTCGTTCGGGAAACACGTTCAACCGTTTCTACGCCCCCCCCAAACTGACCACAATGCATTGCAGCGCTGAACAGTACATTGAAAGCCCTGATTGGCTGAAGTATAAAAGTATTCTTGCAATTGCAGCCATTATCAGTGTGATTTCGGCATGGAGAGAGATAGAACAGGGCTCTGTTCAGTGCTATTAGTTAGTTAGTGTGCTATACTGTGCTATTATGCTTCAATTGTCAGTGTAGAATATTAGTTTAGTGTCAGTCTAGGGCAGTGATGGCGAACCTTGGCACCCCAGATGTTTTGGAACTACATTTCCCATGATGCTCTTGCACTCTACAATATAGTGGAGAATCCTGGGAAATGTAGTTTCAAAACATCTGGGGTGCCAAGGTTCGCCATCACTGGTCTAGGGATAGTGTGAGTGTAGTGAGGAGGACCATCATTCAGCTTTGCATAGTGTGTAGCTAGAGTAGGGACAGCTCAGAAAGTTTCACTGTAGTGTAGTGAGACCGTGTCATTTCTACATACATTAGTGTAGAGTAGGGAAAGTTCAAATAGTTTCAGTGTAGTGAGACCGTGTCAGTAATCTTGACATTAGTGTATAGCTAGAGTAGGGACAGTTCAGATAGCATCAGTATAGTGACAGTTGAACACCGTCTATTTGATTGCGTTACTGCCAGTTTAGCGCTATTTACTTCTGTGTGTGTTACTGACAGTTTAACGCCATATCGTTTTGCGTGTGTTGCTGCCAGTTTTACTCCATATATTTCTGCGTGGGTTACTGCCAGTTTAACGCCATATAGTTCTGTGTGCGTTACTGCCAGTTTAACGCCATATAGTTCTGTGTGCGTTAATGCCAGTTTAACGCCATATAATTCTGTGTGCATTACTGCCAGTTTCACGCCATATAGTTCTGTGTGCGTTACTGACAGTTTAACGCTGTATCGTTTTGCGTGCGCTACTGCCAGTTTAACGCCATATAGTTCTGTGCGTCACTGTACGTTTGGCTCATTATATTGCAGTATATTATATTGTATTTGTGGAGTGTGTCTGTGTAGTGTGAGTATTCAAATTAAAGGGCACCAAACACCTCTTTACATTGATTAAAGTGCATCTACGTACAGATTTCAACTTCTCCTTTACATTTGCTTATAAGCACCGCCCCCTCACTCCCAATAATGTCTGGGAGGACAACAAGGAGAGGCAGACATTCCCCTGGCACTGTAAGGGGGCCATCAACAAATGTGTCCACAGGCAAAAGTGGACGTGGTGGTCGGTCACCAGGCAGGGCTTAATTTCCTCTGTTTGGTGAGTTTACCCATGCTATCCAGCCACAGCATGCAGAGGAGGTGGTGGACTGGCTTACTAAACCTTCTCATCCTCTGTCACACAAGCAGAGACAAGTGTGCAGTCCCCTGCAGTTGCCAGAGTAGATAAACCTGCCTCCTTGTCCACGTCTATTCCTGCCATAGCCCTAACATCAGCCACTGAGGAGTCAGCTGAGTTATTTGACCACAGCATTAGCCACTTGCTCCTTAATGATGCCCAGCCATTACTGGATTCAGATGCTGTTTCTGAGGTTAAGGCTGATAGGAACATGAGCCTAGAGAGAGGGAGGAACACTGGTAGACAAATTGACATTCATGTTCCCCAAGCCACAGCGTATTGCCAAGTTGTCTCCAGTGGTAATGATGAAGATGGAGGAGATGGAGATGATGATGATGTCACTGATGTGACTTGGGTGCCAGATAGAGCAGAAGAGGAAACTGAAGGTGAGGCGGCACAACCCAAGGAGGTCGACATCAAGAAAGAGTAGAGAGCAGCCACCCTATTCCATCACATTCTGCCGCTGTTATCTCCCGGTCCACTCCCCACTAGAGATGAGCCAAACACCCCCCTGTTCGGTTCGCACCAGAACTTGCGAACACACCAAACGTTCTTGTGAACTTTAGAACCCTATTAAAGTCTATGGGACTCGAACGTTTGAAATCTAAAGTGCTAATTTTAAAGGCTAATATGCAAGTTATTCTCCTAAAAAGTGTTTGGGGACCCGGGTCCTGCCCCAGGGGACATGTATCAATGCAAAAAAAAAGTTTCAAAAACGGCTGTTTTTTCGGGAGCAGTGATTTTAATAATGCTAAAAGTGAAACAATAAATATGAAATATTCCTTTAAATTTCGTACCTAGGGTGGGTGTAAAGTTAGCATGTGAAATAGCGCATGTTTCCCGTACTTAGAACTGTCTCTGCACAAAGTGTCATTTCTGAAAGAAAAAAAGACATTTAAAACTGACTTACGGCTATAAGGAATTGTCGGCTCTGGCAATTCAGAGCTAATTCATTCATAAAAAAAAATAAAATAGCGCGGGGGTCCCCCCAAATTCAATTACCAGGCCCTTCAGGTCTGGAATGGATAATAAGGGGAACCCCGCCGTCAATTTTAAAAAAAATTACGTGGGGTTCCCCCCAAATATCCATTCCAGACCCTTCATGTCTGGTGTGGATTTTAAGGGGAACTCCACCCCAAATTAAAAAAAAATATGGCGTGAAGTTCCCCCAAACATCCACACCAGACCCCTTATCCGAGCACGTTAACCTGGCCGGCCGCAGAAAAGAGGGGGGGACAGAGTGCGGCCCCCCCTCTCCTGAACCGTACCAGGCCACATGCCCTCAACATGGGGAGGATGTCCCCATGTTGATGGGGACAAGGGCCTCATCCCCACAACCCTTGCCCGGTGGTTGTGGGGGTCTGCGGCGGGGGGCTGATCAGAATCTGGAAGACCCCTGTAACAAAGGGGACCCCCAGATCCTGGCCCCGCCTATGTGAATTGGTAATGGGGTACATTGTACCCCTACCATTTAACGAAGGAAGTGTAAATAGTTGGAAAAAACACACACACACACACACACACACCGTAGAAAAAAGTCCTTTATTAATAAAAAATAAATTAAAAAAATCCAGCGGTGGTAATCCACTCGTCCCGGCTTCCTGCTCCAACATTGTCTGTATCCAGCGACGGGTGATCTCCTCTCCGGTCCAGCGATGACAAGATCTTCCGGCATCCAGAGCTCCAGAGCACAGCATCGGAGGCCGCCTCTCTCTGCCGGACACAGCCCAGCGGAATGACGCGGCTGAAGCTTTGACATTTCTTATATAGGGGAGGCGGGGCCACCCGTCACATGACCCCGCCCCCTCTGACGCAAGGGGAAAGACCGGGCTTCCCCAGTGACGTAGCAGAGGGTGCGGGGTCATGTGACAGGTGGCCCCGCCTCCCCATATAAGAAATGTCAAAGCTTCAGCCACGTCATTCCACTGGGCTGTGTCCGGCGGAGAGAGGCGGCCTCCGATGCTGTGCTCTGGAGCTCTGGATGCCGGAAGATCTTCTCATGGACCGGAGAGGAGGTCACCCGTCGCTGGATACAGACAATGTTGGAGCAGGAAGCCGGGACGAGTGGATTACCACCGCTGGATTTTTTTTCTATTGATAAAGGACTTTTTTCTATGGTGTGTGTGTGTGTGTGTATGTGTTTTTTCCAACTATTTACACTTCCTTCGTGAAATGGTAGGGGTACAATGTACCCCATTACCAATTCACATAGGGGGGGGCCAGGATCTGGGGGTCCCCTTTGTTAAAGGGGTCTTCCAGATTCTGATAAGCCCCCCCGCCCGCAGACCCCCACAACCACCGGGCAAGGGCAAGGGTTGTGGGGATGAGGCCCTTGTCCCCATCAACATGGGGACATTCTCCCCATGTTGAGGGCATGTGGCCTAGTACGGTTCAGGAGAGGGGGAGCCGCACTCTGTCCCCCCTCTCTTCTGCGGCCGGCCAGGTTAACGTGCTCGGATAAGGGGTCTGGTGTGGATTTTTGGGGGAACTCCACGCCATTTTTTTTTTAATTTTGGGTGGAGTTCCCCTTAAAATCCACACCAGACCTGAAGGGTCTGGAATGGATATTTCGGGGGAACCCCAAGTAATTTTTTTTTAATTGACGGCGGGATTCCCCTTAATATCCATTCCAGACCTGAAGGGCCTGCTAATTGAATTTGGGGGGGGACCCCCACGCTATTTTTTCTTTTTTTTTTATGAATGAATTCGTTCTGAATTGCCAGAGCCGACAATTCATTATAGCCGCAAGTCAGTTTTAAATGTCTTTTTTTTCTTTCAGAAATGACACTTTGTGCAGAGACAGTTCTAAGTACGGGAAACATGCGCTATTTCACATGCTAACTTTACACCCCCCCCCTAGGTATGAAATTTAAAGGAATATTTCACTTTTATTGTTTCACTTTTAGCATTATTAAAATCACTGCTCCCGAAAAAAATGCAGTTTTTAAAACTTTTTTTGCATTGATAAATGTCTCCTGGGAGACATTTGGCAGCACATTACCAACTGACATGGAATTGCATACATGTGAGAGCAAAGAAAGAATTATAGTAAATAAAAGAGGATAGCAGATTGTGAACTTGCATTGTGATTTTGTTTTTCAAATTTACATGCCTAGGTCAGTGTTCAGGATAACAGCACTATATCTTGCAGAGTGGGAGTTAGGTCTTTCCAGATTTCACAGACTACACACTTTCAGGTCAGTCATTCACTAGCTAGTGAGCCCAGGATGAGGATGTCATCCTTGGAGCTTGTATTTTGTAAAGCAAGTTAACTTTTTTGGCAGGTTCACTTGCAGGGATGTAGAGCATAAATCACAAAAGGAGTTGAATGAGTATGTTTCACCCATACACAGACAGAATCTTGCCATATTGTGACTATAATGGCATCATCTGACTGGTAACTGGGGCTTACATCAATGCCTAATCTTTGTAAATGCTCATTTCTGCAGCTAGGTGGCAAAATATTGAATTACTAGAGCAGTTTTTTTTATACAGATAGTATTTTAATGGTACAAAAATCTGTATTCTATAAGTTATTTCATATGTTTAAGCTTCGTAGGGGAAAAAAAACTAAGCCCTTCTGCATTAACTACATCCAGTCTCTTTTTATTTTTTAGGTGCTCTTGGGCTGGTTGTTGGACATCCAATAGATACAGTTAAGGTGAAAAACCCAAGTCTGATGATGAGCAAAATGAAGTCACATTGCATCAATAAGCTTCCACTTTTGACTAATAAAACAAAATATCTGTACAAGTTTATATTTAAATGCTGATACTAAAGACATTGTCCCTTTTTCATGTTTTAGGTACGTATACAGACCCAGTCCAGGTACCATGGAATTATAGATTGCATAGTGAAAACTTATCAGAAAGAAACGGTGAGAATTATACTTTTGTATTCTGTAAAAGAAGAATATGATGTGATCGTATCAAGCAATATTTGATATGGGTCACAGGGTTGGGTATTTGGACTAGAATGTTTGGAATGGAATTTGAATAAAATATACATCTGCCCATTCTTGGACCACAATTGGCATTAAATAATTACAGATAATAATATTTTCATTACCATGCCAAGTTTATCCTTTCATGGAGAAAGCTGAATTTTAGAAATAGTTGTCAGCTTGCTTACCATCAGAATATCATATTTAAACATACACTGGCCTATTTCTCTCAAATATTGTTCACAAATCTGTCTGAGGCTGGGTTCACACTGGTGCGACACGACACTAGTACTACTTTGGATCCGACTTTGCCCTGCGACTTGAAGACAGAGACGCGTCCGACTTCAATGAACGGGGATCCGACTTGGATCCCCGCCAATACCAGGCACTGTGATTGGTATGAATCTTGAGGGGGAACTCCACACCAAATTTTAAATAAAAAAACAGCATGGGTTCCCCCTCTAAGATCATACAAGGCCCTTCAGTCTGGTGTGGATTTTAAGGGGAACCCCCCTACACCGAAAAAACAGCGTGATGTTACCCGGTGACCCCGCCCCTTATGACATCACCGACTGGGCGTGATGGGGCTGTGATGTCATAAGGGGCTTGGTCACCAGGTGACCAAGCCACATGCCTATATAAGTCATTGCACACCGCACACACGGCATTACATCGGGAGAGAGTGTCGTGTCAACATCGAGGGAAGAAGACGACGGAGAAGACGGGCCACCGCTAGTAAAAGAGCTGGCAAAAGAGCAGAAGATAGCGGGGGAGCCTGGCAGAAGGCACCAGAGAGCGGGAGAAGAACTGGAGAGTGGGAGGAGAGGCTGGAAAGTGGGAGAAGAGGCCGAAGAGACCTGCCTAATAAATTACTTTAAAAACTTGTGTAGTGTGTTTTTTTATTGACACTTTTATTTACCCCATATAGGGTGGGGGTCCGGGATCTGGGGGGCCCCTTATTAAAGGGGGCTCCTAGATTCCGATAAGCCCCCCCGCCCACAGACCCCGACAACCAACGGCCAGGGTTGTCGGGAAGATGCCCTTGTCCTCATCAACATGGGGACAGGGTGCTTTAGGGTGAGGTGCCGCAGGGCGCCCCCTGCCCCAAAGCAATCACTCCCCCATGTTGAGGGCATGCGGCCTGGTACGGTTCAGGAGGGGGGTGCTCACTCGTCCCCACCCCCTTTCCTGACCGGCCGGGCTGTATGCTCAGATAAGGGTCTGGTGTGGATTTTGGGGGGGACCCATGCCATTTTTTTTGGCATAGGGGGTTTCCCATAAAATATGCTCTTGGAGGGGGAACCCATGCTTTTTTTTATTTAAAATTTGGCGTAAAGTTCCTCCTCAAGATCATCAGAGCACAAGTCGCATGCCAAAGTCGGAGCATGCAAGACGGCGTTCTGACTTTGATCCAACTTCAATGATATTCAATGGACTGAAGTAGGATCAAAGTCGGACCAAAGTAGTACAGGGAAAATTTTCAAAGTCGGACCCACTTGTGTCAGACCAGTTAAGACGGCTCCCATAGGAGCCTGTGGAATGTAGGTCCATTCCTCTTCAATGGCTGTGCGAAGTTGCTGGATATTGTCAAGAAATGGAACATGCTGTCGTATACGCCGATCCAGAGCATCCCAAACATGCTCAATGGGTGACATATCCAGTGAGTATGCTGGCCATCCAAGAACTGGGATGTTTTCAGCTTCCATGAATTGTGTACAGATCCTTGCAACATGGGGCCGTGCATTATAATGCTGCAACATGAGGTGATGGTCGTGGATGAATGGCACAACAATGGGCCTCAGAATCTTGTCACAGTATCTCTGTGCATTTAAAATGCCATCAATAAAATGCACCTGTGTTCGTTGTCCATAGCATACGCCTGCCCATTCCATTACCCCACCACCACCATGGGCCACTCGATCCACAACGTTGACATCAGGAAGCCGCTCACCCACACAACGCCATACACGCTGTCTGCCATCTGCCCTGTACAGTGAAAACCGGGATTCATCCATGAAGAGAACACCTCTCCAAAGTGCCAGAGGCCATTGAATGTGAGCATTTGCCCACCCAAGTTGGTTACGACGACGAACTGCAGTCAGGTCGAGACCGCAATGAGAATGACGAGCATGCAGATGAGCCCCTGTGAGATGGTTTCTGACGGTTTGTGCAGAAATTCTTTGGTTATGCAAACTGATTGTTGCAGCAGCTGTCCAGGAGGCTGGTCTCAGACAATCTTGGAGGCGAAGATGCTGGATGTGGAGGTCATGAGCTGGTGTGGTTACATGTGGTCTGCAGTTGTGAGGCAGAGTTGGATGTACTGCCAAATTCTCTGAAACACCTTTGGAGACAGCATATGGTAGAGATATGAACATTCAATTCAAGGGCAAAAGTTCTGGTGGACATTCCTGCAGTCAACATGCCAATTCAAAACTTGCGACATCGTGCTGTGTGATAAAACTGCACATTTTACAGTGGCCTTTTATTATGGCCAGCCCAAGGCACACCTGTGCTGTATAATCAGCACCTTGATATGCCACCCCTGTGAGGTGGATGGATTATATGAGCAAAGGAGAAGTGCTCACTAAGGCTCCTTTCACACGGGCGGACCCAAATGGACGCTCCGTGCACCTCTATGGAGCAACGGATGTCAGTGGTGACATGTCCGCTGACATCTAACCCGCTCGGATCCACCAAAGTGTGACGGATGGAAACCCTATTTTCCACCTGTCTGGCGGATCGGATCGGATGAAGGCGGACTCTACGGTCCGTCTTCATCCGATTCCCATAGGGGAGAGAGCCGCTCTGACTGGTCGGTCCGTGCACAGTGTGCAGAGACAGATCTGTCATCTGCCTGCTGAGCTGGGATCGACGGAGCAATCCCAGCTGAGCAAAGTGGAGCCTGCACATGGACACATCCGTGTGAAAGGGCCCTAACATAGATTTAGACAGATTTGTGAACAATATTTGAGAGAAATAGGCCTTTTGTGTAGATAGAAAAAGTCAACTCATGATAAATAGGGGCAAACACAAAAGGGCTACGTTTTATAATTTAGCTCAGTGTATATTGGCTGTAGTTCAAAGGCCAGTTTTGGCTCAGTATTCAAAAATATTAAATTATACAATTTAGGCCTCATTTAGATATGTACAACTGTGTGAAGGTTTGTGTTCAGCGGTCTGGGGGTGCACATGTGTTATGTGCATGGGCATGCATGCAGTCTGTTGAAATCAATGAAAGGCAGCCAGCTGCATGGATCTGCACAGATTTCCACCTACATCCTTTAATGTACATACATGAGGGTCCAATGCATGGATCAGGACGGAGACAGACTATTCTGATTCATGCATCGTACCTGCACAGATGTACACTCTGGGATGCACATGGAGGTCCGTACAACTGTTATTAATTTAAACAGACTGCCTGCATGGAACACCTGTGCATCTTGGGCAGCTGAAAACGGCCCTTTGCACGGCCATACAGATTTGCACGCTCGTGTGAATGAGGCCTAAGGGTTGTCAAATACTTGTACTACTTTCAATTCCCAGTATATGATTAGGAAAAGTTAAACTGGAAATAAAGTATAACTCATTTTATTCTAGATGGAGTGGGTAAGGGTAAGAGCCTATGTCTGGTTTTTATTGCCCTCCGTATCCCCATTTGGGAGATTTGTCCTCACTATATGTCCTAAGGTCTGTTGTTAACGGGAGAAGAAGTGAGGAAATATCCACAATTTTTAAGGATTTACTTCCAAAGGGATTCTGTTTTGGTGAAGGTAAACAAGGTTTTACCCATTTTAACCAGATTTCCACTTCCTGTTGTGTCTCTGGTGACCGGAGGTGTCGCTAAATATTCCCAGTGGGAACTACCATCTGGTAGAATAAATGTAGTTTAGTTTAAATATGTTGTTCAGAAAACTTGTAAGGAGCTAGAAGGACATTTCACATCAGGTATTTAGGGTTTGTCTGCAGCTTCCTGGGATATCCACAGCATACATTCCTGAAGGCTGCAAATCTGCAGGCTGCTGATGTATTGTGAACAGAAAGAAAGTCGCCTCTAAGTGCAGAAAACTTTAATGGCCAAGGGGTTAAAAACACTTACTATCAGTAAATGTAAGCAAGCTCATCATATTATGTGAAGAATCCAGCATCAGTGGTCCCAACATAATCCAAACCATAGCGGGATGTTTGGGGTCCCAAATGTCCAGCAGAGGGAAGCTGCGGGGAAAGGACCAAGGAAGAAGCGGCCACGCTGTGTAGAACCAGCATGGAACACTGGACTTATGGATGATATCAGCGGAAATGCGCACGGGACAAGCGTGAAACGCAGAAGCTGGGAAATGATTTCTAAAGGACAGGATGTGTTTCAGAGCATCTAATAGGCTCCTTCTTTATGCCATAAAAGATGAGCCAATATTCAGTCCTTTATATAAAGACTATGGGTGTGATGGGGAAGAGAAGTGTGGGCGGAGACAATAAACGTCAGCAACCAGAATCCAAGAGCAATAACCAGTGATGCCAAGGATATGTGGAAGCTGGCAAGAAAACATAGAACATAAAACGTAAATATCATAAAACTGAATAAGGGAAAAGTATAAGTTGTGCTCATAAGTTTACATACCCTGGCAGAATTTATGATTTCTTGGCCATTTTTCAGAAAATATGAATGATAACACAAAAACTCATGGTTAGTGTTTGGCTAAAGCCATGTATTATTAATCAACTGTGTTTACTCTTTTTAAATCATAATGGCAACAGAAACTACCTAAATTACCCTGATCAAAAGTTTACATACCCCAGTTCTTAATACCGTGTATTGCCCCCTTTAACATTAATGACAGCTTGAAGTCTTTTGTGGTATTTGTGGATGAGGCTCTTTATGTTCTCAGATGGTAAAGCTGCCCATTCTTCTTGGCAAAAAGCCTCCAGTTCCTGTAAATTCTTGGGCTCTCTTGCATGAACTGCACGTTTGAGATCTCCCCAGAGTGGCTCAATGATATTGAGGTCAGGAGACTGAGATGGCCACTCCATAACCTTCACTTTATTCTGCTGTAGCCAATGACAGATTGACTTGACCTTGTGTTTTGGATCATTGTTGTGTTGGGAATGTCCAAGTACATACGCAGCTTCCTGGCTGATGAATGCAAATGTTCCTCTAGTATTTTTTGATAACATACTGCATTCATCTTTCAAGCAATGTTGATCAAATTTCCCATGCCATTGTAGCTCACACATCCCCAAAACATCAGCGACCCACCTCTGTGCCTTTCATCATAGGCCTCGTTGAGTTGACTCCTCTCCAAATGTAGCATTTATGGTTGTGGCCTAAAAACTACATGTTGGTCTCATCACAAATGACTTTGTGCCAGAAGGTTTGAGGCTTGTCTCTGTGCTGTATTGTAAGCAAGATACTTTGTGGCATTTGCGTAGTAATGGCTTTCTTCTGGTGACTCGATCATGCAGCCCATCTTTCTTCAAGTACCTCCTTATTGTGCATCTTGAAACAGCCACAACCACATGTTTTAAGAGAGTCCTGTATTTCACCTGAAGTTATTCAGCATCCCGATCAATTTTCCTGGCAGTTGTGCCTGAAATTGTATTTGGTCTACCTGACCGTGGTTTGGTTTCAACAGAACCACTCATTCTTGATTAGAGTTTGAACACTGCTGATTGGCATTCTCAATTCCTTGGATATCTTTGTATATGCCTTTCCTGTTTTTTTTTAAAGATTTTTATTGAAATTTGAGAAAGTAAACAAGAATAATCCAGTTACTTTGTCAAACATCGTCTTCACCAAGGTGCCTGGATAGACTTCAAACATACTGGATGGAAGTTATCTTATACATCAAACTAACTTTAAGAGAATAGTCGTTCAGGAGCACATTTAATAGTTCTTATGCCACGTACACACAACCTTTTTCGGGTTGTAAAAAACAAAATTTTTCAGCCTCTAGAAAAAACGATTTTTTTCCAACTTCATCATTAAAACGATGTTGCCCACACACGATCGTGAAAAAAAAATGCTCTGGCAAAGCGGGGTGACGTACAACGGCACTATAAACGGAAAGTTCCATGCGGATGACGCTACCCTTTGGGCTGCTTTAGCTGATTTTGTGTTAGTAAAAGACGATTCGCGCTTTTCTGTCTGTTACAGCGTGATGAATGTGCTTACTCCATTACGAACGATAGTTTTACCAGAACGAGCGCTCCCGTCTCATAACTTGCTTCTGAGCATGCGCAGGTTTTTTACGATCATTTTTTACAACCCGAAAAATGACATTGTTTAAGACGTCGTGAAAAAATAGAGCATGTTCGATTTTTTTTTTTTTTTCGTTTTTCAGAACCCGAAAAATGCTCTAAAGCCCACACATGATCGTTTTAAATGACATTTTTTTAAAACGTTGTTTTTTTAAATGCCGAAAAACGATCATGTGTACGCGGCATTAGACCCTGTACACCCGGCCCAGAATCTCGTCAGGAAAAAAACATAGAGCTAGATTCACGTAGCTCGGTGTATATATTGGCCGGCGTAGCGCATCTCATATGCGTTACACCGATGTAAAATAGGGCGCCCAGACCAGTATTTACAAAGATCTGGCGCCGTACGTTGCGCCGGCGTAGTGTAAATAGGCAGGCGTAAGCCCGCCTAATTTAAATGTGGATGGTAGTGGGCGTGTTGTATACAAATTAGCCATGACCCCATGTAAATGTTTTCACGAACGAACGGCGCATGCGCGCGCATGCTCAGTCACGTCGCATATACTCCCTAAGATACGTCGGCTCAATGTTTTTGACGTGAACGTAACCTACGCACAGCCCCATTCACGTACCACTTATGTAAACGATCGTAAAATTCCACGGCTGTTCCGACGTCCATACCTTAACATTGGCAGCGCCTCATATAGCAGGGATAACTTTACGCCGGACGTAAGCCTTACGTAAATGGCGTAGCGGGCGCAAGTATGTTCGTGAATCGGCGTATCTAGGTCATTTACATATTCTACACGTAAATCTACGGAAGCACCCCTAGCGGCCAGCGTAAATATGCACCCTAGATACGACAGCGTACTAACACTTACGTCGGTCGGAGGAAGCTGAAATTCAGGCGTATCTAGCTCCCAGAATGGCACGCATAGATACGATGGCGCATCTTTCTACTTACGCGGCGTATCTATAGATACGCCAAAGTAAATCAATGCTGAATCTAGCTCATAATTTTTCCTGACGAGATTCTTGGCAAGAATCTCTTGCTGGCTGAGTGTACAGACACTCCATTCAAAAGAACCGCCATTCTTTTGAATGGCACGAACGCAGTGACGTCATTGACTACGACAAGCATGCACTCGTCACATTCGATGCCGTCGCCGCCATCTTGCTACACCCTACCTATGCCTTGGAAGCTACAGCGCATGCGTCAAAGTAATTTTGAGCATGCGCGGGTTTCCACGGCAACAGGTAAGTATACAGACGCTCGGGTTTCTTGACAGGTTCTCTATTTTTCTCATCGAGATTCTGGCCAGTTTTCTTGACGAAAAATCTCAATGCCTTGTACACGCACGGTTTACTCGGCAAGAAAGCTCTGCCAGCAGTTTTCTTGCTGGTTCTTGCCAAGAAAACCGTGTGTGTGTATGAGGCTTTAGAGTTTTTCTGAAAAAAGGATGCCCTAGGATGTAAAATTCATTCATTCTAATTTTTAGGGAATTTAGCCGTGGAACCTTTTTTGTGCGCTAGCATTATTTCATAGTGAGCCTGAGTATTAAGTCTCAAGATAACATGTGATAGGTTAGGTGCTAGGGTAGATTTACATGATTTAATTATGGTGAGTCTTGCTGCTATAAGGATATTAGCGACTATGGCCCAGATTCACAAAGCACTTACGCCAACGTATAACAAGTTACGCCGACGTAAGTGCAAATGTGCGCCGTCGTATCTGTGCGCCAGAGCCACAAACTAATATGCAGGCTTCACCCCGCCAATGTAACTTGCCTACGCTGGCGTAGGTTGGGCGCACATTTAGGCTGGACGCATGGTGGCGCTCCCATTGATCAGCCATTCAAATATGCAAATGAGGGAAATACGGCGCTTCACGAACGTGCGTGTGCCCGGCGCAAGCTACACGAGATGCGCGTAAGTTGTACGTCCGGCGTAAAGTTATGGCCCATAAAGGAGGTGCAACCCGGCAACAAACATGCACAGGTCTGCACCAGGGAACACAAGCCAACGTATTCTGCGTTGGACGTGTGTCTGGCTGGGCGTACGTTATGTTCACGGCGTATGCAGTGATCTGGCGTAGCTTAGGCAGTTGTGCCGGCGTGGTTGTTAGCAGGAGCATGGGGGTGCTGTCGTCACGGAGCATGCGCAGTTCGTAATACGTACCTGTCTGGCGCTCGGCCCATCATTTGCATGGGGTCACGCCTCATTTGCATGGGGTCACGCCCACTTCTACCTACGCCGATGTACGCCTTCAAAACCCATGCCACGCTGGCGCACCGTTGGGAGCACTGGCTTGCTGAATGCAGTGCTTGCCTCTCTGCGCTGTGTTGGCGTAGCGTACATTGTCTGCCCTACGGCGGCATTATTGTTCGCCCTGCTCTCTGTGAATCTGGGCCTATAACTCTATGTTGGGGAGGGTAAATGTCTAGGTTTAAGCCTAATAAGGCCATTTCAGGTGTGAGTGTCTTTAGATTTCCAGTGAGAGACGCTACAAAGGAGGAGATAGTTTTCCAAAAGCTAAATAGAGCTTTACAACCCCATAATGTGTGTACTAAATTAGCTGTTTGGGTATCACATCTCCAGCAGATGGGGGATGAGGTGGGAAATATTTTGGAGAGTCTGTATGGGGTCAAATACCAGCGGTTCAGTATTTTTTGTGCGTTTTCCCAATGTTCAATACATGATGTTGAGGTACTATTAATATGTATGGCTTTCTGCCATTTTTCCCATGAGATGGTTTGAGAAAGATCTTTCTCCCACTTTATCATATTTATAGTTTTGGTTTGGAGAGGTAAGGATGAAAGAAGTTTATATAAATGGGATATGCCCCTTTTCTTAGTTGTAGACAGTGAAAAAATGCGCATAGCCAATAACAAAAACAAAATCAAATAAAAAGCAGCAAACTCAAAATGTTATACAACATATAAACTTCAAAATTCTCAATTTATTTTGGTTATTATTCCAAAAAATTCTTTCACTATGTTTTATACTTTTCACAAAGTTTTTGGTCTATTTATATTGACACCTCTAGTCTTTATTGACAGTGATGTCATCTAACTTATTGCAATCCATTGCACTTTTAAAAAAAAAAAAAAATTATTTTCATATATATATATATATATATATATATATATATATATATATATATATATATATATATATATATATATATATATATATATATATATATATATATATACACTTTTTTTGTGGTTGAAATATAGCACATGTGGTTTAATATGTAGAGTATAGTCTGGTGCCAAATTTGATTAATGGCAGTCAGACTATATGAATATACACAGTATTTTGCTCACTGTTTTGTGAAATCTGAGCAAGTTTTTATTCATTAGAGTCTAAATTATGTCTAATATATTGTAAAAAATTTATCAGAAAAAAACCTGTGGATAATTCTGATCCCAGCGCTCAAATGGAAAAAAGGGTTAAACTGTATAATTATTTTATGCAGTGGAAAAGCAGCTATTATAATAAAATAGTAACATAAAAAAGATGTGTTATTAAAAAAGTATTAATAAAACATTAACAGCGCTAAAAACAGCCTATCTAATGGCTTATGAGTCCAATACTCATATACTGCAATGATTAGTTGAGGAAAAGGTTATAAAGTTATGTATGCATAAAGATATTATGTAGCATGTGTCCACACTCTTTGTGAATCAATTAATGATAGTCCTTGCACTTCCTCTAATATGCTGTTCTTTGTGTGGAGTGATTTCACAGTATAGCTGTTTATTCATTCAAATGCTGATTGAAGCTGTCTGTGATTTCCCCTTAAGGTATTGTACTCACCAAAAAGTAGTACTTTAAAAGCATTGGATACATCCACTGGTGGTAATCACTCATCGGTTCTCCTCCTCTGGTGTATAGTGATGATCCATACGCTCTTCAATCAGTGTAGCTTGGCAATCATGCAGGGAAGCAAGAGAGACTTTGCATAGTGTAAAATCCTTTTTATTTGTAATCATAAAACCCCTGCTACCCGCTCATGCTTACACAAGATTAAAGATAAAAAGCGCTTGTCATAAAGGCTGCTGCCTCTGCTCACTCAGGAATATGGCTCCAAATAACTCAGGCTCAAAATTCCCCTCGTAAGTCCCGGGTAGAAGCTCGGCTGCCTCGTCGTGTAGTCACGCGTGACTACACGACGATTCAGCTTGCAAGGCAGCCGAGCTTCTACCCGGGACTTACGAGGGGAATTTTGAGCCTGAGTTATTTGGAGCCATATTCCTGAGTGAGCAGAGGCAGCAGCCTTTATGACAAGCGCTTTTTATCTTTAATCTTGTGTAAGCATGAGCGGGTAGCAGGGGTTTTATGATTACAAATAAAAAGGATTTTACACTATGCAAAGTCTCTCTTGCTTCCCTGCATGATTGCCAAGCTACACTGATTGAAGAGCGTATGGATCATCACTATACACCAGAGGAGGAGAACCGATGAGTGATTACCACCAGTGGATGTATCCAATGCTTTTAAAGTACTACTTTTTGGTGAGTACAATACCTTAAGGGGAAATCACAGACAGCTTCAATCAGCATTTGAATGAATAAACAGCTATACTGTGAAATCACTCCACACAAAGAACAGCATATTAGAGGAAGTGCAAGGACTATCATTAATTGATTCACAAAGAGTGTGGACACATGCTACATAATATCTTTATGCATACATAACTTTATAACCTTTTCCTCAACTAATCATTGCAGTATATGAGTATTGGACTCATAAGCCATTAGATAGGCTGTTTTTAGCGCTGTTAATGTTTTATTAATATTTTTTTAATAACACATCTTTTATATGTCTAATATATGTCACTCATTTGCTACTCAATATAGTCTTCTGTAACTGTCACCCATTATATTCAACCATTTGGGTGCCTTTCTATGTTCACAATGTTGACGCTGTTATCTGACGACTGCAAGCCTGCTGCAATATATGGTCTAGCTCAATTTTTTCTTATTTGTACCTATCTAAAGTCATCTATGACTTAGAGGAATCCGAGGAGAGTTTTTACCCTCTTCTTCTTTTCGTATTTTTAATGTTTTTAACTTTTGTGCCGATCGCGCCTATAGCGTGTCCTTCATTAGCCTGTACCGATCGCCTCCATGGTGTGTCCAGTATTGGCCTATACTCTGTGGCGGCGGTCTCTATAACGCTTGAACGTTGTTTGCCCTTACGGCTTCCCTGACCCTGGCTTGCATTCGTTTAGGACACAGATTCGACACGCCCCCTTGTGTTCCTCTTGTGTATTTAACGCGGTGACGCGGTACGCATCCTCATCCTCGTGATCAAGTCTTCCTGAAGACGAAACGTTGGGAGGTTGACGTGCTGACATCACCGCGTATCGAGGACGTACCTTGTTTGTTTGTTTGCCGGCCGGCTGCCAATTTTCCTCGCTGTTTTTAATCATCCTAAGTGTAAGTGTTCTACTTACTTATTTTAATAAATCTCGATGGTATTTCACTATGTGAGTTTGTACATATTTTTCATGGGACCTGGCCATTTGACCTCTGGAGTGAAAGGACCTGTTTGAAAACGCTTCTCTGCTGACAGTTTGCAACACACTACCGTGCATTATTGATCCCTTGGGGGTCGTTTAGTTCCGGTAAGGGTCAGTGTGTCTTCATGGTGGTGGTGTCTCAACTTTACTTCACAGTGTCTGTCTATTACTCATCACCGGGAGTTAAATTAGAGTGCCTGTTTTGCCATACGTTTTTGCACTATTGCTTTTGTTTTTGTTTTTTTCTCCACTGGGCTGAGTCCATTGAAGTGGGAGCTTCCTAAACCGTCCTGATTTGGTTCTTCAATTGATACATCGTGGATTGCTTATTTTGATCCTTGGGGATCTATGTTTCCGGTAAGGGTCAGCTTGAACGCTTGTTTTTCCTGATTTTGATCCAGCATTAGCAACGGAATTGGATTCATTTTACACTGTCTGGACATTTACACTACTGTTCTATTCATTGTTTATTTGTATCTATATTTGGGATTTTTTTACACGGTTGGCCTTCTTGGTCATCATTATGAGGTGTTTCTAGCACAACTCGTTTTTACTTTATTTTTTTCTATGGTCACTCATACACCAAGTTTTTTTAGCGCTACTCCCACTTTTTACCCTTTTCTTAGTGCTCTTGTAAGAAGTGAAAAATTCCCATAGTGCACTAGGGAGTTCTAAGCTTTTTTTCCGGGTTAAAATTTTTACTAAAATATTTGGCGTTGAGCTTAGTTGTTGTTCTGTGTTTTTGATGACCCGGTAAATGTTCAAAGAAGTTGATTCCCTGTTTGGACTTGGATGATGTATTAATACATGCTTTGCAATAATCAATTACTCTTAATGGTATTGGGATAAGGACTGGGGTGTTTATTGGTTGTAATTTCGTTAGAGCAAACTTCCAGGCTGTTAGGGTAGACTTAATTGTCAGGAAGTTGGGTATATTTATTTTTGGTAAAATATAACGATCTATGGATAAAGAGAATAGGTAATTTTCTTTAGTTATTTCCCATTCAATGTTCAACCATAGTTTATCATTAGAATGTCTGAACCAGAATCTCATTTGGTCTAGGAGTGTGGCGTAATAATATAAACGAATATCAGGGAGGTTTAAGCCTCCTTTGGATTTAGTCATTGACATAATTGATAAGGAAATCCTAGTTTTTTTCCCCAACCAGATCAAGTTGTTTAATTTCGAGTTGATTTGTGTGAAGAACTTGTAAAGGGATTGGGAGGGATCGGAAATAGTATAGGATCTTCGGCAATGTCTTCATTGTAAAAGCTGCTGTCCTTTCCGATCCAAGGTAGCTGAGTTTTTTTGATCGATTGTATATCTTGATTGATTTGGTCTAGTAGAGAGGGGTAATTAGCTTCATATAGGTTAGTTGGTGGGTAGGTAAGTTGAATACCCAAATAGGTAATAGAAGGGTTGTCCCAGCTGTAACTAGATTGTTGTCTTAGTTTATCAACTTGATCTGGTGGAATATTCATTGGTAAGACAAAATATTTGTTGAAAAGAAACTGATCTAAATGCATCCAGCACATTGGTTACTTTGCTTAGTAATGTGTCGGTTATGGATAAAGTTAAGAGGACGTCATCTGCAAATAGTCCTAGTTTATGGTCTAATTGTCCAATTTTGATCCCTGTGACATTGGGGTTAGTTCTAAAGGATATCGCAAGGGGTTTGATTGCTAACGAAAATATGATGGGTGATAAAAGGCACCCCTGTCTGGTTCCATTCGTTAGATTAAATCGTTTAAAGATATTTCCTGATGTGTATACCCTGGCACAAGGTGTTGTATAATAAAGTAGTGTAAAAAAGGCCTATAATACACTGCTTAGCGCCACTTGGATGAATACCTATACACAACCTAGAGTAAAAGAAAAAAGATCTAAATCTTAGGTTAACTGCTAAATGAATAGCAGACAACCTAAACAAAAGCAGCTGTTTAAAAAGAAAAGCATATATAAACAAGTACTCGAAGACAAAAAAATAGCAGCATGCACCATCCACCAAAAATCTTCTTAATTCACCTGTTGTGATCACTCGCCCCGTCGGGGTTCAAACTCACCGCAATGAAATATAAAATACTACCATGGATCTCAGCGGACAGCTTCTATCATGGAACCAGATGCTTTAAGGACCCACAGGTAAAACAAGCAAGAACAGAAAAAAACACCATAGCATAATTCAGCTTTTAATATGTAAAACCCTCAAGTCCCAGTACATCAGGCTCCCCTTATATATTTAACGTACATTCATTCAAACAGTAATAGGCATTTGAAAATATCACCAGATCCTCATGCGATCGGCGTCGGTGTCTCCTCCTCGCACCGCTGACAGGATACCAGGCAGAGTTACAGCTGCCTCGTCCTGCTTCGGTGGAGCGCAGGGATCCTTCAAATGTATGGTGTAGCAAGCGCCCTGTCTAGTTTCGCCAGTGAATGGCTTCTACGGAGGGCGTGGCTACACAACTGACTCAGTCCAATATATATCACATCCCTCAGCTCAGCCACAGCCAATCACAGGTCACCAGGCATGTCAACAGGTGCACGTCATGCCACGGTGATCAGTATCCAGAATGGCTCAAGCTAAGAGTGGGGAGAAGGACCAAATGTATATCTGTCCGCACAAGTTAGTATTTAAACAACTGGATGTTCAAATAGTTAGTATTAATAGCGCATAAAGCACATAATACCATACATTTCATTTACACTCAGCCAGCTTGTTCTAAGGACATAAGAGAAAATAACTAATTTATAAAAAGCAAAAAAGGGGGAGAAAATTAATATTAGTGAGCTGGAAATGACACCAGCAGCCTCTCCCGCACTTAATACCAGTGAGCTGGAAATTACACCAGAAGCATCTCCAGCACCTAATACCAGTGAGCTGGAAATGACATAAGCAGCATCTCCCGCACCTAATACCAGTGAGCTGGAAATTACACCAGAAGCATCTCCCGCACTATAAATTCAAATGTCAAAATTACGATAGTAAAGCTAACATTATATATTGCTAAAATAAAATCATCACAAATACGTCTAATAAAAGCATAAATAGTGACTTATATCCAGTCTATATATAAAAGTATACATATATATATAAAGGATAAACATATAAAAATAGAATATATATATAAAAATCAATAAAATTAATTAAATAGACCCAATCCTTCTAAAAATCGCTGATAAAACAATTCAGGTCTAACTCTACATTTAACCCCTTAGGGTATAAGGTATCTACAGAAAAAATCCACTGGGTTTCCCTCTTAGAGAGGTCCCTGACCAAGTTAGAGCCCCTCCAAGGAGGTTTTAGATGGTCAACGCCCCAGAATTTTAAACCACTGGGGTCTTTGTTATGGAACCGCTTAAAATGAAGGGAGACATTGTGGTCTTTAAAACCAAGGAGAATATTTGCGATATGTTCCCCAACCCTGAATAAATTCGACGTGTTTATTGACATACACAAATTCATACGCAAGGTGAACATGAAGAAATATTTCTTGAATAAGAATTCCCAACCTACAACAAGTAGTGCCTCTGTGGCATTAGATAGTGGATTACGTAACAAATCACTGTTCAATCCTTTAAATAGAGCCAATCACCAGGTTGAAACTTTTAAAAGTTTGGTGATACGTGATCTTGAGACGATTATTCCGAAAAAATATGTTAACCCTCAACATATCATAGACGGAATCACCATGCTCGAACAAAGAAAATAAATAGTGATAAGACCCGCTGATAAGGGGGGGGGGGGTGGTGATTCTTAATAAACAGTTCTATGTGAGTCAACTAACAACAATGTTAAACGATACAAAGACTTACAGGAAATTGGATAAAGATCCCTCATCTCAGTATGAGAATGAACTTGAATGTCTTATAGAAATGGGATATAGAAAAGGAGTTCTGACTAACCGAGAGAGAAGATATCTTGTTCCCAGTAGTGGTAGGATATCCTTTAGAACTAACCCCAATGTCACAGGGATCAAAATTGGACAATTAGACCATAAACTAGGACTATTTGCGGATGACGTCCTCTTAACTTTATCCATAACCGACACATTACTAAGCAAAGTAACCAATGTGCTGGATGCATTTAGATCAGTTTCTTTTCAACAAATATTTTGTCTTACCAATGAATATTCCACCAGATCAAGTTGATAAACTAAGACAACAATCTAGTTACAGCTGGGACAACCCTTCTATTACCTATTTGGGTATTCAACTTACCTACCCACCAACTAACCTATATGAAGCAAATTACCCCTCTCTACTAGACCAAATCAATCAAGATATACAATCGATCAAAAAAACTCAGCTACCTTGGATGGGAAAGGACAGCAGCTTTTACAATGAAGACAAAGTACTTTAAGTGAGATCTCACGCATAGCTTATAAAGTAGGGGGAGCTCCCAGGTATAAACCTATGTATATGTATACTGTTTTCAAATAGCTTATGTTGAAATCAATTGTGCTGTCGTCTTACATTGGGATGACAGCACAAATACTGTAATCACTTCTTTGCATATTTCACAGTAAAATATATCTCTGGTTAAGTATCCAGTTGTTGTGGCGTACTGTTTTTCTCACTCCAAGTGCAGTCAGTGGATCCCGGGGTTACAATACAGGTATTTTGTATTGTCTTACATTGTATTGTTTTGCATTGCATCACAGCTGTGCCAAGGGGATTGAGCCAAGTTAGTGGGGTTTATTGGTAGAGTTCAGGCCCAAAGTAAACCAGCAGCTCCTTCGGGGGTCAGTGCTACACATAAAAGCAACACAGCTCATCACCCTGAACACACCATCCCCACTGTCAAACATGGTGGTGGCAGCATCATGGTTTGGGCCTGCTTTTCTTCAGCAGGGACAGGGAAGATGGTTAAAATTGATGGGAAGATGGATGGAGCCAAATACAGGACCATTCTGGAAGAAAACCTGATGGAGTCTGCAAAAGACCTGAGACTGGGACGGAGATTTGTCCTCCAACAAGACAATGATCCAAAACATAAAGCAAAATCTACAATGGAATGGTTCACAAATAAACATATCCAGGTGTTAGAATGGCCACGTCAAAGTCCAGACCTCAATCCAATCGAGAATCTGTGGAAAGAACTGAAAACTGCTGTTCACAAACGCTCTCCATCCAACCTCACTGAGCTCGAGCGGTTTTGCAAGGAGGAATGGGCAAAAATTTCAGTCTCTCGATGTGCAAAACTGATAGAGACATACCCCAAGCGACTTACAGCTGTAATCGCAGAAAAAGGTGGCGCTACAAAGTATTAACTTAACCCCCCTGGCGGTATTCCCGAGCGTGACTCGGGGTGGATTTTTTGTGCTAAAATCGGTATCCCCGAGTCACGCTCGGGGTAGCTATGCAGAGCCTGCAGCGCGCGCTGGCTTACCGTGTTCCTGGATTCAGCGATGCCACCGCACTGTGTGAGCGAGCGGGACCTCGCTCGATTCACACAGTGTCCCCGTGTGCCGTCGATCTCCGTTCCCTGCAACGTTACGACGCACGGGGGCGGAGATTGCCGCCAAATTCAAAAAAGTAAACAAACACCTTACATACAGTATACTGTAATCTTATAGATTACAGTACTGTATGTAAAAAATACACACCCCCCTTGTCCCTAGTGGTCTGTCCAGTGCCCTACATGTTCTTTTATATAATAAAAACGGTTCTTTCTCCCTGCAAACTGTAGATTGTCCATAGCAACCAAAAGTGTCCCTTTATGTCAAAAATGGTTTTAGAGCAGCTAGAAAACAGCGATAATAAATTATAATCATTTGCAGAATTGTGCGATAGCGATTTGTGGGGAAATTCATCATAAAAAATATAAAATAATGACAGCAACAATTCTGCAACTGAGCAAATTTCAGTGATTTTGAGTTGATTACATTATTGAATAATTTTTATTAGAATTATATTATTATTTGTTATAATTATTTATAATTATTTATTATATTATAATTTATAATTTTGTTTTTAAAAAAATGTCATACCCGGGATGCCTATTAGACTCTTGTTTGGTCAG
This sequence comes from Rana temporaria, assembly GCF_905171775.1. Taxonomy (NCBI): domain Eukaryota; kingdom Metazoa; phylum Chordata; class Amphibia; order Anura; family Ranidae; genus Rana; species Rana temporaria. Next base: position 57,400,213 of record NC_053499.1, read on the forward strand.
ATTTAAGTGAGTTATTCCTAAGAATTACAGGCCTACAGTATAAAACGCCAAATTTCCTTGCAAATAATGGTACCGCTTTCAGCACCTTTTTTCTGAAATAATCATACCGCCAGGGAGGTTAAGGAGGTTGAATATTTTTGCACGCCCAATTTTTCAGTTTTTTATTTGTTAAAAAAGTTTCAAATATCCAATAAATTTCGTTCCACTTCATGATTGTGTCCCACTTGTTGATTCTTCAATTTTTTTTTACAGTTTTATATCTTTATGTTTGAAGCCTGAAATGTGGCAAAAGGTCGCAAAGTTCAAGGGGGCCGAATTATTTTCGCAAGGCACTGTAAGGCCCCGTACACACCATAGAATCCATCCGCAGATAAATCCCAGCAAATGGGTTTCTGCGGATAGATCCTATGGTGTGTACACGCCAGCGGATCTTTTTCCGCGGATAAATCTCCCCTGGGATGGATTCCAGCAGATCGGATATTTGCTGACATGCACAGCAAATCCATCTGCTGGAATCCATCCCAACGGATGGATCCGCTGGTCTGTACAGACTCACCGAATCCATCCGTCCGAAGGGATCCCCCGCATGCGTCGTAATGAATTGACGCATGCGTGGAATTCCTTATATGACAGCGTCGCGCACGTCGCCGCGTCATAATCGCGGCGACGGCGCGACACGTCATCGCCAGAGGATTTCGGCGCGGATTTCAATGCGATGGTGTGTACACGCCATCGCATAGAAATCTGCTGAAATCCTCGAGAGGATTTATCCGCGGAAACGGTCCGCTGGACCGTATTCGCGGATAAATTCTCCCGTGTGTATGGGGCCTAAGACTTTCCCTGATTTGTGGTGAATTATTTTATGAATTTTCTGTTTGTTCTGCCTATTACGTAATTGGAAAGCCAGGAGTTTAGCAGCTTTGTTCCACTGTGAGTAATGATTTTGTCTTGCGGCAGTTTTTTAAAGATATTTTTCATGGTTAGAGATCAGTATCGCTCTATGCTCGTTTCTGGTATCGTTTAGTTGTTGAAGAAGGGGGTGTTTGGGGGATGTTTTATATTCTTTCTCCAGCTTAGTTATTTTCATTAGTAGTTTAGATACTGTCTGTGATCGTCTTTTTTCCCCCTCACGGTCATTTGGATCATTATTCCTCTGATGAATGCCTTATGGGTACACCATATACTAGAGATAGAGACTGCATCATTATCATTTAGTTTGAAAAATTCTTCCAGTCTTTCCCTCATCACTGTCAGAGCTTCCCTTTGAGACAGAATATAGGTGTTATTTCTCCAAAGCACATAGTTGGAATTTTGTTGGCCTAGGTCAATAGTTAATGAAATTGGGGCATGGTCAGACTATGTTATGTATACGGGCGTCTGTGATTTTTTTTTGTAGGAGAGCTCTGTCAGTGATGAAGAAATCGATCCTAGTGTAGGACCCATGAACAATTGAATAGAAAGTAAAGTATTTTTCTGTCACGTGAAGACATCTCCATGGGTCATGGAGGTCTTCTTGTGAGAAGATGTCCTTCAAACCTTTTCTCTTGGATTGGATTCCTTCGGTGGTGTCCAGAAGTGGGTCCATCGATGCATTAAAGTCTCCACAGAAAATAATATTGCCTTTCTGTATTTTTGTTCATAATTTTGATTACTTTTTGGAGGAATTGTTGTGGGTTTTTGTTCGGAGCATAGATATTAGCGATCGTCAGTACTGAGTTTTCAAACTTTGCAACCAGGATAACATATATTCTTTGACGACCAATTTTAGAATCCAGACGTTGGAAAGAGACTGAGTCTTTGATGATCGTGAGGACTCCTTTTTTCTTCTTACAATTATGAGATGCAAAGATATGAGGGAATTTAGGGTTGAGCAAAATGAAGAGGGTTGTCTTTTGCAAAGTGTGATTCTTGAATACACAAGATGTCGCTTCCAAATTTTAAGGCATCGTTCCATAGGGCTTTTCTCTTGTAGGGACTGTTGAGGCCTTTTTACGTTCAGTGATAACAGGTTCAAATTAGTCATGGTGGATATAATTCACATATATGAACTGCTTAAGGTAGTATGCGACTATGTAACTTCCATACACAGAAGAGATTGTTTGACAGGACTTGAGAAGGAGGGAAGGAGGGAAATTAGACTCATGGTCTAGAATGTAAAGAAACATATAAGAACAAGTGAGTTGCCGAGCAACTCTTGTATGCACTACAACTTGCACTCTCGTCGTGGGGACTTTATTAGTCAAAGGTCAAGGATGTAAGGTTAATTCCTACCTGTGTACTGTAAGCCTGAGGTAGTTGGGCATTGGTAGTATGGAGGGAAAGAGATGATAAGTTCTCTCTATTGATGTTTAGCAAGCAGACACATCATCCATGACTGACGTTCCATGGAGAAGTCAATTTTTCCTTGGAGGTTCTATTGATCGAGGTGCTTTCATCATTTGGGAGTAGACCCAATTTTTTCAATGTTTTGAGGCCTTCTTCAATCGTGTAGATTGAGTGTGACATGTTGTTTCTTTCCACAATTAGTTTGGTCGGAAAACCCCATCTGTAAATTATTTTGTGATTGCGTAAAATTTTGGTGATCGGGTTCAAATTTTTCCGCGCCAGAATGGTTGCTTGGGATAGGTCGGAGTACAGGATAATTCCTGCATAGGGATCTGGCAGAGGCCCGTGTTGTCTTGCGTATTGCATCAGCATATCTTTTGTCTGGAAAAAATGGATCTTGGCGATCGCTTCTCTTGTAAGTTTTTCTGGGATATGCGATGGCTTGGGCAATCTGTGGGCTCTATCGATCACCAGATCTTGGTTTTGTTATGAGGGGAAAAGATCTATGAATTTTTTTTGTAGAATTTTTTTTTAGGTCATTATTTTTTAAATTTTCAGGTTTGCCGCAAAATTTGACATTGTTTCTTCTAGACCTATCTTTGAGGTCTGCGACTTTAAGTTTTAATTGTCTGACTTCTTCCTCAAGTGCAAAATGGTCATCTACTAACTCATTATGTTCATCAGTGAAATCAGTCATTTTATTTTCAATGTAATCCACTCTTTCACCTAAGTCATCTATTTCCAGTTTGGATTTTTGCATAAATGACTTCATGTCATACTGAATTGCCCCTCGTAATGATTTTGGCATTTCTTTCATGTCAGTGTCAATCATTGCCTTGCCAGAAGTTAGGAAGGAATCCAGCTTTTCCTCATAAGGGTTAATATCTGCATCTGAGTCACAGTCTATGTCAATATCACTTATTTTGTCCTCTGCAGCAGGTTTTTCTTCTTGGCTTTGCAGGGCTGATTACATCAGGCTGGAATGCTTCATGGTCAGTCAATAGCTGCAGTTCCTGTGTCTCTCTCCTGACAGCGCGGGCTGCCTGCTTGTCTGTGTGTGTGAGGGAGGAGGGACCAGAGCCATCTTCTTTCTTAGGAGAGCCGGCCGGGCTGTTGAAAGACCCAAATTTGCGGGGTTTCTTCCACGGATTGCGCTTCCCCATGGCGGGGGAAAGGCTTGTGTCGCCGCTGGCCACTTCAGGGAGATACGGAGAGCAGGAGCTCTAGCAGTGAATGGACATTCAGTTCTGCCGCCGGCCACGCCCCTATCCCTTTCCTGTTTTATACAGTTCAAATACCTTTTCCCGCAGATCCTTTGACATTTATTTTGCTTTCCCCATGACTCAGAATCCAGAAACGTCTGTGCAGCACTAGATGAAAGATGCAAGGGTCTGTCAGGAGTCCAGAAACTCATTGACCTTTTATACACACACACTAATTACAAGCAAACACATCACTGGTGAGGATGGTTACCATTAATAGCCATTCAAATCCCTTTGTGTGAACTTGTGTGCATGTTATCAGGCCAAAATCACCAGGGTATGTAAACATTTTGATCAGGGTCATTTGGGTATTTTCTGTTGTCATTATGATTAAACCACTTCAATACCAGGCACTTTCACCCCTTCCTGCCCAGGACAATTTTCAGCACTGTCACACTTTGAATGACAATTGTGCGGTCATGCAACACTGTACCTAAACAACATTTTCTTCCCACAAATAGAGCTTTCTTTTGGTGGTATTTGATCACCTCTGGGGTTTTTATTTTTTGCTAAACTACAAAAAAAATCTTAGTTTCTGTCATAAAATTTTGTTTTCCCCTTCACTGATGGGCACTAATGAGGCACTGATATGTAGAAGTGATGGTCACTGATAGGCGGTACTGATATGCAGCACTGATGGGCACCAATAGGTGGAACAAATATGCAGCACTGATGGACACTGATAGGCAGCACTGATGGGCAATGATAGGTGGCACCGATAGGTTGTACTGATTGGCACTGAGGGGCAGCACTGATGATGAGGAATTGTTTAGTTACTGACAGGTGTTACTGCTGGGCACTGATTGGCACTGTGGTGGGCACTGATTGGTACTGTGGTGGCATTGGAAGACTTTATTATGGGGGCACTGATTGGCAGATCTGAGGGGGCTGTGCTGATAATCAATGCGCTGATAATCTGAACCAGGGGCGTTGTTAGGGGTGGGCTGAGGAGGCTGGAGCCCCGAATGGGTGGCCGAAAAGCCCCGAGTCTCGGGCATGACAAAGTTTATTGGTAGCGCCGCCAAGCAGGGATAATGTTTTTTTCCGTGTGCCCGATGACACAGCAGGTCCCGTGTACTAAGCAGGGGGCGAGGGGGCATGCCACACACTGGGGGGGTGTCAGGCCGACGCCCCCCCTCTGTGACTGAAGAGGACTTAGCGTGCGGCATGGCGCGGCCACGGTGACAGGGAGGCAGCGGCACGGCAGTCTAGGTAACAACAACACACAGACTTTTCAGGGGGGGGGGGGTTGGTGCGAGCCGTACCCGAGTGATACCTGGGACCCGGCCGCAATGATCCCCTTCTCTATGGCAGCGCAGCGCCGCGGCTCTGATAGTATGGGCTGACGGCTGTGACTCCGAGCAGCGTGAAGCTGCGGCCGCCTCCCCCTCCTCCGTACAAGTGCTCTGTATGTAACACGTGGTGCGCTGGCTGATCATCTGAGCCTGGGGCATTACGTGTCTGAAGGCAAGGAGGGTGTCTGCACTATTGTAAGGAGGGGTGGTATCTGCATAGGGGGTGTTCTGTATTGTATGTGGGGGGGGGGGGTACTGTATTGTGGGGGGTTGGATCTGTATAGGGGGGGTTCTGTATTGTGGGGGGGTACTGTATCGTAGGGGGGGGTGTTCTGTATTGTATGGGGGTAGTATCTGTATAGGGGGGTTCTGTATTGTGGGGGGGTACTGTATTGTATGGGGGGTGTTCTGTATTGTAGGGGGGTGGTATCTGTATTGGGGGGGTACTGTATTGTAGGTGGGGGGGTGTGTTCTGTATTGTAGGGGGGTGGTATCTGTATAGGGGGTTCTGTATATGTGGAGGGGGGTACTGTATTGTATTGGGGGGGGTGTTCTGTATTGGGGGTGGTATCTGTATATGAGGGGGGGTTTCTGTATTGTGGGGTGGTACTGTATTGTAGGGGGGTGTTTTGTATTGTAGGGAGGGGTCTGCACTGTCCAGTCTAATGTAAAGGGGTGCAGTGTAATATAAAGGGGTCCAGAAGTGCAGTGTAATGTAAAGGGGTCCAGTGGTGCAGGGTGCTGTGTAATGTAAAGGGGTCCAGTGATGCAGGGTGCTGTGTAATGTAAAGGGGTCCAGAGGTGCAGGGGGCTGTGTAATGTAAAGGGGTATAGTGATGAAGGGTGCTGTGTAATGTAAAAGGGTCCAGTGATGCAGGGTGCTGTGTAATGTAAAGGGGTGCAGTGTAATGTAAAGCGGTCCAGAGGTGAAGTCTAATGTAAAGGGGTGCAGTGTAATGTAAATGGGTCCAGAGGTGCAGGGTGCTGTGTAATGTAAATAGGTCCAGAGGTGCAGGGTGCTGTGTAATGTAAAGGGGTCCAGTGATGCAGGGTGCTGTGTAATGTAAAGGGGTGCAGTGTAATGTAAAGCGGTCCAGAGGTGAAGTCTAATGTAAAGGGGTGCAGTGTAATGTAAATGGGTCCAGAGGTGCAGGGTGCTGTGTAATGTAAATGGGTCCAGAGGTGCAGGGTGCTGTGTAATGTAAAGGGGTCCAGTGATGCAGGGTGCTGTGTAATGTAAAGGGGTCCAGAGGTGCAGGGTGCTGTGTAATGTAAAGGGGTCCAGATGTGCAGTTGTGGAGAGATATAAATATAGGATCCGCCCCGGGTGCCAAATGCTCTAGGTACGCCCCTGGTCCCGCCTTCTGGAACCTGCAGCGCCTATGATGGACGTCCCACTGCTCCAATCCGGGCCTGCGGGACGTCTATCATAGGCGCGGCAAGCTCAAAAGGCGGGAATTACAATGGCGCGCTGTGATATCGGTTCAGCGGCTCTCCTCCTCAGCTCCTGAGGGCTGCATGATGCATCTGTATGACAGCAGGATCACCTCTGGCACCCCACATCCCAGCTCCCTGCACCTTTCAGCGGCTCTCCTTGCCTCCTCAGCTCCTAAGTCCTGAGCCTTCTCGAGTCCTCTGGCTACATCTCTACCACGGCTAAGGTAGGTCACTCACTCAGTGTTAGTGTATGTAGGTCAGGTCAGTGTTAGTGTATGTAGGTCAGGTCAGTGATTGTGTATGTAGGTCAGGTCAGTGATTGTGTATGTAGGTCAGGTCAGGTCAGTGTAGTGTAGTCAGGTCAAGGTGGTCAGGTGAGGGTGGTCAGGTCAGTGTAGTGTAGTCAGGTCAGTGTGGTGTGGTCAGGTCAGTGTAATGTAGTCAGGTCAGTGTGGTCAGGTCAGTGTAGTGTGGTCAGGTCAGTGTAGTGTGGTCAGGTCAGTGTAGTGTGGTCAGGTCAGTGTAGTGTGGTCAGGTCAGTGTAGTCAAGTCAGGACAGGTCAGTGTAGTCAGGTCAGTGTTAGTGTATGCACGTTATGTCAGTGTGTGTGTGCTGACACACACACACTAACGTAGGTCAGGGTATGTGTCAGGTAGGTCACCCTGTGCCACTACACTGACAGCACACCGCCCCCCCCCCCGGTGCCAGCTTGGCTTCGGGGCTGAATCCCCTGGTCTTTTTGGCACCTAGCAACGCCCCTGATCAGAACAGACCCCCCTCTGACAGGGAGAGCCGCCGATCGGCTCTCCTTGTCAGCGCGAACTGAGGAATGCCATTTACTGGCACTTCCTGGTTCACGTGATGATCAGCTGTGATTGGTCACAGCTGATCATGTAAGAAGCCTCTGACAGAGGGTCCTTACCACAATCGGAGATGCGGCATGTCAGACTGACAAGCTGCGATCGCCGCACTGTGCGACCCATGACGTCTAGTCAGGATATCAGAACCACTTCCCAGCTATCAATCTGCTATAGGCTGGGCGGGAAGTGGTTAAAAAGAGTAAACACAGTTGATTGATAATAAATGGCTTCAGCCAAAAACTAACCTTGAGTGAAAAATGTTTTTGTGTTATCATTCTTATTCTCTAAAAAATGGCCAAGAAATCATAAATTCTGCCAGGGTATGTAAACATATGAGCACAACTATGTATGTGTGTGTGTGTATGTATGTATGTGGGGAGAGAGGGAGAGAGACTGAGAGGGAGAGAGACTGACTCTCTCTTGTAGTCCCACAGATCCTTCCTCCATGTACGCGAATAATGTTTTATTTTCACACACATATAGATAGATATATCTATCTATATGGGAAAAAAAACATTATTCGTGTACATGGAGGGAGGAAAGATCTGTGGGACTACAAGACTCCGCACATGTGGTGGAAAAAATGTGTGGATAAAGGGGTAGAGGGCTATAACAACGTGTTGACCGCTAATTCTTCATTTAACCCACTTGGAGATAAAACATCAATGGAATAAATCCAGGTCTCCCCATGGCACAGTTTACAGAAACGTTTAGCCACGGGGAGAACTCTGGGCATGGCTTCAATTACCCAAACCTTCAAGCCTGCTGTTGACTTGTCATGACATTGTAGAAAATGTTTGGGCACACTTTTAATATCCATGCCTTCAGTGATGAAACGATGATGCTCGCTGAAGTGTTTGCGTAATGTCCTTATAGTAAGACCCGCATAAAAAAGGCAGCAAGGACTTGTGAGGCAGTAGACTACATAGTCTGAAGAACACTTATAAAATGATTTTATGGGGTAGGTTTTGCCTTTTACCTGGAATTCCCTTTGTCTATGTTGGACAAAAGGGCATGTCTTTCAGAGGGGCTTGCAGCAGTGAAACATCCCAGTTAAGGCCAGAAAGGTGGGAAGGAACAGGTCAGGGGGTGAGGGATTTCTTTTTAGTTTACCAAGTGCCACTTTACTTTTAATATTGGCAGCTTTTTTATACAGGTTTATCTGGCAAAACTGAACGCAGATGTTGGTCAAGTAGGAGTAAAGCCCAATGTTTTTTTATGATATGTGCCATCTGCCTATGACCAGAATGGAACTGGGTAATGAACCAAATGTTATTGATGTCAATTTTTAGTGGCACAGTGGAAGACAGTAGTCATGTCTCTATACTGTAAGTATGCAGCTTCAACAACATCAGTTGGGAAGCCTTTATCATCAAATGTGGCTTTTAGGGTCTCGCTCTGGTTTTCATAGTCTGCTGTTTGGATACAATTACTTTGGAGTCAACAGAATTGACTCTTAGGGATGTTGTTAAGCCACCGGGGGTGGTGGCAACTGCCATAATGAAGAAAAGATTTACCCGCTGTCTATTTGGTGTAATTTTATTTTTAATTACATTTCTACATCCAGGAAGGCTAGGCTATCTCTATCCGTGATGGAGGTGAGAGACCCATGGAGTTTGTCTTGCAATGCAATGTGTTTTGCAACCATTCCAGATGATAATGATATTGTCAATATAACTTTCCATAGAAAACAATGTTGGAAGCAAAGGGGTTATTTTGCCAGAGAGGATTCCCATGGGAATATGGTGAGATTGGCATACAAGGGGGCAAAATTTCTCCCCATAGATGTCCCATTAACCTGTAAAAATAAGTCTCCTTCACATTTAAAATAATTGGGGATAAGACAGAAGGAGGTGGCCTTCAAGATGAATGAGGCCTTCATGGGATTCAGCATGGAGGTATAAAGTGTGCAACTGTGTTTCAAAAAAATATAGGAATGGGGGTGAGACTTTAATTGTGCCTCTGAGGAGTGTAGAAAATAGTACGAATACATAGATTTATAGAAAAGTAAACGGATGTTTTTTTTCTGCCATAGGGCAGTACAGTCTAGAAATAACATCAATTGTAAATAAGTTACAGTTTTGGAATTGTTGAATTCAGGGTGTGCGAGTCCCCAGCAGTTGCGGTAAGTTGGCCTACACGTTTCACCAGCCTACACAGATACGCTTTGTTAGGGCCTTTAGCAATAGCACAGTGAAGTATAACAAAGATTCTAAAAGTGATTGTTGATGAACAATACAGGAATAACATAATTACATATTTTATCACATTGAACAAGGGTCAATACCAAGATATCTAAAACATAGACAATTACATCCCTATTCATGTACAGCGATGCCTTGTATGTAGAGAAGGGTTGGGTATAAATACTAGTAAAATGTTGATAATCTACACATTAGAGTTGGAAGATATGTGTAGTAATAAAGACAATAAGCCTGCATTCATGTGTATATGTTGGAACTTACCCATAAACTGTAGTTGGCGAACATCGACTCAGGGGACGCATAGGCCGGGGAGCCCGTGGGGACAGAGTCGAGGTGGGGGAGAGGTGTCCCACGGGCTCCCAGGCCTATCCGTCCCCCTGAGTCGATGTTCTCCAACTACAGTTTATGGGTAAGTTCATACATATACACATGAATGTGGGCTTATTGTCTTCATTAGTACACATATCTATACATGAAAATTTCAACTCTAATGTGTAGATTATCAACATTTTACTAGTATTTATACCCAACCCTTCTCTACATACAAGGCATCGCTGTACATCAATAGGGATTTTTTATGAAATTGTCTATGTTTTAGATATCTTTGTATTGACCCTTGTTCAATGTGACAAAATATGTACATAAAGGTATCAACTTTTTTATCTTCCAGACATTTGTATTCTATTCTATATATAATTATGTTATTCATGTATTGTTTGTCAACATTTTACTTTTAGAATCTTTGTGATACTTCACTGTACTATTGCTAAAGGCCCCGACAAAGCGGATCTGTCACCGAAAACGCGTATGCCAACTTACCACAACTGCTGTGGACTCGCACACCTTGAATTTAACATTTCCAAAACTGTAACTTATTTACAATTGATTTTATTTCTAGACTGTAATGCCCTATGACTGAAAAATAAAATTTGTTTACTTTTCTATAAATCTATGTATTCGTATTCTATTTTCAACATTCCTCAGAGGCACAATTAAAGTCCCACCCCTGTTCCTATATTTTTTTGAAACACAGTTACATACGTTTAGGGGATGGTGCCTCTGTAGGAGCATTTGCTATTCCACGTTTACCCCAAACCCTACACACGGAGGTATAACGTAATAGGATTCCTCTAATGTGTAAGGTGAGAAGAGTTCTAATAAATGTATACCATCTCTGATGTACAATTGTAATGACTGGGCAAGGGGTTGAAGGAATTGATCAACATATAAAGAGAAGCCACGTGTGATGCTCTCCATTGCTGCCACAATAGAACGACCAGGGGGATTGGTGAGATCTTTATGCACCTTGGGTAGATAAAAATAGGGGGCCGGATTCAGATACAATGGCGTATCTGTCCGACCCGCGATACGTTACGCCGCTCTAACTTTGGGCGCGAGTTCTTTATTCAGAAAGAATTTGCGCCCTTAGTTACGGCGGCGTAACGTATGTGTTGCGGCGTAAGGCAGCGTAATTCAAATGGGGACGTAGGGGGCGTGTTTTATTTAAATTTTGGTTGACCCCACGTTTTTTACGTTCTGTTTGAACGGCGCATGCGCCGTCCGTAAAATTTCCCAGTGTGCATTGCTCTAAATGACGTCGCAAGAATGTCATTGGTTTAGACGTGAACGTAAATTACGTCCAGCCGTATTCGCGAACGACTTACGCAAACGATGTAAGATTTCAAAACTCGGCGCGGGAACGACGGCCATACTTAACATTAGCTACCCCTCATATAGCAGGGGTAACTATACGCCGGAAAAAGCCGAACGCAAACGACGTAAAAAAAAAGCGCCAGGCGGTCGTTCGTTTCTGAATCGGCGTGAATCCTCATTTGCATATTACACTTAGACCTGTCGGATCTTAGGGTTATCTATGTGTAACCTGATTCTATGAATCAGGCGCATAGATACGACCTTCGGAACTCAGAGAAACGACGGCGTATCGGGAGATACGCCTTTGTATCTCTTTCTGAATCCGGCCCAGGGAGTATAGTGGAAATTTCTGACCAAGAAAAGTGCATCCTGTGGGGGCATTGTTGACAAGAGCAGTGGCTTCTAATGTAAATCTAGGTAGTGTATCGGAACTAAGTTTAATGTAAGTGTTAGTGTCCGCCAGATGCCAGCATGCTTCCATGACATATTCAGTTCTATCCTGCACCACAATACCCCCTCCTTTGTCGACCGACTTTATGACCAAGTCAAAGTTGTTACTAAGGCTCTCAAGAGAACTCTTTTTGGCTAGGGTGAGGGTATGAACTCTCTTATGTTTGGCAGACACGCACGTCAAGAAGCTCAGCATAGACTATGCGGTAAAAGGTTTCAATGCATGGAGTGGGTGGGGTAGAAGATGGATTTGGGTTTCAAATTTGTATGTTTAACGGATGGTGAACTCATGAAATGCTGGGTGTAGAGCATGTGAATGACATCAATATCATCTTGTGGGGCGGGGGGCAATTTGTGGTCTATATTCGCATGGCATAGCTCCTCCAACAGAGCTAAACAAATGAAATCATCGGATGTATTGTGATATATATGCTCTTGGATTCCCGTTGCTGTCGTTTATTGTCTTCGCCCACACTTCTCTCCCCCATCACACCCATAGTCTTTATATAAGGACTGAATATTGGCTCATCTTTTACGGCATGAAGAAGGAGCCCTGAAATGCATCCTGTCCTTTAGACGTATTTTCCCGGCTTCTGCATTCCAGGCTGACGTCATCCACAAGTCCAGCATTCCACGCTGGATCTACACAGCGGGCTGCTTTCTCCCAGGTCCTTTCCACACGGCTTCCCTCTGGTTGACGGTGGGGACCCCAGACACCCTGCTACGGTTTGGATCAAGTTGGGACTACTGATGCTGGATCCTTCACATAATATGATGAGCCTGCTTACTTTTCCTAATAGTAAGTGTTTTTACCCCTTGGCTATTAAAGTTTTCTGCACTTAGAGGCGCCTTTTTTTTCTGTTTACCTTTTTAGGGTTTTTGCTTTCCTCCTTGGAGTGCTGCCCTAGTGTTGGAAATCAACTTCTAATATTTGCATGAACTGTTTTCATTAGGAACATTGGGCCTGATCCTCAAAAGGGATACGCCGGCGTATCTACTGATACGCCGTCGTATCCCTGTTTCTATCTATGGAACTGATCCACAGAATCAGTTTCACATAGATAGGCAGAAGATCCGACATGTGTAAGGGACTTACACTGTTGGATCTTAGGATGCAGTACCGCAGCCGCCGATGGGGGCATTTGGGGGAATTTACCGCTTCGGGTATGCAAATTAGCACTTACGGAGATCCACAAAGCTTTTACGCTTCGTTTTTTCTCCGTAAGTATTAGTTTGCTGTCGCAAAATTAGGGCTGCTTTTACAAGGCCTAAACTGTTTACATCTTGTAAAAGTAGACCCTTCTACCCCGCGTCGCTGTCATTTTTTTTTTAAATTTTATTTTTTCCCGCCGCAACTCGTTTTTTTTTTTACGCCCGTCGCGATTCTCAAAACCCGGCACAGCGTAAAACCGCGCAAAGCACCTTGGGAAAATGACGTCGGGAGCATGGGCAGTACGTCCGGCGCGGGAGCGCGCCTAATTTAAATGGGACTCGCCCCATTAAATTAGGAACGCCTTGCGCCTGACGGATTTAAGTTACACCGCTCAAAATTTCTAGGTAAGTGCTTTGTGGATCGGGCACTTAGGTAGAGATTTTGCGGCGGTGAAACTTAAATAGGAAAAATTACGTTCTGCCGGGTTTTTGTGGATCAGGCCCATTCTCTCTGGTTTCTGCTGTGATCCAGAAGTGCCCTTCTTTTTTCTTCTCTTATCCTGTTGATGTATTGTGGGATTTCATGCCTGTATGGATGTCAACTTACCCATAGGCGAGCAATAAGGAAGTGGTAGGGGAATGCAGCAACAAAAGCAATAAATGCAAACAAAAATAAATAAATTGTATATGGTTGTGTAAGAGGGAGGGGAAGGAACTGAATGAGGAAAAAGTGAGTTTAATGGTGGAAAGTTCACATTAATCTGTTTCAGGTCAACTTCAATGTTCAATGCCATTCTATTTTTAGGATCTGATTATAACCTATAGTAAATTTTTGTTCACATTTAGGTTTTAGGGTTTTTTAAAGGTATGAGTTTTCCAGTGGGCAGTGTGGCAGTAAGCAATGCCATTCTATTTGGATCATATAGTAATGCCCTATACTATTTAACCAATACAACAAGTAAAGACTGGAAGAATCCACCAGCAAATCATCAAGTGTTTGTGGCTGGGTGCTTCTCGGGTCTAGTCCAGGTAAGTTTATAAATATTAAAGTAAACATTCATCTGCAAATTGTATCATCTATGGTATTGTTTATAGTGCTCAGTTTGTAGATTTTTTTTTTCTCTCATTTGGATATTTAATTATTAATTGAATATTAAATAATATTTAATATGAATCTATAAGTTGTACGTGAATGGGGCTGGGCGTAGGTTACGTTCACGTCGTTGCCATTGAGCCGTCGTATCTTAGGGCGTAAATTCGATGTGATTCTGAGCATGCGCGCACATGCGCCGTTCGTACGGCCATGCATTTACATGGGTCACGATTCATTTTAATACAACACGCCCACTACCTGCCTACTTTGAATTAGGCGGGCTTACGCCGGCCTATTTACCTTACGCTGGCGTAAATATGGGAGCAAGTGCTTTTTGAATACTCAGCTTGCCTCTCAATGTTACGTCGGCGTAGCGCATATGAGCTGTGCTATGCCTGCTTAAACATACGCCGCTCTACGTGAATCTGGCTCTATCACTCTAACATGTTTTTCCTCCTCTGAGGAAGCTGCAAGGGCTTCCTCAGAGAAGCCGAAACATTAGGCTGGACTTACACTGTTGAGCTGCAGCAATGTGCTTTGCATGCCTGTGCATTATGTCATTCATTCTTAATGGTATCCCACAGCACCTTGCCAATGGGTGTGTAATTGTAGTGCACAGTAATGCACGGTAACGCATTTGTGGTGTGCTGCTTTACAAAAAATAGTGCATGTACCTTATACAGTCTCATTGGAATGCATATAGATAAATAGAAGACATGAAATATCAGTTTGTATTGATCTATCCAAAAACAGACAGAATCTGGAGCAGCTGTGCATGACAACTATTTAGCTTCTACCTTTTTATTTTCTAAACGTATCAGAGCAAATTAAAGATATAAGCTGATTGGTTAATATGCACAGCTGCTCCAGAATCTGTCTGCTCCAATTTTCCTTTTTTTTTCAGGTAACGGAACCCTTTATCAATAATGTTATCAGATTCTAACGCACAAAGTATTTGTTTTTGGAACCTAAACAAGAACTGATGTGTGATATGTCTCCCTGCATTACTCTGTCATGGACTCACTGGGAGCAGCATACCAAAGAGAATGTGATACTGATGATCTGCAGCTTGATAGGATATAAAACGGAAAACAATAGCAATTCAACAAAATGTTTTACTTTTCCGATCAAAATGTTTACTATGAATCCTCAACTGGCACTGGGTGCCAAGACTTTATAGACATATTGTTTCTCAATTTAAAAATGGCATAATCATATAAATTGGATTATTTCCCTGATGAATTTTTAAGTTTTTCATTATAAAAAATTAAAACTAGTGGTGGTTGAGGTGCAATGCCAGGAACTCAGGGAAATGTTGCCACTGGAGTCCCTGGGAGGTGTAGGAAGGCAGTAGATTATGTCTACTATACACTCATAACTGAAGTATTTTGTTAGATAGTGTGATTGAACGCTTCGCATCCCGCTTAGGTGCTTCTGCCAAACAGTGCCTCCTACTCTCCAAACTGTTCCAGCAGACCGAGAGCTAATACCAGCCCTTTTACCCCAAGCATTGTACACAGACAAGATGTTGAAGTAAAACCAAAGGAATGACTCTTTATTTTTTCCAAAATACTTTATTTCTACCACCAAAGGCGAGTCCAGATTCTCATAACAATCATATATAAACAGTTAAAAAACAGATATATCAAAATACTAAATCAAAGATTAATAATCCTGTCCTTCATAGCATCCTCCCTGCACCCCAAGATTAATATTACACCTTTCCATCCACTCCAGAAGGGAAGCTTTATTGTCCTTATTCAGAAAATTGATCCAAGCCTTGCTTTTAGCGTTCATTACATTTTTCTCCATCATTGGAGAATGATCTGCTCTCTCCATGGGCCATACTCAGTGGCTCTCCAAAAGCCCCTGTCCTGGTTGGGTCTGTCACCGATAGACTGCGGGCCAGATTCAGAGAGAACTTACGCCGATGTATCTGTTGATACGCCGCGTCAGTTCTAGGATGCGCCGTCGTATCTATGCGCCGTATTCTTGAAACCAGATACGCCTGAATTCTGGCTCCATCCGGCCGACGTAAGTCTCCTACGCCGTCGTATCTTGGGTGCATATTTACGCTGGCCGCTAGGGGCGCTTCCATTGATTTACGCGTCGAATATGCAAATGACCTAGATACGCCGATTCACGAACATACTTGCGCCTGTCGCAGTAAGCTACGCCGTTTACGTAAGGCGTATGTCCGGCGTATAGTTATCCCTCATAAAGCAGGGGTAAGTCATGTTAGGGTATGGACGTCGGAACAGCCGTCGGATTTTACGTCGTTTGCGTAAGTCGTACGTGAATGGGGCTGGGCATAGGTTACGTTCACGTCGTACGCATTGAGCCGTCGTTTTTTTAGGCAGTATATGCGACGTGATTCTGAGCAATTTTAATACAACACCCCCACTACCTTCCAAATTTGAATTAGGCGGGCTTACGCCGGCCCATTTACGCTACGCCGCTGTAACTTAGGGAGCAAGTGCTTTGTGAATACTGCTCTTGCCTCTCAGGGTTACGTCGGCGTAGCGCATATGAGATGCGCTACGCCCGCTCAACGATATGCCGAGCTACCTGAATCTGGCCCTGCATGTTTAGTACAGAGATGTTAGACAAAAAAGTTCTCAAGATCAAAAGCTAGGAGCACTTCTCAAATTGACTGAGGCATACACTTTCAGGAGAGAAAGACATATTGTACAGTAACACAACTAAGCAATTTCTCAGATACTGTAGATTTTATTCTGAAAAAGTTATATTATTGTGGCAAATCAGGTAATGACTAAACAGGTGTTTAACTCTTTTATATGTAGGTATACTTTACAGCGCCAGTTGAGTTGATAAAAATAAGGTTGCAGAACCAGACTGATTCATTGAAGAGACATAAAACAGAAGGCAACATTCAGGCTAAATACCATGGCCCAATACACTGTGCTAGAAGCATATTAAGAGAGGAGGGCATTACTGGTCTCTACAGAGGGTCTACTGCATTGGTTCTGCGGGATGTGCCTACTGTTGGTATCTATTTCTTAACGTATGAAGTAATTTGCAAATGGATGACAAGCAATGGAGAAATGCCAAGTAAGTATGAATGTTTTAAATCACCAAGAAAAGTCATAATGTAGGTTAATTCACCAATGTGTATTGTAGGTCTGATATGATAATGCCAACAAGCTGGCCATAACTAAGTCACTGCCAAGGAAGACAAAGACTCTGCACATAATTCCTGTACAAGGAATGTCTTTGAATAATCCTCATTCATAACAACAAAGCAACAATATGTAGAGGCCTTTAAGGCTGACCTCAGTAGTGTCAATAAGGTTTACACCTTGAAGTGACACTGCTGGTTAAAAAAATAATAACAATAATAAATGAAAGCTGCCTTTAATTGTACAAAAGTACCAGTCCCACCGCCAGTCAATGGAAACATTACTCTTGTGGAATGGCACCTGCCAGTAGAATTGTTAGCATTTTACGCTTTCTGGTGTGTTGAATGCCTGTATCTTCATACTACATGCTGTGGTTTTGCCTGTCAGCTTCTGCATCACATATAGCGCTGCATCTCCAGTGTTAGGCTGGGTTCACACTACGGTTTTCCCGTCCGTCAGCCGCATACGATTTATATGAAAAACCGTATGCGGCTGAAACGGACGGGAACGTATGGAACCGCACATATGTGCGTTTTCCATTGACGTTAATGTTAAAGAAAAACGTATGCGTTTGCCATACTGTTTTAAAAACGGCCGCAAAACCGTGGTTGAACACGGTTTTGCGTACGTTTAAAAAACGTTTTGCCAGCAAATCGTACGCACCCGGATGCATCTGAGTGCATACGATTTGCAATGCATTGTCTATCTATACGTTTTCCCGTCCGGGCCCGTACGTTTTCAATACTGAAATCGTATGCGGCTGACGGACGGGAAAACCGTAGTGTGAACCCAGCCTTAGACATGTATCCAACAAACCGAGAAGTGTTGCCTGCTGAAGATTCTACCTATCAGGTGTAGCTTTGCAAGACAGCAGCATTTCCAATCACCAATGGATGGACTAAAAATTATTATTAGTGCATGTTTACAGTCTACTTTAATTTACACTTTTTTTTTATTAATGACAGAATCGCTTTAAGCATGCGTTGTATAACTTATGGCTAGATGCCTGTGCCTTCGCTTCATTAGGTTTGCCTATTTTTTTTCAAACTGCCTTGTTTGTTGAGTTTGCTACAAATGTGTATCCTTTAGGGCTATGTTTATTGTTCACAGCTTTTATAATGACTTGTGTCATTAAAAAAAATGAGGGATGCCTTTGCTGGCCCTCTTTTGAAAAATCCTGTCTGTTAGGCTTCAAAAGTTTTGAGTCACAGACCTGAAAAAAGCATGCTTTAAATGAGTGATATACAGGCGGTCCCCAGTTTACAAAACATCTGACTTACAAAGGACTCCTACTTACAAACGGAGGGAGACAACAGGAAGTGAGAGAAAATCTACCCCTAGGAAGGGATATTCACTCCTGTTATGCTGCGTACACACGATCATTTTTCGGGTTTAAAAAACAAGGTTTTTTAAAAATGTAATTTAAAACGATCGTGTGTGGGCTTCAGAGCATTTTTCGGGGTTCTGAAAAAGGACAATTTTTTTTCTCGGACATACTCTATTTTTTCACGACATTTTAAACGATGTCATTTTTTGGGTTGTAAAAAATTATCGTGTGTGGGCTTTAACGACATGAAAAACCTGCGCATGCTCAGAAGCAAGTTATAGTAAAACTACCATTCGTAATGGAGATGGCACATTCATCACGCTGTAACAGACAGAAAGCGCGAATCGTCTTTTACTAACACAAAATCCGCTAAAGCAGCCCAAAGGGTGGCGTCATTCGAATGGAACTTCCCCTTTATAGTGCCGTTGTACGTGTTGTACGTCACTGCGCTTTGCTAGACCATTTTTTTTTTACGATCGTGTGTGGGCAACGTTGTTTTAATGATGAAGTTGGAAAAAATTTGTTTTTCTAGAGGCTGAAAAACTTTGTTTTTTTACAACCCAAAAAATGATCGCGTGTACGTGGCATAAGAGTTATTTATGGGAAAAAGGTACCTTCATTGAAGCTTTATCACCAAGGCTTGTTTCCACAAAAACCCAAAATGTTCAAAATCCAATTGTCATTGGGACAGAAAGTGAGGAGAAATCTTATGAATAGGAGCACAAATAGCAAAACAAACATTACAGCGGTGTTAAAGGGGTTGTAAAGGTAAACATTTTTTTCCCTTAAATAGCTTCCTTTACCTTAGTGCAGTCCTCTGTCACTTACCTCATCCGTCGATTTTGCTTTTAAATGTCCTTATTTCTTATGAGAAATCCTCACTTCCTGTTCTGTCTGTAACTGCACACAGTAATGCAAGGCTTTCTCCCTGGTGTGGAGAAAGCTTTTTGAGGGGGCGAGCAGGAGGGTCAGGACGCTCTCTACTTTGCAGATAGAGAAAGGAGCTGTATGTTAGTGAGCGTCCTGACTATCCTGCTCGCCCCCTCCCCCCTCAAGAGGCTTTCTCCACACCAGGGAGAAAGCCTTGCATTACTGTGTGGAGTTACAGACAGAAGATTAGGAAGTGAGGATTTCTCAGAAGAAATAAGGACATTTAAAAGCAAAATCGAAGGATGAGGTAAGTGAAGGAGGACTGCACTAAGGTAAAGGAAGCTATTTAGGGGAAAAAAATTACCTTTACAACCCATTTAACCCTTCCCTATGCTATCCAAAAAGCATTTTTTTTTTTGGGCTGGAGCTACACTTAAAAAATGTACCAGTTCCGACTTAAAAACAGATTCAACTTATGAAAAATCCTACAGACCCTATCTTGTTTGTAACCCGGGAACCGAGTATACACTACTGTGCAAAAGTTTTAGGAAGGTGTGGAAAATTCTTTAAATTAAGAATGCTTTCAAAAATAGAAGTGGTAATAATACATTTTTTATCATTGGACAAAATGAAACGCAAATGAACAGAAGAGAAATCCAAATTAAATCAATATAGTATTTGGTGTGACCACCCCTTGCCTTTAAAATGGCATTAATTCTTCTAGGTACACTTAAACACATCTTTTTGAAGGAACTTAGTAGGTTGGTTGTTCCAAATATCTTGAAGAATTGACCACAAATCTTCTGTGGATGTAGGCTGCCTCAAATCTTTCAAGAAAAGACAGAAGGATTTAAGGCAGCCTATATCCACAGATCTGTGGTTAGTTCTTCAATATGTTTGGGACAACCTACCTACATTGTTCCTTCCAAAACTACTGTGTGTACCTAGAAGAATTGATGCTGGTTTGAAGCCAAACATAGTCACACCAAATATTGATTTGATATAGATTTCAGCTTCTGTTCGCTCACCTTGCATTTTGTAAATTGATAAAAATAAATAATTAAAAAATATATTTTTGAAAGCATTCATACTTTACAGCATTTCTTCGCGCCTACCTAAAACTTTTGCAAAGTGTGTGTGTGTGTGTGTGAATGTATATGTATACACACACACACACACACACTTCCTGAAGCGGATGTATTCTGTGTAGTTATGAGTATGTGCTATACAGCAGATCTTCAAGTCAAAAGGGCTTAAGCATATTCCAAAGGGTATCTCCAAAGTCACTTCCATAGCCATAGCTTATGCCTCATAAGATGCAAGACAAGTAAAAGTGTCCACTGCCTCCTGCCTTCTGTACAAAATCAATTTCCTTAATAGTTTCCTCCATACATTTAGGGTACTTTCACACTGCTCTGTAGCAAAATCACGGTAAAAACACATATGTGTTTTTACTGCGATTTTGCTGTGCTTCAGATGCGTTTGCTGTGCATTTCTGGTGTGTTTTTGGGTTGCCTGCACCTGTAAAAAATGTGAATCAAAATTGCAAAATGGTGGTACGTTTTTTTCCTGTGATTTTACAGCGACTTTGACACAATCTCCATTCATTTCAATGAGAAGCTGCGTTTTTGGTGTAGTTTTTAAAACCGCACCTATGATGCAGCATGCAGGACTTTTCAAAATGCACTGCACCTGTAACACAGGTGTGTGAATCGCCCCATTTAAAGGGAAACCTTTTTCGTGTACGAAAAAAACACAGTAAAAATGTATTAATCCCTGTACACATGGCCCAGAATGACGTCAGGAAAAAAACGTTGTATTTCCTGATGAGATTCTTGGCAAGAATCTCTTGCCGGCCCAGTGTACAGACACTCCATTCAAAAGAACCGCCGTTCTTTTGAATGGCTCGAACACGGTGACGTCATCGACTATGACGAGCATGCGCTCGTCACATTTAATGCCGTCGCCGCCATCTTGCTACACCCTACCTATGCCTAGGAAGCTACCGCCCATGCGTAAAAGTCATTTCGAGCATGCGCGGGTTTCAACGGCAACAGGTAAGTATACACACGCTCGGGTTTCTCGGCAGGAAAACACTGCTGAGAATCACAACGAGAAAATAGAGAGCAGGTTCATTATTTTTCTCATCGAGATTTTGGGCAGTTTTCTTAAAGAGAAACCTGAAAGCCTCGTACACACGCACAGTTTCCTCGGCAGGAAAGCTCTGCCAGCAGTTTTCTTGCTGGTTCTTGCCAAGAAAACCGTGCGTGTGTATGAGGCTTGAGTGTGAAAGGGTCCTTAAGTAAAGGAGGTCTTGCTTCTGCTTCCCAAACAGGGTCAGGGGAAGAGAGGAAGTGTAGTGTATTTGTCCTCTAGAAACTGAAGGTTCTTAAAGTGCAGAGAATTTGCCAAAGAACCAGCCATTGTGTGTGTTTGAGAGGTGTTGAGCAGTGTTTTGTGTTTCCTGTAGACATTCAGCAAAATGCATGCTATTAGTCCTTTTATCCCAGCTCCCTTGCTCCTGTGATTTGCCCTTGCTAGTGAGTTGATCCCCGTTTGGGTACTTCCAGTTTAGGAGTACGAAATAGATGGGGTTTTGCTTGTCCAGAGAAGGAGTCACTATAACCCAGGAGCTGACTGAGTTCCTGTGGCTGTGTGGCCATAAGAATACATCAACATACTGAATGTGTTCCTGGTGAATCAGGCTGGTAAAAACTGTCATCTGGAAAGTGTGGCACAGTTAGCTTATACTAGGGGTGGAGTAAAACCACCACGTTTAAAAGTGCTAGTGCTGATGAGCGTTGGAAACAAAATGGCAGGGGACACAACAATAAAGTGAATGCTCTGCCCACTAAACTGCGTTATGCCTTGAAGATGGTGTTATTGGGCCTATTTCAGACTTATACCTGTCAGGTTGGGAATAACCCAAAGGGATCTTCAGGGTCTGGGAACCATAGGACCACGACACACTGTAGCTAATTCCACGTATTGCACTTCATGCCAAGGTGAGTTCCTAATGCAGGATTTGGTGCCCAATGCAAACTTTACAGGCTAGCCCCACACAGTAAGCAATCTGGAAACTGCTTGGTAGTGCAAGGCAAATAAGGAGAACAGGTCCATTATATAAAGACAGCAAAAAACAGGAACCTCATTAAGTTGGCAGGGCTGTATAGGTACTCTCTTTGGGCGGCCCTAGCAAATGTTTTCCTAGTATCCAATCATATGTAGATAGCAGCATATAACTCATGGTCTTTGAATACTAGTCTTGTGTCCTGTACTGTACAATATTAAGTTTAAGAAACTATTGTCTACTGGTAAAAAAATAAGTGCCGGCAGTTGTAGCAGCATAGTTACCCAGGGTCTGTCTTTCATGAGAGGTTTATAATTCACGCTGGAAGAAAAGACACGCTTTTTTGTTTTGTCTCTTCAGGTACATGGACAATGCTTTTTGCTGGCGGTTGTGCAGGAACTGTGGGGTGGGCAGCTGCAAACCCAATGGATGTTATAAAGTCACGCTTACAGATGGATGGCATGTATAAAGTGCAGTATAAGGGACTATATGACTGCATTTATCAAAGTATTAAACAAGAAGGACTCTGTGTACTGTTGAAAGGTCTCACAGTTAACAGCTTGAGAGGCTTCCCTGTCAATGCAGTGACTTTTCTGAGTTTTGAAAAGCTTCTCCTTATCTTACGATAAATGATGACTATAACCAGAAATATAGTATACGCATTAAAGGGTCACTAAAGGAATTTTTTTTTTATAGCTAAATCGCTTCCTTTACCTTACTGCAGTCCTGGTTTCATGTCCTCATTGTTCGTTTTTGCTCTGATGTCGCTGTAATTCCTCTCTGTTCTGGACACTTCCTGGGTGTCTGTTTCCTGATCACCACAGTACTGGGAGATTTCTCACTGTGGTGATTAATCAAGGAGGTGTGATTACTGGGTGTCTAAAACTCCTCAGCACCAATCCAGTTTCGTTTTGCAAAACCTTCACTGCCCTCTATTGGCTCTCTGGCTCTGTACATCAGAGAACCAGGAAACAACAGCAAAAACGAAACTAAACTGTAGGTACATTATATGATTGGTTTTTATCTATTTTTAATCATTTTTAAAAGGAATCAGTTAACTATTATGTCTCTATACCCTGTAAACAGTCATTTCAGCAAAAAAATAATTTCCTTTAGTGACCCTTTCAGTCAGTGCACTAATGGATGGGTATTAAAAAAAAATAAAAATAAACATTCTATGTAATGGTTATCTACACATTTTTTGCATTATAATACACTTTTTATCAAAGTTTAGTCTTACGGGAATAAAGTTCATCTCACCAGTCTAGGTCATGTTAGATGCTACATCCAAATGACTGATTTTGAAGCTATTTAACTATGGCAGTGTAAAGGTCATGTCAGGCAAACAATCTGTTGACAATATGCCAGCAACAAGATTGCTAAGAAACTGTCTACCTTTTTTCTAGGAAGCCTACTGTATATGTTACTCTGTCTCTGTTCCGTTGTTAGCAGGTGTAATTCTGCAGTGCTTCAAGCCAGTGAGTGAAAAGGGTTATCTGACATGATTCTGAAGTTGGTGATGTGTTGCCAGTATCAGAACTGCCCATCCAACATGGGCCTAAGATATTTTTTCCTATAAGGTTTTTATTAGAAATTAATGATAATGTACGGTACATCTAAATCTCACTAGCAAAGTTTGTAGAATAAAACAATTGGCAAAAAAAGAAGAAAGAAATACAAGTATAGGAAATGTAGAAGGGGTAGGAAAAAGGGAAGCACACATGGGAGGCTCCAAGTTTATTTTTTTCTATACTACAAGAGTAATAAAATTACTTTGCTGCTGAAGAAAAAAAAACGATCGTGTGTGGGCTACACATCATTTTTCGGCTTCTGAAAAACGACAAAAAAAAAAAATTCGAACATGCTGCATCTTTTAAAGTCGTTTTAAAAAATGACGTTTTTCGAGTTGTAAAAAATTATCGTGTGTGGGCTCAGAAGCAAGTAATGAGACGGGAGCGCTCGTTCTGGTAAAACTACCGTTCATAATGGAGTAAGCACATTCATCACGCTGTAACAGACAGAAAAGCGCGAATCGTCTTTTACCAACACGGAATCAGCTAAAGCAGCCCAAAGGCGAATAGAACTTCCCCTTTAGAGTGCATGTTGTACGTCACTGCGCTTTGTTCATCATTTTTTTAAAACGATGGTGTGTGGGCAACGTTGTTTTTAATGATGAAGTTGGAAAAACCTAGGCCCGGATTCACAGACAGCAGGCGCACATTACGCCGCTGCAGCGCATCCCCCTGTGCGCTACGCCGAAGCAGCAAGCACTGCATTCAGCAAGCTATTGCTCCCCACGCTGCGTCGGCATGGCAAAGATTACGAAGGCGCAGGCCGGCGTAGGTGGAAGTGGGCTTGACCCATGCAAAGGAGGCGTGACCCTATGCAAATGATGGTCCGAGCGCCAGACAAGTACATTTAATGAACTGCGCATGCGTCGTCCTATGGACACATCCCCCTGCGCATGCATACAATAACGTCGGTACAACTACCTAAGATACGCCCGATCACTGCCTACGCCATGAACGTATCCTACGCCCAGCCAGACTCGCATCCAACGTAAACTACGTAAAATACGCCGGCTTGTATTCCTTGGTGCAGACCTTTGCATGTCTGCTGCTGGGTTACACCTCCTTTATGGGGCTTAACTTTACGCCGGATGTACAACTTACACGCACCACTCGTAGCCTGCGTCGGACGCACGTACGTTCTTGAATCGCCGTATTTTCCTCATTTGCACATTTGAATGGCTGGGAGCGCCACCATGCGTCCAGCCTAAATATGCGCCCACGCCATGCCGGCGTAGGCAAGTTACGTCGACGGGATGAAGCCTATTTTTAGGCGTATCTTAGTTTGTGGGTCCGGTGCACAGATACGACGGCGCATATTTGCACTTACGCGGCGTATCTTGAGATACGTTGGCGCAAGTGCTTTGTGAATCCGGGCCTTAGTTTTTTTTTCATGCCGAAAAATTATCGTGTGTACGCGGCATTACAGCACACTAAAATCACTGCACATAAATCTTTCAGCACCAGAGAAATGTAAACCATAGTAAAATGACAGCGTAGCGGGGCGGCTCTCGTTCTGGGCTGACGTCGTATCACATTGGCCCATTCAGACGGCGCATGCATGCAATTGAGAGTGCACAGCGTGGGGATGCCAATCACAGCGGATGTGATCCATTCACAGCCGATCACAAATGTACCGGTTTACCTGTCTGTGTTTACAACATGGTCCACAAAGGAAAGGGGAAATGATGAGGAGCACCAGGGCTTTGAGATACCCAGATATTTTAAATTGAACTATGGCTGTTACTGGCTCTTCTCTACTCACACACCATTTCCAGTGTGAGGAAAGATGAGCCAGGATCAGTGGGTTACTGATCTGTGTCTGTCAGTGTACTCCAGAATCACAAAAAATAAATAGAACCTGTCACATCACCCCATCAGCAGTGTTACAGTCCTCATCAGTGCCTAGCAGTGTTATTGTCCCCCCCTCCCTCAGTGCACCTGTCACCCATCAGTCACCACATCAGTGCCCATAAAGTGCACCTGTCTCCCATCAGTGAACGACAGCAGTGCACCTGTCGGCCATCAGTGACTGTCAGCAGTGCGCCTGTCGCCCATCAGTGACTGTCAGCAGTGCACCTGTCGCCCATCAGTGACTGTCAGCAGTGCATCTGTCGGCTATCATTGACCATCAGCAGTGCACCTGTCGCACATTGCGTATTAGTATCATCACCAGAATACCCGTCACGCAGCTGCCCATCACCAGCGTACCATCACACAGCCACCCATCACCAGAGTGCCCATCACCAGAGTATCTGTCACACAGCCACCATCATCAGTGAAGTCCCAGCCATGTCCAAACAATTTACAGCAGGGAGGAGGCGTTTCAGATTCTGAGCATGACTGATGAGAGCAGTGGGGAGTTCCCACAGTCAGATTCCAATTCAGAGTTTTTCAACCAATTGAAAGCAGTAGATCGGTGACCAAATCAGAGGAATAAAGGGTCCTAAAAGGATACAGCGCTCTGAAAACCAGGCAGCCACCAGCGATAGACTCCAGGATGAAATGTCCAGGCCCAGTACCAGCAATGGAGTGTCAAATCCCCCCGGGACCAGCACTGGAGTGTCACATCCCCCAAGAGTCAGGGCCACTACATACTGTACTTATCCAGATGCTCTTGCCAACCCAACATGGCTGCCTTATAACTAAGGATCAGAAAGCATTCCCCCTTTCACTTTACCATGGGGCTTCCAAAAAAAAAAAATGAAGAGCATGCCTACTGGTCCACCCACCCCATTCCCATTTATTTTTCAGTAATGCCGATGTCCCGCTATGAGTTGATCATTCACTTCCGTGACAACACCCATTGCCCTCCTCGAGATCATCCCAACTATGACAAATTATATAAAATTCGCCCACTTAGAAATGTATTTCCCAAAGATTTGCTGAACATTATGTCCCTGATCAAAATATATGTGTGGATGAGTCCCTGGCACACTTTACTGGCCGGCTAGGTATAAAACAAAATATTCCTAGCAAAAGGGCAAAATATGGAGTCAAATTTTTTTTTTTAACAGAAAAAGCTTTTTATTAGACAATTCAGCATTACATCTTAATCAGGTTACAAAACACAATAATACAAAAGTACATATCCAGAACATTCGTAAGTCCCGCCCATACACCAGTAAGGAAAATAACTCCATCTAACATCCAGTATAGCATAATAAGCCAAACACATCACCACCCCCAACAGTTCCCACAGCACATAAAATAGCATGTACAGGGAGAAGCCGGGGGCAGGGAGGGGACCAGAAAAGGGAGGGAGCTAGGGGATAAGGGGAGAGGATAAAGAGGGAGGGGGGGCACAGGGGTGTCAAAAGAAGGGAGGGGGCCACCACAACAATCGCCCTCAACTCACCCTCAGGCAGGTAGAGGGTCAAAAACCGCACAGGTATCAGTCCAAGCAGACCATACAGTATTTTATCATACTTTCCCGGACACTGCCTACTTTCGTAGGTCAGCCTGTACAAAGGCAGCACCGAGGTCACCGACTTCCGCCAGGAGTCATGGGCGGGGGGATCCTCCGACTTCAATTTTAGCATAATCTCCCGCCTAGCATAATATAAGGAGAATGTCAAACACAACTTGCAGTATCTATCCCCCTCCACGTCCTCCATATAGCTCAACAACAAGAGTTTCGGGTCAGCCTGTATCCTAATCTTGCAAATATCACTAAGAGTAGAGGCCACAGCCGCCCAGTAGGGCTGAAGTTTGGGACAAGACCAGACCATATGCCAAAAAGTTCCTACCTCCTGCTTACATCTCGGACAGTGAGGGTCTCTCCTATATTTTGCTCTGTGCAAAAATTTAAGCTGCGAAATCTGTCCCTAGCGGCAATTAAAGAAGGGATATGTGTAGAAAGGCAGTCCTCCCATTCCTCCTCCTCCAGAGACGGGATATCCGATTTCCACCTATCCCAAGTTCTAGTGAGCCTAGAATCATACCCCACCATGAGATAAAGATATAGGGAAGAGAGGGGGCGCCCCATCACATCAGAGATCAGAAGGCGCTCTATGGAGTCCGACTCCATGATCAAAGGTTCAGGGAATTGAGCTTTGAAGGCATGCTTCAGCTGTCTGTACCGAAACTGGAAAGAGGCCGGCAAAGAGCACCTGCTGCACAACTCCTGAAAGGTCTGGAGCCTACCATCCAGGACTATGTGTCTGACCGTAGTGATCCCCTTTTTCGCCCAGAGAGATGGGTCTGGAATAGTATCAAAGTGGGGCAACATAGGGTTGCCCCACAAGGGGGCGTGTGGGGAGACGCAATTCGGGTTTTCTATAAATTGCTCTAGCCTCCTGCCAGACTCTCACAGTAGTACGCATAAGCGACGTCATGGAGGGGCTAGCCCTAAGACCCCTGAATGGCAAGTTACTGAGCACTACATATGAGTCCAAAACGGCCGCCTCCAGCGTCACCGCTGGGTTCTTTCTTGGTTGGGAGAACCACCACCTCACCGTGACCAACACTGCCGCCCAATAGTAAATACGGAAGTTTGGGAGTGCCATTCCCCCCCCGACATAGGGAGGTATAGAATTTGTCTCACCACTCTGGGGGGGCCATCCTGCCCACACAAAGGACAACACCACACTCTCCAGTCTTCGGAAGAAGGATCCAGGAAGATGAGATGGTGTGCTCCGAAAAAAATAAAGAAACTTTGGCAGAAAAAACATTTTCAAGATGTTGACTCTTCCTACAGGTGTCAGAGGTAGGGAGCGCCATACTGCACATTTAGATACTAGTTGCGACATGAGGGGTTGTAAATTAGTACCCACATAGTCCTCTGTTATGCCCGTAATTTTAATACCCAGATAGGTGAATTCATCCACCCACTTGAGCGGATTGTTTAATGTGGGTCGTGGGGACCTGGGATGCAGCGGAAACAGGACCGATTTGTCCCAGTTAATGCGTATCCCTGAGTAACGACCAAAGTGGTCGAACATCTCCAGTGCCGTCTGCAAAGAGGCCGAAGCATCTTCCAAGTATAGCAGAGTGTCATCCGCCTACAGGGATAGCTACCTCCTCAATCGGGCCAATCCATATCCCACGCACCCTCTCCTCCGCCCTGAGCTGTATGGCCAGTGGTTCCAACGCAAGTGCAAATAACCCCGGGGAGAGTGGGCACCCCTGTCGCGTGCCCCGTCCCAGTGGAAAAGCCTCCGAGAGGCAGCCATTAGTGCGGGTCCTAGCTACAGGGCTAGCATACAGCATGCGCACCCAGTGCAGGAAGCCCGGACCAAACCCAAAGCCTGAGAGGACTCTCCAAAGTTAGCCCCACTCAACAGAGTCGAAAGCTTTCTCCGCGTCAAGTGAGGTCACCACGCCCGCCGAACCCTCGGCCACCCTGTCTATGTGGGTGAGGAGTCGCCGAATGTTTATGTCGGTGGCCCTGCCTGGCATGAACCCAGTTTGGTCAGAGTGAATCAGAGCCGTTATAACCGTGTTCAATCTCGTGGCTAGAACCTTGGGCAATATTTTCGCGTCCACATTCAGGAGGGAGATGGGGTGATATGAGGAGCAGAGCATCGGGTCCTTCCCGGGTTTGGGAATCACAACAATGACCGCCTCCCTCATGGTGTCAGGAAGTCTCCCCGACCCCGTCGACGAGGCAAACATGGCCTGCAATCTAGGGGCAAGCTCTGTCGCATAATGCTTGTAGAATTCAACAGGGATACCATCAGGCCCTGGCGTCCTGCCAGGCTGCATAGACTTCAGTGCCTGCAGGATCTCCTTTACCGTAATGGGGGAATCTAGCCTGTCACGGTACGTAGGTGTGAGAACCGGCAAGTTAATATCATCTAAAAAACGGGTCAGGTCATCCTCCCTATAATCAACTCTAGAGCTATACAGGGCCTGGTAAAATTTGGCAAAACAGAGGTTGATCTCAGCCGGCGAGTTCACAGCCACACCAACAGAATTCTGGATCTGTGAGATGCTCAGGCCCCCCAACTGCTCCCTATAGAGCCAGGCCAGAAGCCGCCCCAACCTCTCCCCCTGCTCAAATATTCTCTGGGATTGAGCCAACAATTTCTTCTGGGTAAGTGAGGTACGGAGGTGGAGGACCTCCTTATTCAGGGCCTGCAGTTGAGCATAATGTTGGGGACTCCTGGTTCTAACAAAAATCGCCTCCTCCACTGTCGCTTCCCTCTCTGCTCTAGTCAGTTCTGCTCTATGCTCTCTGCGAACTCTAACGATAATGGTCTGGTAATGTCCCCGGGTTGCAGCCTTAAAGGCATGCCACACCGTCGTAGCTGCGGCAGAGCCGGCGTTGGTCGCCCAATAGCCGGCCAACTCCGTTCCAAACCGCCCCTCCACATCAGCATCCAAAATCCAGAATCGTGACAGTCTCCACAAGCTAGGCATTGGGCCTACAGAGAGATACAGGCATACCCCACTTTTAAGTACACAATGGGACTGGGGCATGTATGTAAAATGTACTTAAAGTGAAGCAATACATTTTTTCACTTCTAGGCTGTAGTGTGGGTGCCAGGTGCTGTAGTGTGGGCACCAGGGGCTGTAATGTGGGCGTCAGGGGAACACTCACATGTAAATAAGCTCATTGAATGCAAGGGGGCCGCTCCAATCCATCCCCCAGACATCGCGCTGTGCACAGAGGACAGTGCTATGGAGAGGCTGGATGGCATTCTGTGGCTGACAGCGAAGCCGAAAGAACCACTGAATGGATGTGATGTCACTGGAGGTGGGGACGCGGTCAGGATACAGGAAGAACACACTGGAACAGGGCAGGCTACGTGCTCAGAGCTTCAGTTCTGTCTAGTGCGGGTGCATGGAATGGGAATATTTGTACTTGTGAGGCACTTTACATACACTCGCAGGTATGTCCGTACTCGCGAGTGTACGTAAAGTGAGTGTCCGTTAAGCGGGGTATGCCTGTTTAGAGCCAGCAGCAATGGCGCATGGTCCGAGATCCCCCTAGGCAGAATACGTACATCCGTGACCCTTGACAGGACAGGAGCTCCCGCATATACCAGATCGATGCGGGAGAACGTCCTGTGGGACACCAAGTGGCACGTATAGGCTCGGGCCCGGGGGTGTCTCCACCTCCACACATCCGTGAGCCCATAGGTGTCCGCCCAGCCAGCCAGTCCAGGGCCGGCCTGTCCCACCGACGACATCCTGTCCATGCCAGGGACCAGATTAAAATCTCCTAGAATAACAGTGTTATCAGAAGCAAATTCAGCAATTTTGGTCATCACTTGGTTCAGTAGGGTTAAGGAGGCCGGAGGCGGCAAGTACAGCCCCACTATGGTCCAAGTCAATGAGTGAATCTTAGCATGAATTATAACAAATCTACCGTCCGGGTCCAAGACTAGATCCAGCAGCCTAAATAGAAGGGACTTGAGCACCAGTACACTGACACCCCTTGCAAAGTTAGAGTATGTAGAGTGATAGTGGTGGCCCACTCAGGGTTTTTTAAGAGTGAGAGTTCTGCTCCCCACCAGGTGTGTTTCCAAGAGTATACATATGTGCGGGTTATGCGCCCTAAGAAATTGGAATACAAGAGATTGTTTGGTAGGTGAATTGAGCCCCCTAGTGTTCCATGATATAATGTTAAGTGTGGACATGGACGTTAAGATCAATAATCAGAGGAGGATAGGTGTGCATAGTAGTTCCCGGAGCTAGTCCCAGGATCTCAGATGGACAGAACTGACAATGGTGCAATGCTGAAACAGTAATTGTCTGAACAGAAAGATAAGGCATAACATTAAAATAAACAACCAAAAAAATTCCCAAAAAGAAACCAGCCCCCATAGGTCTAAACGTCCCCCCCCACCCCACCCGTCCTCCCTAAACAGAGGAGGGTCTCCAACCCAAGGAACATGTCGGCTCGCCGGCCACCAAATAAGGGCCTGTGCAGGCGGCGAAGTTGCCCCCCCCCATGAAAACCCTGGGGGTATAAACGGGCCTACAGGGACAACGCTCCATGGCACCCACAGGTCAATCAGGCAGTCAATACGGGGGGGGACCCCAGTGCAGTTCCGAACAAAAAAGTAAAGGAAAAAAGTGGGCACAATCGTAAACTGGAAGTAGTAGTTACTGAAGGCACAACGGGTGCAACAAAGGTGT